>NW_028227275.1:12250000-12680000 GCF_978045245.1 Mus caroli | reverse complement strand
CCAGAAATGACTTAACTTTTTACTGTTCAGTGAAGGCATTGTGAAAAGGCTTCCTACTGCTATATGATTCTAACTCTGGAACATCTTGGGAATGCATAACTTTGGATTTGGTAAAAAGAACAATGGACACTAGAGGCTGAGGGGGAGAAAAGATATATATGGAACACAGAATTTTACAATAATAACATTGTTTTGTATCATAATATAGCACTAGGCACTTGTGGCTGTACATTTGTTACAAACTGAATATTACATAAGAAAGGGATGACGCTAATGCAAAGCATTGGATTTAGCTACTCATCTCTCTCAGCATTGACTCATCAATTATAACAAATGTATGACATTTATGCAAGATTTAATAATATTAGGAGCAATGAGAGGGTATGGTGAACTCTCTGTTTTATCACTGTAAGTACTAAACTTTAAATTGAAATCTCCCTGATGTAAATTTATTAGCTTTTGTAAAGCTATCCTTAATTTTAATAATTGAAATAATGTAAACACATACTATTTCTATTGTCAGTGATGAGTTCTTGCGAATATTAGCAGCATGTCCTTCTCGGGTATACTGAGAAGTCAGAAAAGGATGCCGTACAAGTGTGCTTAAGTTGACTGGAAGACAAGTAAGCCTGAAATGTCAATGCCTTTTTCTGGACACCTGGTTCAAATATGGAACTTATGATGGAACTTTTGGATCTATGCTTTCAAGCATCCATGAGGGCCATTAAATCTAGGTTAAAGGGGACTTTAGGAGAGGAAGGAACTGAAAAATAAAATCACTACGTGCTTGGTAAGACTTGAGAGCAGCCTTTTTTGTTGTTGTTGTTGTTGGGTTTTTTGTTTGTTTGGTGTGTGTGTGTGTGTGTGTGTGTGTGTGTGTGTGTGTGTGTGTGTGTGTTTATTTACAGGCACCATGCATGTGTGTGCTTGTTTATGGAGTTAATAGGTCAACTTTGGCGTCCTTCCTCAGGCACTGTCCACCTTTTGGAGATACAGTCTCTCAGGTATCTAGGAGTCACTGGTTGCACTTGGTTGGCTGGCTAGTGATCCCTAGACACCCTCTGTCACTACCCATCAGCTATAGGATAACATACATGTACTACCTTCCTTACATTTTTATGTGGAACTGGGTATCAAACTCAGGTCACAGGACTTTATAGGCAAGTATTTTACCTACTTTCTCCAAGCCATTGCAGCAGGTTCTTCTGGTGGTTTCAATAGGAATGGACCCCGTAGACTCATGTGTTTGAATGCTTGGCTCATAGGGAGTGGCACTATTAGGAGGTGTGGCCTTGTTGCAGTAGATGTGGCCTTGTTGGATGAAGTGTGTCAATGTGGGGACAGGCTTCTGAGGTCTCCTATGCTCAAGCTATGCTCAGTGTGGCTTAGAGTCACTTCTGGTGTAGATCAAGATGTAGAACTCTCAGCTCCCTCTTCTGCACCCTCGGCCTGAACCCTGCCATGCTTCCTGCTATGACAATAATGAACTAAACCTCAAAGAACTCAAAGAAATGTTTTCCTTTATAAAGTGTTGCTGTGGCCATAGTATCTCTTCACAGCAGTAGAAACCCTAACTAAGACATCCTTCTACCAACCAATGAGAGGACTTCTGTTCACTATGTCCTCCCCATTCCTGTGCAGACTCCTGAGAGGAGACCTTAGCTATGCCCAGGGTAAACAAGTCTCCCAAACTCTCCTGTCTGGTGAAGTATTCACCAGTCTGAACTCCACACTCTGAGAGTGAATTCACAGCCAGATGATAAATAAGTCTATTTATTTTCATTTTAGTTACTGGTTTCAATTTTTTTATTACCCTGCATAAACAAGGATTGGAAGCAAAAGTGCATATGCAGATTTGTTTTTAATCTCCCAATTCCTGTATGCTGGCTGCAACTCCTGAAATCGTTTGGCCCATAGTACCAACTGCATCGGAGCTTCCAGCAAGAAGAGCAGAGAGAGCAACTGTTGGTGCGAGAGGGCAGTGCTGTGGTGGGGGCCAGCTCTCTGAGTTAGCATGGCAGCTCTCTGGTCTTCCTCTTCCTGGCACTGATGGATTGACTCATTGTTTTTGGCAATGCAGCTCTTTCTGCCTAGGGCTGTGGGCAGAAAGCTGTTTGAGTCAGGCGCTCTGTACCATGCCATCTTGGCAATTCTGTGTTTTCAGCAGTTTAGTCAATGCAAGGAGTAAGAGAAATTGTAATTGAGGCTGCTTGTCTATAAATCATGCCACAGAGAGTGAGCACGTCCAAATGTTGGGTCCAATAGAAACGGGTGTCCCTCGCCTGGGGATGGGAGAGAGGTGTAAGAAAATAGTCAAAGGCATCTCTGTGGTTACTGAGCAGTGCAGTAAGGAGGAAATAGAAAACAAATTCGAAGTTTCCTGGCCAAATTATGAAGTCTAGATGGGAGTCAGATGGAAGGGAGGCAAATATCGAGAAATTATCAAACCATAGAATCCAGTTCCTGAGGGAAGGGAAGGCTCACAAGCAGAGCAAACCTATCCCTGACCCAGCCTCCCCTTTCCCAGCCTAACTATTTTTATCCTGGTAATTTGTCTCTGTTATGAAAACGTTGTCAGCTTAGTATACTCAGTGCAATAATGTTACAAGTCAAAGAGATACAAACAGACCACAATAACAACAACAACAACAAAACAAGAGACAAGGCAGGCAGACGCATCCTCTCCATGTGGTGTGCACTGCATATGTTAAAGTGCAGTCAAATAGAGCATAACTCCCGGGCAGGGATCATTTAAGACTATGCTTCAATGACCCCATAGCTCTTCCTGAAAGTGCTTTGCACACTGTTCTGGTGTTGTGTCTATAGGAGTAGTGAGCTGGGATTCCAAGTAGGCTTTGCTGTTCTCTGAATGGAAAACATCAGTAGGAAAAGTGGCTGAGCCAAAGCTGTCAGAGGGGACTTCAGAATTGATCTGAGCCTTCTCAACCACAAAGGACAAAGATTACAGGAGTTGGGAGTGGAAGATGGAGCAGGAAGATGAAGAGACTTGGGTCTTTTGACTCAACTGTGTTTTGTGGTTTCTGTTTTGTTTGCTGCTGGTGTATTCATTCTACTAGAGAACCACTGG
Source organism: Mus caroli (assembly GCF_978045245.1). Classification (NCBI taxonomy): domain Eukaryota; kingdom Metazoa; phylum Chordata; class Mammalia; order Rodentia; family Muridae; genus Mus; species Mus caroli. Next base: position 12,676,912 of record NW_028227275.1, on the reverse strand, counting down.
ATTTGAGTTTTCACTCCAGACACCGTCTGGGGAGGTCATGGCAAGCTATCTGTGTGAGTGCCTGTAACAGCATCTATGTAGGGATTCTTGCAAGTGGAGTGCATAACACTCTTAGCTATTTCAAGGTCAAGGACCCTTGCTGTGTGAGTGCAACACGTTTACAGGTTTGTTTGTTTGTATTTTTAAAATGTTTTCTTTGCTTATTTCCCTCTTGGATTTCTAGAAGACATTCTTTCTGAAAATGTTCGCCTCTAACAGCCGCACTGAGGGGACTGGGGGAAAGGAGTCTGCCTCATTTTTCAGTTTCCTTTCTCAGTACTGGGACCAGAGACAAAGGTAGCAACAAACTCACAGGGAAGAAGTGTCTCCCCTTCACAGGGGATATTCCTCAAGAGGGCTATTTGTTTTCCTTGCTCAAACCTTGGAGGAATGTGTGCTTTGTTTGTGGGGTGATTCCCTTGCGGAATGGCTTTTAGCTTTTAGCTTTGTTGGCATCTCTTGAACAGAATAGCTTCTTGGTTTCATTGTTAAAACAAAACAAAACAAAACAAAACAAAACAAAACAAAACAAAACAAAACAAAACAAAACAAAACAAAACAAAACAAAACAAAACAAAACCAAAAGAGGTGTATTCAGAGTGGAGCTCTGGGGGTGGAAGGAGAATCTGTGAGTCCCTGATCTCCCAATACTGGCCTTTCTTTGGGCAAAGGGCCATTTATGTGTCACTTAGTATATTGGTGGACTTCACTATCAGGACTCCTCTTCTATGCCTGTTCTCCAAAGTGGTTCTGGGAGCCCCTGAATGACCTAAGTTGAAAGCATTTGTGTTTCCAAATAGAGCACAACTATCCTCTCCAGGTCTAGAAATCAGAGGCTTGTCAAAGATGTGAAAAGTTTTTGAATTCCACTCCAGAATTATTTATCTGAAAGCCTTCAGCATTATTTTTGACATTTTGGGGGCTTTTGAATTTGTATCAACATTTCTTGCTTTAATAGCTATGTGTGTCTTTGCCCCCACTCCCAAACAAAAGAGTTCAGACTCGCCTTGGGAGGCTGTTTTGTGTTTCTTCCTCAGGACCCAGCAGAACACACATGGTAGGTTATTTATAAATACCAGTTGAGACCTGACATTTCTTTGTAATTCCTTTCTAAGTAGCATATGCATGCATTCAGAAGAGTACATTACTGTACACAACTTTGTTTTTTTTTAAATTTATTTTTTAAAAATCTTTATATGTGCAAAGTGTTGCTTTTTGTCTTTACATTGTGTGAAACAGGGTTTCGTTTTTTTTTTTTGTTTTGTTTTGTTTTGTTTTGTTTTGTTTTTTTGATGATTGCTGCACATGCCAGGGTGGCTGGTGTTAGGGACCAAAAGCCCCTGGCATCTCAGTCTCCATCCAGTTCCTGGGCCATCATCTATTAACTAGCACTCTTTGTTTTTTCTATCTTGCGTCTGTTGACTCAGGAGGGACCCTTTATGATAGGGGGCTTTCTGGACATTTTTTTTTTTCAAGACAGGGTTTCTCTGTGTAGCCTTGGCTGTCCTGGAACTCACTTTGTAGACCAGGCCGGTCTCGAACTCAGAAATCCACCTGCCTCTGCCTCCCTGGGATTAAAGACGTGTGCCACCATGCCCAGCTCTTTCTGGACATTTTACAATGGGGACATTCCTTTGGCATCAATGTGTTACCAAGCATCGGTTTGACCCGTGCACCTGAGCAAATACCATTTGTGGTTTCCAGCTTTAGAAACCCTCCATTTCCCAAGTGTCAATGAGACTTGAAAAGAAACTTTGTCTTGACTCCTTCCTTTGTGTCTTCTGGTCCCAAAGGATCAGAAGGGAGCTGTAGCTCCCTTCCCTCAAGAACCCTGTTGTTTAAGTCCTGCAGGTTGGGGCAGTATGGCCCCTTTGCTTCTGTGGATTCATCAGAACACAGAGATTACAGACTCGTGCCTTTGTATCTGTCTTTCCTTAGATTCTAGAAATCTTAACTCAGGTCTTCATGCTTGTGTAGTGTGTGCTTTATCCTCTGAGCTGACTGCTTAGCCCAATACCTGCAACTCTTAATGTCTGCACAGACTCATTCTAGCTCAACATTGAACTCGAGCAACCATGCTTCTTTCTGCCGGCTTCAAACCTTTAATTCCTCCTTGGGTTGTCAGTTTCTATCAACTCTATTTTTCATACAACAGTCCTCCCTGGTTCAATTTATAAGACATAGCTCAAGTGTGGTCAGTTCTCTTTTCTTCCCATACTACTGTGTTAATGAGATCCAACCCTTGGACTAACTGTGTTAATGAGATCCAACCTTCCTAAGGTCTCGTGGTCCTGTCATTCCCTCACACCTCACAGCTATTCTGTTACTTGGTCTTACTAGTGTTTCCTACAGTGCCTAAACTCCATCCCTGAGCCTGTCTCAGGCATCCCAGCACATGTTGCATCCTCCCTTTCCAGAATGCATGCAAGCATTTCTGCTCCTATCCCTGTGATCCCCATAGTTCCCCCACTTCCTGCTCCAAAACAGAGCCATCAACAATCTTTATATTTTTATCCAGATCATGCAATCTTCTCCTCAAATAGATCTTAGACGACTTGGCCCTGAAGGATCCACAGGAAAAATTACTCCTGATTTTCTCTTAATTTATTTCCCTGTATGTCTCCTGCTAATGAGACAGGCTAGGCTGACTTCATGACAGAGTTCAACTTGGCAGTTCAGGAGACTAGGCCTAAATCTCTGTTTCCAAGGACTGGGCAAGTCGGGGCAAGTCCAGGTTTCAGAAGCTGCCCTTCCACCTGGCCTGAGGAAAGGACAATGGGTCAGCACAAGTTTTCAGACTTCCCCAGCAACAGTTTCTAGCCCCTCATACCTCAGCAATGCTTCTGGAATGTCCCTAGAGATAGAGCCAATGATTAAGATAGAGGTCACCTATCCCTCCTCAGAATTCCCATAATGTGCTTTAAGTTGGGCTTTTGAGGTCACAGGGGCATCTCCATCTTGGAATGGGAGATCCTAGAATGCTGGACTCCTGCAAAATAAAATGCTCTTTGCTTTTAGATATGATTTGCATCTGGGTATCATTCTTCAGAGAATCATGGACCCTTACATTTGAATCATGCTACTCTGCAGTGTTCCTCATATGTACCACAGACATGCCCACTTAGCTCTGTCCCCTGTCACACTTGCCTTCTCCCAGATGGCTTTTTTTTTTTTTTAACTCAGATGCTCACATAACATCTGTTCATTTCATTCAGTTTCTGCTTAGATATGACCTCTTCAGAGAGGTCTGCGCTGGCCACCTCAGCAAGAGTCTCCCTTAAGCTCTGTGACCTTACCCTGCTTTGGTAGTCATGGTGCTTCCTGCACAGCATTCCACAGCTGATCCTCATTTCTCCTGTATTTATCAATTTTGCTGACTTGCTGAAATATCCCTGTAAGACCCCGAAGTCATGGGCATCCACTGACGTGAAGAAAGTGTGGGGTGTCTGATGTCCAGACTTTCCAGGCAGTTCAGCAAGAGCACAGTCAGCTTCCTTGTCCCAGCCCTCTCTCATGCTGCACACAGTATCCTCACCGCAGTCTATTTTTGCTACATTTTCACTTGTCTCTGCTATTAGAAATGTTTTCCTCCTTATAGTGATCCTTAGGCATAGTGCAGAGGGGCTGTGTGATGTTCCTAAGCACGTAGGGCTCTGATGTGCTTTGTGGAGAAAATGGATGTGCTACAGAAGTTTTCCTGGGGCCCATAGTGCTCTTTGCCACAAGTTCAGTGCTTGTGAATCAACGAAGAATATTAAGCAAGGCATCTTTAAGCAGAAACACGCCTAAAACAAGGCCCTGCACTGATTGTTTGATGAAATGTTGTGTCTAGAGACTCACAGAGGCTTACCCTGCATTTCCTTTAGAAGCAAGGCATTTTTATATTAAATCAGCACTCAAACCGCCTTTGCAGAGACTGAGTACCGCAGCTAAGCAGAAATCAACTGTGTCTAGATATGTGGTTATGGCTATAAAAACATACAGTTGCTTGTGGCCCATTTCTCCACTTCCATATAAGTTTCATGAAACTAGAGATCAGGTCTGTGTCCCAGAAGGGTCAAATGTAGTCAAGAAATTCTTAGGGAAAAGCTACACAATAAGAACTTCCCCTTTCAGGGATTTAGGCATTATGCTAATGAGCACAACTGGCCAGGACCCTTTGCAGGAGGGATTACAGGTCTCATTCCCTTCCACATGGCTCAACAAAGCTCACAGAGAGCTTGAACTCAGAAACTCCAAGTGTCTAAGCCTCGAATCTTGTGTAGACATCATCTTTGAGTACGTAGGCCATGAACACAGAAACTTAGGTTTGAATCTGACTCCATGCTCTCTTTGTATATGAAAATGAGTGGCTTGGTCTTCTCCCAAGATTTATTGTTTGTTCCATAAAATGAAGATAATTAGAGGTCTGCTGACCAGGGCTGGGAGGGTTAAGTAAAGATGCTATACTTCACTAGACTTGCCTGGCACCATGGCAACACTTCCTGTACATATGTTCTCCATAGTGCTATGTGCTTTAGGAGCTCCGTCTGGGAAGTAAGGTCAAAGGAATATGAAACTGAGTCAGGAAACACTCAGGAGCCCTTAACCACTATTTAAGATCATCAATGAAGAGCAGCAAGCTGGCAAAAGACTAATTACAACTAGTTTACATTTGAATGGCCAGAGGATCTCCTTCCCAATTCATCTCTAGATGCAAATATCTGGCAGTGTTTTAATCAATGTTTTCTTTACAAAACCAACTCATGGGGCAGTCTGACCCACCTTGGCTTTCTATTACTGACATTAAACCTTGTCTCTGTATTTCTATCACCTCGGGCCTGGTAGAACACGTCTGTCTCAGTAGTCTTGGTTTTAATTTTAATATGAATTTATTTATTTTATGGGACCAAGGCATCACTGTTACTGGAAACTTCAGGAGACTCTGAGTTGAGATATGTGGATGAGTCAGGTGTTATAGTCTCAAGTGGATGAACCTCGGAGCAGATGCTGTCTTCCTGTCCTCACCTCTTTTCAGCATCTAGGGATCAAGCACCAATTGGAGACACAAAGCAGATCTTGCCAGGCCTCCGCTCTTATGCACACAGCCGATCACTGTTGCTTTTAGAGGGAAGCCTAATTATCTGTGTAATAAATGAATTGTACTTTCAAGGCAGATAGCCCAGCTGTTGCTCTTGATTTTAGCTGAGGCTGTATTTTTGCTGTCTCTGCATTCTGATGGTAGAAGTTGAACTGAGTGGTTTCAAGTGGAGCAGACAGTTGCACTCTTTGATTGAAGCCGTCTTCTTTGATGGATGTGGAATAGTTTTCTAGGAGTCAGAGATCTTTAGTTCATAGGCAAATCTTTGACTCAATGGTTCTCAACCTGTGGGTCATGACCCTTTGGGGGGGTCAAATGACACTTTCACGGGGGTCATCTAAGATCATCAGATATTTGTACTACAAGTTATAACAGTAGTAAACTTATAGTTATGAAATAGCAATGAAATAATTTTAAGGTTGGGAGTCACCACAAAGTGAGGAACAAACTGTATTAAACGGTTGCAACATTAGGAAGGTTGAGAGTCACTACTGTAGTGGGACCTAAAATAAATGTGTGACCTTCTCATCTCTAAGAACTTCAGATGTTCAGCTGGCCCCGTCCACCTGGGATAACGTGAGTTTCTTCAGAAATCTCTAAACTTCCTTAAGAAGTTTCTAGAACAAGTTCTTCCTCTGTAACCCCTCAGCATTTGAGAACTTGTCAAGTTGCAGGCATATAGGCTCCAGGTCTGAGGCACTGAGGTGGAATCTCTAGACTGTGATTGGGTTACACATGGTTATAAAGTACCTGGCTTCTTCTGGAGTCCAGGAGCTGCAATTCTGAAGCCAGCCTTTTACCTTACTCACATGAGGAAACTTGGAAAATACAGACTTCTTCCAGGGCTTAGGTGATAGCTCAGTTAGGAAAATACTTGCCTTGCAAGTGTGCAAACCTGGATTTGGTCTCCAGAACAGATGTGAAGAAGATGGACATGATGGCATATGCTTATAATCTGAGACCCGAGGAGGTAGAAACCCACAGACCCAGGCCAATGAGAGACTTGACCTCAACAAAAAAAATTAAGGTGGACAGCACCCGAGATATAATGTGCAAGGTTGACCTTTGGCCTTTACAAGGATGTACACACATGTGCATGTATTCCCGAATACAAATGTGCCCCAGCATGCTTACATAAACAGACACACAGGTATAGAGTCTTACACAGACACACACAGACACACACACACAGACACACACAGACACACACACACAATCTCAAGGCAGCATAGTGAGTTCATTGCACGAAACTTTAAGGTTGACTGGGAGATGTTAAAAACCCCTTGATAAAGAAAGGACTTCGTTACAGGGAGGATAAATCTGCCCACAGGTGGTGTACAGTCTTGTCCCTCTCCACAACATTCAGGGAAACATTAGTGTGAGCACCTCCTGGGTTCTATGCCTAAGGCTATTGCTCTTGGATGAAGAATCAAATACTCACATGCCTACCTGAAGGGACCAGCGATCTCATCAAGTTTAAACCTCATCTGACACTTTAATTTCCAGATAATATTGCCTTAATCAAAGTGTTCATCCGTCTTCTGCTTCAATGAATCACATAACTCCCAGGAGACCCTGCTGGGCTGAGAAGCCTCTCCTCCTGGCCGTGGAGAGATCTTATCATGTAATATTATTTCTCACATAAAGCCAACATTTGCTTCAATCTGAGTGTCAGCTTTGGGTCTTATTTCTGCCATTTGCTGCTGTGGGGAAGAAAGAGTCACTATTGCCCAGCTCAACCACTTTTCAAAAACCACTGTAAATCTTCTGATTGCTTGGTCAGTTTTCTGTCCTGTGTGTCTACAATTTTCCTCTTATGGTGAACTTCTGAGTGTTTTGTTTAGTTTCCTTTTTCAAAACCCCTCGTTCATTGCTGTTGGCAGGTAGGAGTGCTATGCCTGTCATATTTGGAACCAGATTTTCAGGAATTGTCCTTGGGAAACTTGACCTAATTTATCTCACCATGGAGCTTTAAGGTCCCTCCTCAGGAAATAAGGACAGAAAATAGCAACACAAGGAATGAATATACTGGGTAATATAAACTAGAGAACATAGGCTGAAAGGTCGATTCAGGGCAAATTCCTGGTGCAGGGATGTAGGGGTGCAGCAGTGCAGGGCTGCAAAGGTGCAGGGTACAGGGTTGTTTCTGTCCTCTGTTTTGCCTCTGAAAAAGTGACTTTGAAATGCACACTATTTTTCTTGTATTTAGGGATATATATATATATATATATATATATATATATATCACAACAATGAAAAGGAGAGGCAATCAGCCATGAATTTGAGAGAGGGCAGTGTTTGTAGGGACTCATGAGAGCAATTGGAAAGAAGGGGTGAGGGGAAATGATGTGTTTGTATTTTAATTAAAAAAATTTTAAAAATCAAAGAATATTGCATTTTGAGTGAATTTACATTCTCTGACACATCATCATCACTCCTAAAATCCTAAGCAACACCAATGCCCACATTTCCACAGAGACCTGTGTTTCTTGAAGCAAGAACAGTAGTCTTCATTTCTTCTGAACTGAACAGTGGCTCTTAGTGTTTTGCTAGAGATAGTGGTTTAAATTAAACATGTTAACCAAAGCTTAAGTTCTTCTCAGCTCAGAATTCTGTAGATCTAGCCCTTTGAGAAGAAAAAAAAAAGAGCAAAACAGAATAAACTGACCTTGGAATAGAGTTTAAGCCAAATAGGACAGTGTCAAGGGCTGGGAAAGTGGGCAGGAACGCACATGTTAACAATGTACAGATGTGAAGGAGAAAGAAAACACAGGCAAAAGGCAGGAAGGAGGCTGGGAGCCATATCAGTACAGTTAGCTAACCTCACTGAGAAACAAGCCTTTTTGTTCAAAGGGTATGACTTAATATGAACCATTTTTGAATTGTAATATCTAAAAATGAATGGGCTCTGATTGCAGAGGGAAATTGGTCAAGGGAACAGGGCCGTGGAGACAAAAGAAGGCATTTTAGTAAATACTACATAAATTGTTTACAAGATTGTTTTACATGACGATTAGCCTAGAAAATACTCTTGAGCATAAAAGAGGATGAAAGGAATGGTGAAAATGATTTATAAATAGAGGCACTAGCTAAACTCAAGTTTCAATGTCAGCCATTCACAGCATACCCAAATGAACCATTATTTCTTCAAGGTTATATGAACTTGTTTTTCTTTTCAACATCATGCAACTAACAAAAATGTCAGGAGAGTTAGAAAGGTGAACACTGAGCTGGAGTGGGGCACTGAACTTTGAATTTCACTTAAAAATCTAAGTAGCTATGAGCAGGTAATCCGTGTTCTCTGACTGTGCTAGTTAGGGCTTCTATGGCTGTGATGAAACTCAGTGACCGAAAAACAAGTTGTGGGAGGAAAGAAGTTATTCTGCTTACACTTCCACATTGCTGTTCATTGCCAAAGGATGTCAGGACAGAAACAGGGCAGGAACCTGGAGGCAGGAGCTGATGCAGAGGCCATGGAGGGGAGGCTGCTTACTGGCTTGCTCAACCTGCTTCCTTATAAGACTTAGGGCCACTAGCCCAGGGAATGGCATCACCCAACATGGACAGGACCATCCCACCTTGATCATCAATTGAGAAAATGCCTTACAGCACTTCCTGAACTGAGGTTCCTTCCTCTCTAATGACTCTAGCTTGTGTCAAGGTGCCACAAAACCAGCCAATCCACTGACTTAGATCATTCGTATGTCAAAGCACCTGTCTGGACCATCTCAGAAGCCTCTTTAAGTTGTTAAAACTGATGGTTCTCTGGTCCTACATGGCTATCCAGTGGGATGTCGCTTCTGGGGGAGTTTGTAGACCTCAGAATCTTAGATGGTATTTTTCTCTTCTGCTGCCTTACATTATACCTAAGAGAGACAGTCTGAAGCATGAATATTGCCTCCATCCAGGACACCCAGTCCCTAGTTGTTTATCAGCCATTCTACCTCCAAGTAGTAATGGAAAATGCCCCTGTGAGGGAAGAGCGGAAATAGGTATGTCATAGGTGTAGAGTAGTTTTTCTAGATGATCCAGGTCACTTGAAAGTCTGTGAAGATCATTGTCATTAATTCTAAGCACATACAGGTCTTAGAAAGACTGCGGCAAGACATGGGCCTATCTGCCCTTTCAAAAAGCTCAAGGTCAAATGTCAGGTTTGTAATGAAACATTTTATTTCCTTTGGGGAATAGGTATAAAGAGCTGTAAAAAGTCTTCAATCTGAAATTGCTTGCTTTATTTATAAATATCCTGCCTCTCCCGACCCCAGCCAAAAATTCTTTTATAGGCAGATCTCATGATTTAAGTTTCCCATAAAGGCATTTACTTCCCTGACTTGTAATTTGCTTCTTTGGGTTTCTGATAGGTAAATACCTACCTGTTTATGTCACTTTCCCCATAATTTTGGTCATTTTCATTCTGAAATGTCAATACCCTAATCTGTTATACCTTCCCAGTACATTTGGATGGTGATGTTTCCTTTCTTTCTTCTTGAGTCTTGTAGACCATCTTCTTTGGATCTCTTTCCATCTCTGCTTTATCTTCATTGAGCTCTGGTGCTTGTTGATCTGGGCCAAGTGAACTGTATTCTTGTGGAGGATGACATCATGCTTTGGTATCATTTCCAGCATCTCTTGTAATGATAAGATATTTAATCTTGGTTATCTATAAGGATGAGGTGGTTTACTCTTCAAGCCAAAACCTATTCATCCATGATGCCCGGGCTTCGAGCCATCCCAGAGGGTGAAGCTGAGCACAGCTCCTGGTGCTCTGTGAGACTCTGTGCTTCACTTACCTGCTGACACATCTCTCTCCCTGCCTAGATTTTGACTTTCTAGGGGTGACAGACATCATATCATTCATGACTGTCATCATGTGTAGAATCGTATGACTTTGAGCTTTGTACATATTGGGTGCTCTGATAATACTGAATAGATGGTTGAGCAAAATGCTCTCAACTCACCAACTACAGGTAGGATTTTATCTAGTTCCAAAATTTTCAGTTGGCTCAGTCAAAAACGATCCCAATGTTAAAGAACAGCATACATTATTAAATGGAATGCATTTTACCATCTAGAGACTTAAAAAATTTGATAAAAGAAAGTTTCTGAAGGAGATTCCCAGACAGAAATAGATACTCAATCAAGTTTGGATTTCAAATACCAAAGTGTGGATTTAATATTTCATGAGAGATACATAAGCTGTTGCCCTAGTATTTTTATAAGATTAAAGCGATTGATAATTACATATTTCAGCCATGTTTCTTGAGGCAAGTAAACGGGGAAAATGACACTGGTGGCCCTGAGGCAGCATCTGTCCATCTGGGTCAAATCATATCTTATTTATGAATTACATTAGACATTTGATTTTTTGCCAAAATTGTTATTAAAATGAAAATTGCACAGAAAAATCAGAGTTTTCAGACTCCCTTGAAATGAGATAGAACCTAATGATATTTGATCAGCTTTTGATAAGCCACAGTGCATCTAAGTCCAGCATTAGATGGGGCTCTCTGCCTCTCATCAACCTTGTGTGAAATGCCTTCTGCTGAGTACAATTGCATTTGCCCCTGGAAGTATTTTGCCCTTTTGCCTCTATCAAAAGCAGGGAAATAGAAAACAGTCTTAGAGGGCCAAGAGTTTCAATATAAATGAGAAAAATCTTCCTCTTGAATAAGATTCTCTGTGTTAAGTGCCAGCAAGATGAGCCAATGTCTAACAAGAACAAATAGCAGTACTGTTCTCATACAGTCCTCATGTGCTGCATGATGAAGTTCTGGGTCCTTTAGTCCTGCATCTTTAAGTAAACGCAAGACTCTTGAAGGCAGACAGATTTTCCTCAGCTTATTTACAGATGGTATCCCCAAACGCAAATATAATGGGTAGGTCTTAATGGATGCATAATCTGTATTTGTTAAAGAGTGATAGAAGAACTCCATCAGAGAGAAATATAAAAGAATAATCCCCATGGGTAGAAATCTTCAAGAAGGAAAGAAAAAAATTACCCTCTGTCCAGTGACAGGGCTAAGGGAACATCATATGCCTCTTTTAGATAAATGTCTTTATAGCAAAAATGTCTCCCAAGGACTGGGGGCAAAGGCTGGAGTCTATTCTCTGGAATTTGAAATAACGTTGGATGGGGTTTGTCCTCTCTCATAGAGAAGCCAGTGTTCCTTTAGAGACTTCTGGAGGCTCCATACGGAGATGCAGGTGGGAAAAAGTCTCTAAAAGTTGTGGTCCCGAATTCTCTTTGTTTTCTTGCAACAATTGTCACAATCCCTGCCGTCATACACTGCTCAGCTATGCCCTTCCACATTCACCTTTCTGCCATCAAAGAAAAAGGCAGAGGCCATTTTATTTAGAGAAAAAAGTATGTGTGTGTGTGTGTGTGTGTGTATGGGGATGGAACCCATGCTCTTATACATGTTAGAGAATCTCTACCACTGAGTTACATACACATCAAGTCCAATTATTTTATTTCAGAGACAATATTTTTCAAAAGTCACCATGTGTAACCTAAATTCTTTAGATTCTTGTGGACATATAAAGATCAAGTCTAGACTTCCTGTAAGCAAGAATTTCTCTGTAGGCATTTTTTAATACACCCTTTCCTTCTTAGTTGGAGATAGACTGTCTGAAGGAAAGTTGATCTGAACACCAAATTCTCCTCTAAAAGATATACTCTTTTGCCTCTTCTGACTGTATTTGCTATTTACATGTGATTATTATGATCCACAGTTCTTACAAAATATCTTTGGGGTTCAGGTTTTCAGAAAAAATGCATGGAGCAGAGACATGAAAGCAAGTAGTATATGTTTCTCAGTCACAGGACCAATGATCTGACTCTAAAGAGACATTGTCCATATAATCCCTGCCTTCATTGAAATAAAGGGTAGCAGAGAGATGCTTTAAGACCTGCTTGTCTTCCAGATGCCTGCTCCCTTGGTATGCAATACCTTCGGTACTTTCCTGGAACTAGGACCACAAAATAGGACAAGCGACTATGTTAGAACAAGAAAGAATTGTTGTCTCCTGTCTCTGGAGGGTAGAATTCTAAAATCGAGACATTTGATAGAATTGTTATGCCTTCCAAACCTTTGGAGGATTCCTCCCATGTTTCCTCTCGTGGAGGGGTTTGTCAGCCATCAGAGGCAATACTTGGCTTGCAGCAGCTTCCCTTGGATTGGCTGTCTTCCAGTGACCGGCACCCCCATCTCAGTGTTTTTCCATTGTCCTCCTGTGACTGTCTTTCCCCATCTGAATACGTCAGTCCCATGGATTGGGCCCCCCTAATGATCTCAGTTTTACCTCATTGCATCTGCAAAAATCCTATTTCTACATAAAATAACCTTTTCAGGCACTGGGCATTGAGGACTTCGCCATGTCTCTGTGTCGGCTCACATGGATGCCCGATGCTTCTAATGATTTGCATTATTTTATTGAACTTAAATTTCAAGTATCACCTGTTGCTCTCCCTACAGAATATTCTATTGATTAAATTACCTCGTTAGTCCGTGAGCTCTCAGATGCCTTTCCCTGGCAGGCTGATGGAATCAGGAAGCTAATAACTGAATCAATAAGAACAAGCACTTGTTCTTCGGTATTTTCAGCTGTTGTGATGACTCATTTCGAAATGTGTGTGTGGGTGTGTGTGTGTGTGTGCTGTTGTTGTTGTTGCTGCTATGTGTTTGTTAGGAAACCAGAGGGAATGACATATATCAAAGATAGGGAAATCTGACTAGTCCCTGGTGATGTCTGGGAATGATGTCATTGTCAGAGGGTTGCATGAAGCAGAATACCGAGCAAAATATGGCTTCATGTATGTAGCACTTTACAAAAAAAAGGTCTGATTTAGGGATATTTAGTATTCCCAAAACACCTTGTATTTTAATGTTGCATATAGAACATTAGTTGAAACCATATAGGTTGTAGAAACATCCTATGAGTTGACCCAATGCTTATCCAAGTAAGAATGCACCACCACCGTGCACGGAAATTTATGTGAAATGCAATTTTGTGGAAAGTATCCTATTATTTTTTTTCTAATGGTCCTTACTCCATTTTAAAAAACTGGTTTTAATTCTTGTCCTTTCAATAATAAAAGTACTGTAATATGTCCATTATAATAAAAATCCTTCTGTATAAAATATGCATAGAATGTACATATATAATTGCTGATGTATAATATTCATCCACTGTAAACAAATAGCTGGAATTATGTAAATGTTTAAATTATACACACACACATACACAAACATACACAAACATCAAACACACACACACATATACACACACATACACAATTCATTATCTTGTAATTTAGAGATGACCACTGTTAATTTGGCTTATTTTTTCTAGTGTATTTCAGATTTTAATAGTTAAGTCAACATCTCTTATTCTTTTGTGTTTGAACAGCATAATACGAATGTTTTCATAACATTAATATTCTTTTTGCACTTCCTTTTGCAAAATCACCATTTTATCTCCTTTTGAATGTTACAGTTTAATTATAAAAGTCATTTAGGTGCATAATAATTTTTAAAGTGTAGATGATCCTGGTGTTTTAAAGTGTAGAAAAATCCTGGTGTTCCGTAATTTGTCAGAGACTGCAATGACATACATTTCAGAGTGAATAATTATATGTAATTCTACCTTCCATCAGCCATCATGTTTCCCATCATTGTAACCCAAGTTCTTAGCTCAGTGCCTACAGTAGGAGAGTTGTCTCACATACTCCTGTGAATAAATGAGTCAGTGCATGAATGATTAAATGGAGAAGAGGAACAAGACTCTGAATGAAGAGGCCACAAAGACCTAGCTCATGGTAGAATAAAAATACATTTCAGGCTCAGCAACTCACTTTACATTGGGAAAGAAGGTAGCTATGCCTGGGCCTTTAATGAATGGGAGCCTGTTCTTTCTATTCATCCAAATCTGCCCATGGGCAGAAAATTCAATTTAATTTTTTCCTCATCAGTCAAGTTGAAGAGCTGAGAAAGCGAAACCAGAAGCAATGGAGGAAGCTAGTACTGCCATCCTTTCTGGAGTAGGAAGATCAGGTTATGAGACGAGCTATGCTTCTCTACAGAATAGTTCCTAAGAAGCACACTCCTTCCAAAATGACCCTCCATGCTAGAAGGACTGAAAACCTCCCCAAAGGGTAGAGACTCCAGTATGCCAGTGTAAGTCTCTGGGGTTCTGCCTGGCTTGTCAACATTTGAAGACATGACACAGTCATCTCTTTGCTATGGCTAAATTCAAGCTTGACAAAGGTTGAACTTTCTGCTATACCTGATTCAGGAGCCTCCTACATTTGAATGGGAAACATGCATCTTCCTTCAGTCTGAGCGTCAGGCCCTCCCACAACTGCATGGGGAGGAAAGTAAGTTATTTCTTGAACACCTGCTTAGAAAAGTCAATTTTTTCAATACAGTGTATTGATAGCTTCTTCCCAATTACTGCTCTGGCCCATCTCATTTCCAGTATATAGATACTGCAGAGAAACAAGCAGAGGCCAGAAGTTAGGGGTGCGGGGAAAGTGACTAAAAGAAAAAAGTTACCTGCACAGGAAAAGTCCATTCTAGTAATCTGTTTCCCAGAATAGGGATGTGATCAATGCATTGCAAGTTTTATCATTTCTAGAAAGGTAGTTTAAGTGTTTTAACATTACAAGTGGTAACCGTGGTTACTTTGGTGGTCTAATAGGTTTATTGAGCATAGCTTGATCATTCACCCATAAATACAAAATGCATGTAATAATTATTTTTCAATAAAAACAATAAGATTTGCTGTTGAATGTCACCTAAGTTAATAGTTTAAAGTCAGTGTTGCCTTATTCTCTAAATTGACACATGAAAGATAATAGGAGCCGCGGGTACCAGTCTTGCCTACTTCCCTATATAGAGAATTGCAGAGATAGAAATTAGAGTCATGGAGAGAGAGAGAGCACAATTTGCATAAATACTGTGAGAACTGCTGTAGAGTTGGTGTGGGATGGCAGATACTTAAGATCCGTTAAACTGGGAGAATCACGCTGGTTTTGTGTGACATTGCCACAGTCACCTTCAGCATCAAATGCTGATGCCTTCAGATGTAAAATGGAACTGAGAGCGGACACCCACGACTATCTTATATAATATTTTGAAAACCCGAAGTACATATCAATAGTATCACTCTATATGTCTTTATAACTTTACGGAAGTAACTAATTCTGCCAGTAGAAAATTGTAATTTTCCATGGTGCCACTTTTCAATAAATAGCAGCCTGATGAAACATAAAAGCATCAATTTGGCCAAGTTATTTTTCTGAGTGCCACAAATATTTTTAGATTATCATAAATGATGTGAAATAATGGACTTGCAACATGGTCACATGACCTGATGGCGAGGTTCTGGAGAGTACAACCTTACAGGTGATGGCTAGAGTGGATGCTATTTGGGGATGCCACTGCACATGCTCCTATTTCTGTATGTTAAGGGCCACCTGCTTCACTGCTGGATTCCTCTGATTTTCCCACCTGTAGAATTTTGTGTGCAAAACTCCCCAAATACGATATAATGATCATGACAGACTAGATACAAAATTCTTAGAAAGGAGAGCTATGGTATCATTTTTAAGTCTTGGATCTTTCAACCCAAATTCAACTTCTTCAAGACTGAGTTTCCCGAAAATAGGGCTCACATGTGAAGTGCCTGGCAGCCTAAATCCACTCTCGCTTACACACAGGTTAACTAAAGCATATAAATGCTACCCTTGTGAAATACCGCCTTTCTGAAGAAGAAGTATGCCAACCATTAGTAGCAGGAGGCAGATCATAAGTGCAATAGAATTGTGAATGGAAGGATCACGTCTATTTCAGAGAATGCTCCTGAGGAGGGTTTTGTGTTGGTAATCACTACTTTACTTTCATCTAAGCTATATAAGTCTAATCTATTTGAAAGCACAACATGGTAGAATTGCCAACACCATCACTATCACTATTCACTGTCATATAGAATCAGTCTTTGTGCTTTAATTTGCTTATTTTATTGAAAATGACTCATGGTCAGTTTCTCACAGGTTGTTATGGAGCACGATGACACCCATACAACAAATGGCTATGGAACCTGACTATACTAGTCAGGCATGAGATATGTTTTGAGGCTTTTTCTTTTTTATCTACAACTTGCTATATAGAATGACCTGCCTGTTTCTGTTTGTAAATTATTGTTAATGCAACAGGTATTCCAGAGACACTTTGTATGTAGTCAAGGGTTATAAATACAACTAAAAGTAGATAAATCTGAAAGATATAGTTTTCTTACTTCACGATGTGTCAAGTAAAAGTAATAAATGAGAAAGAAGAGAGATGTATAGGCAGAAATAATTAAAAAGTTTTAATTTGTTTGTTTGTTGTTTGTTTGGTGTGTGGAGGAGGCCACATTTGTGATCGTCTTGCTTGGAAGAGGGCAAGTTACTCAGGGTTATTCCTGCCATCTTGCCAAGGTGTGGGGTTGTGATCATCCTGGCATTTCTGATGGCATTAAAGAGTTCCGTTTCACAGTACTTATATTATATAAATCATAAACAAAGAAGTCAAAGAGTCTAACATGTTGTGTATAACATTAGCTTAGTTAGCAACTGATAAACGTTTTTTACACACATGAACTTTTTCCCTGAGTACAAAATATGACTTATATGTTGCCACATTCTTTAGGGTAAGACCTGAGTGTGAGAATGGATCAGTTGTTTTAATGCAAAAATTTATGAATTGCCTTTGATGCTTTAGTTATGAAAAATCAGTGATAGCCATCAGAAAAATATTTATACTCAGATCAAAAGCATTAGTCGATTATCAAGTAGATCAAGAAGGCACAATATGATTCTTGCATCCTTATTTGAGTAAGTTGGGTATCTACTTTACTGATCCTTAGTCCTGTCATTAGTTAGTGGAGGACACCTGTGTTCTTCTTCACACTTGGCCTTCATCTTGCTCAACATATTCCTTGCTTCACTGTCTTTCAGCTTTATAGCTCCATGGACTTCGGTAGACGATGGCAACTCATGCATGAACGAATCACGCCCAACAGGTTTTACTGGTAAGCACATTTTGTGAACTCCGCACCTCTAGGATAAAGAGAAAACCATGAGATAATGGAGTGGCCTGAACCATTCTGGGCACCTGCAGCTGCGGGAAACAAGTGTCTTTGAGATCTTTGCTACTCACAGAGAAGTTCCTGGACCAGCAGCATTGTCTTGTTAGAAGTGCAGAATCTGAGGCCCTGGCATGAGTTATGGAATTGGAACACGATTCCTGGGCACTTCTTACATACATCAACTTTGCACAGCACTGAGCTAGTGAAGGCTTGTCACTAGGTGCTCTTAGATATATTACCAAGCTCTCTCCTCATTTTGGAACTGTACATATTTTACAGACCAGTGCTACAGAGCACTGTTTCCCAAAGACATCCTGGAAAAAAACAATTTCTACCAATTTTTTTTCTCTTTCATAGGAATTGCTATGGTCAAGAAACTTTAGGTCACAACTGTTCAATTTTATGTTTCCAGACTTGTGATCTGTGCTAAGATAGGGAAGGCTATAAAGAACCATGCAAAACCAGAAGCTACTATAGAATCTTTTCTTATGTCACCTCTGAGGATCACCTTAGAACTCTCCTCATAGGGTATATATTGTAGAATGTTGCTGTTAGTGAATTCCTGTTTTGAACAGGAACTTAGCCCTTCTGTCTAATCAGAAGTGTTTTTATTAAATAATGTTCCTTTAGTCATGCATACTATTTTGCTGTATTAAAGAAAATTCAGTGCCCATTAGTCTTACACAGTTCCCTGTAATCATGAGATTCTTCAATCTTGCTTACCTCAGCAGAAGTAATACAGAAATAGGAATGAGAAAGCCTAGAGCAACATATAGAATACGTTAAATCATATGCTTAATTAAAAGTGAAAACAAAATTAAAGCCCTTGAAAGTAGTATCTATTCACAACTTTTTCAAATATCTTCCAATTTCCCTTAGAAAGTTATGTGCTTGTCATCTGCACCCTATGCAACATCTAGAAACGTTGGAGATGGTGGCAGTGATGCTGACAACTACCTTGGATATGTGCACAGTCACAGGAACAGAGCTGTAAACTAACAGTTCCTATTTGCATCCACAAAACTAGGTCCAGAATTACAAGCAATAGTTTCCTGGGCATACAATGGCAACCCACCAAGTCCCACTGTGCATAGTTCAGTGGTGATAGGAGAGAGAGATGAATTGCTCTTGATTCTACACCTGGTCTATCCTTACTGATTTTGCCTTTTGCAGAACAAGAGTTATTTCATCCATAACTCTTATTATCACTGTTATTTGGCCTGTCTTTGGAACTATTAATCTTTTGCGGTAGACTAAGGCAGAAAAAGGAAATATTTGTTTCACCGATACTCTAGCATAATAGTATACCTTTACTCAGTGGAAATGCGCCAGTTTCTGAGAATGCCATTATTCAAGAAAAGAGGAAAAAAAATCCCTCTGCTGTTTCTGGAATAAACTTGAGTTGGTAAGGCAGTTGGCCAATCAGGAAAAAAGCAGAGTAGATGGCATGAGTGGACAGAAGGACATGCAGGGTATATGTACTCATACATACGTGGATATTAGCCACAAAATACAGGATACATATGCTACACTCCACGGACCCAAGGAAGCTAAACAAGAAGGAAGGGCCAAGTGAGAATGCTTGAATCTCACTTAGAAGAAGGAATAAAATAGTCATAAGAGGTAGATGGAGGACAGATACTAGGTGGGAGAAGGGATGGGAAGGGACATGGGAGGAGAATGGGGGTTCAGGTTCTGGTTTGGGGAGGCACAAGAGGGATGACCAGATGGCTATGAGAATGAATGGAAATCTGCCACCAATGGGGTTGAGGAGGCAGGGGGCATCTCCAGAAAGGGACAGAGACCTCGGAGAGGGAAGGGGCTCAAGAATCAATGGGGGTGACCTTAGCTGTGACTCACAGCATTGTGGATATGGAACCTGAAGCGGCCACCTCCCGTAAGCCAGGCAGGATCCCCAATGAAGCAATAGGGTCACCGACGACTCACCCACAAAACTTTTGACCCAAAATGTATCCTGTCTACCAGAAATGCAGGGTCAGGGGATGAAGAGGAACATTTTGCTATCTTTTGCAAAGAGCCAGAGCAGAGTGCTCCAGCTGCTTCCCCTCTGCTCCCTTCTTCTGTGGAAGAGACAGAGTAAATCCCCAGGTCCTGATAATTGTGTTTCATCTCTCTTCCACTCTGTGCTCCTTTCATATATGCCCCCATGGGGAAATATAAAAGTTAGTGCCCGTGCCAGCCAGCCAAGTGATAGCCGAGCGTTTCGTTTTTGCAATTATCACTTCTCTTCTTCTGATGTGTAATTGCTGTGATTATTCTTTTAGGTGTCAGAGGAGTCACAGAGGAAGAGCTCATAGTTTTCTGTCTGTTTTTTTTTTCCACCAAAGATAGAATGCAAGGTTATCTATGGCTTTTAGCCACTTGTATTGAAGACACTTGATTGGTGTATGTAATAGGCATATCTTTGACCCCTTTGAGAAAATTCAAAGTATGTATTTCTCTGGTTAAAAAGGCAAAGTTTGGTCTTAGTGTGTTTTCTACATACATGCAGTGGGGAAAGGGTTTGTCTTGTAGTTGCACAGGGTCACTGAAAGGAAAATATTTGATTATGGAGAGACTTGTTGGTTTCAGATCTCTATTTCAGATATTTAATTTGTGCAGTATAACTCTATAACTTAAAGTCAGTAGCAATTACTATTAAGTACTCTGTTTATTAAACATTTTAGAAGATGACCCATAAACCCTTCATTGTTTTGCTGGTACATAATTGCGAATCCTATGTATGATGGGGTTGTGTGCTCGTGGACATTTGATAACAGTTCAATGGATTTGTTTATGACCTAGAATCCATACCATAAACCCAATGTTATTTTTACCACTCTTCATCAACATTCTTATGAAGTAATAAAAATAAAACCAAACAAGGAGATGTTCTAAAGCTATGTCCTCAGGAGAGAGGCTCTGGGTGTGGGTATTGAGTGTGCTAGGGCACACTGGTGAGAGGAGACATGGTATGAACAGACACTGACGTAAAAGTCAAGGAGACTTTTAATTTTTAGTTTTTAGACACAGGATGATTGCATGGTACGTAAGAAATATTCTCTAAATATTGCTACTTATGACTTGAGCATCTGCACGTGTCTGAGGGGTAGATTTTATGAATGTGGCTTTACTTATGCCTCTTTCAGCCAATGAAAGCAGAAGCTTAGAAAGAAATCTCAGAGCAGAGAATGCATTTTGTGTTCCAGAGGTGATTTCTACCCAAAGTGTTACAGAGGAGGCTATTGGAATGTTCGAGAACATGCTTTGTGAATTTCCTCATTAGCTGAGCCCTCAGTGCTGCTGGGACAGTGCAGGTCATGAGACATAATATTGATTAGCACTGATAATAAATGCATCCATAATTAAAACGTATTATCTAACGTATTATCAAAGGAGCTCACCTAGGGATCTTTTGATGCAGGATGACGTAGCCATCAGTCATGCTTCAAGAAAAGAGAGAACTGACTCAGAAGCTCTGTGTTTACGGGTTACCCTTTTATTCATTTGCTACCTGGCCAAACCTGTAATCTCTGAGTCTGCAAGGTGCTCCCTCTTCATCTCTCCAAGTGCTCCAGGCCTGGGGATTTACAGGAGCACATGAAGAGAAATATCTTAAGGGTCTCTAGATGCTTGTCTTAGTTGCTGCTAGTGTTACAGAAGTGTTATAGTCAGGTGGAAAGTTTGCCTGCTGGGTTTTCATTTTCTGTTGTTTAATTCCACTGAGCCATGAGTGATTCTCATGGAAGATGCTGAACAAGTCGGCATATTCTGCAATGGAAGGATTGTTTTTGTTTGTTGATTTGTTAGTTTGTTTTGTTTTGTTTTCTACTCAGCCCGTGTTAGCACCTGTAGCTCACAGCTTCATCTCTATGGCCCTGCACTTTTCCTGGGTGTTCACCCTCTGTGGGTATGTTCTTAAATGGGAAGTGGGAAGAATAGGAAATCAAAACAGTCACCTCCTGCTATGTGCATACAGGAAGCCTAGTGAAGTTTTCTTTAGGGGAGGGACAAGGATATGGAAAAAAAGAAAAAACAGGTTTTTAGTATTTTAAAGCTTGCCCTTCAAACATTACTCAAACCACACATTTTTATTGTTGTTGTTGTTTGTTTGTTTTATTTTTTACATTCCACTTACATTGTTTAACAATATGAGCTCATTTACAGCTAATTTACTTCCTCCTTGTCCAGGCATCCTTCTGTATGCCTCTATGCATTGATTTCTGCCCTCTGGTATTTTGTCATTCCTCCCCTTAAGTGAAGGCTTCATTTAGTGACCTTCTAGTGAGCAGAAGATGGGAGAGGTGATGGGACTTCTCTATGGAGATTATAGAGTATAAGAGGACAACGATTTTCATGGGTGTATCCTCATGTGAGGTCATGATGTTATTAGGTACTCTGAGGAAGGCTATATGCCAACTGAATGATGTTCCCCAGTCAGTAAGGAACCAGGATGCCAGGTGAACCGTTTAATGCTAGCTCGAAGATAAATGCTAATTTAAGACATGCAAATGAGCTTGAAAGTAGGTCCCTCACTAACCAAGTTTTTACATGAGACAGAAATCCTGGCTAATACTTTGAGAGAAACTCATTGGAAGCTCTTTGTTCATGGATCCCCAATCCTGAGCCACAGAAGCACTCAGCTGAATATTTATTGGTTCTAGCATCTACCTTCAGTGATTTGCTGCATGCAAATAGCTAGCTTTTTTTTTTTTGAGTGTGCATTTTAGGATGTAATTGTA
The DNA here is from genome assembly GCF_978045245.1 of Mus caroli. Taxonomy (NCBI): domain Eukaryota; kingdom Metazoa; phylum Chordata; class Mammalia; order Rodentia; family Muridae; genus Mus; species Mus caroli. The sequence goes on along the minus strand of NW_028227275.1, from coordinate 12,654,922 downwards.
GACTTCTGCTCATATAATCTGCCATGCAGTCATATACTACTTGTATCTGGCACTATATCCTCTTTGATATCAAACTTGATGTTGCTCGGCCAAGTCTTTAGCTCTGGTTTTACCACCCAGAAGTATCTCTATGTGTGGGTGTTCTGACTGTCTGATTCTCTGACTCTGTGGTGTTTGAAATTTAGTTGAAAGACTCAAGAACTCTCTCCTCAGTCCGAATGACTCATTCAAGGCTGTCTTCTATCTTAAATTCTTTTGCATTTGACAGCATAATTGAAATGTTATGATAATATTTTTGATTGTGTGTGTCTCTATACATACATGTACACACACACACACATTCCATTTATAGAAGTACGACTTTCAGTTAAGGCACAATAATCTCATTTATCCATGTTACAAACACCCATCTCAGTCATATGACAGGAGTGATGTGAAAAATGGAAGAGAATCAACAAGTGAAACTAGGGAGTAAATGCCTTAAGGGAACGTGGCTGGAATGAAAACTGAAACCTGTCATCCAAACTTGGACTCTATTGATCTAACTATTCTAGCACACTGTTCTAGAACAGTTCTCAACCTGTGGGACCTGACCCCCTTCAGGGTAACATATCAGCTATCTTGCATATCAGATATTTACATTATGATTCAAAACAGTAGCAAGCTCACAGTATTGACATTACAACAGAATCATTTTATGGTTGGAGGTCACCAAGACCTGAGGAACTGTATTAAAGGGTCACAGTATTAGGAAGGTTAAGAAGCACCACCTTAGAATGTAGCCTACATCTTGCTTCAAAACTAGTCTCTTTCGATTGAGCTGAGAACTCATTTTGAGTGTAGATTATGATTCCTGAAGAACCAACTACCGAGTCATCCTTAAGCCACTGATGCATTATCCCTGACAGAGACAGAGTTAAGGAATGGGCAGGATGCCTTGAGATTGCTTCCTAGAAAAAATCAAGATCTTTTCAAACAAAGTTAACATTATAGGCTGAATTTTTGATGCTGTCTCCAAATGTGCCTCCACAATTTTGCAAACATAGTCATTTGCAATCTCAAGTAATGGGATTTAGGCATCGACCTGATATAAGGGATCAGATTTAGAGGCCCGTTGTGGGGCAAGATATGCCACAAATAATATTTAATTCAAACTCTCCTGTACATATTTAAAATGGTGCAGCAATTTAAAAATACATTATATTCAAAATAATACATGCAAGGTCAGGAAGGGAGAGATGAGGGCTCAGCTTGCAAGCAGGAACCAGTTTTTACTTTGCTGATGGAGACCACCCATGCTGTGTGGCTACTGGAATCTTAGCTATATAAGAACTAAACAAAATGGAGTGCTCAAAAGAAATATATTGTAGTCAGCTCGTATCCTGAGGGATGGAGCAGAAACACCCTCACAAAGTAGTGCCTTTAATGACTGTAGTTTTCCTGGAAGCATATAGCTACTGCAGTGCTTGCAGGCTACATGGAGAAGCTGAGAATGTCAATGCCAATGAATTGTTCAGCAGTTCCATGAGTAGGGAACCGGTCCAGAAGGAAATAGAGAGAGACGAGAAAGATAAGAAGCCAAGCATCTCAAGCTGAATGGAAAGGACCAAAGGTACTTGGACTGTTTACACTATGGACTCTGTACTATGTTGTAGGCATGAAAGACATCTAAGCATTTAATTCCACTTGGTCTAGAGCCATATGTTAAGTCAGTCAACTCTAACAACATCTCATATAACATGCCATAGATTGTGAGTCTTAAACGACACACAGATATTTCCCTTTCACAGTTCTACAGGCTGAAGTCTACAGAATAATACTAACATGGCTACCTTTGGTAGGAAAACTCTTCTAGCTCATAGAGAGACACCTTCTCTAAGTTTCTTCAGGTAGCAGGGAAAGTGTGTAAGCTGATTTCTCTTCTTCTAAATGAGCTTATTACATCTGGTGGGGCCCACCCTCTATAGAGAATCAGCACTCCAAGCCCCCCCCCCCGTCTGCAAATGCTATCACAAATTGTGTACTTGTGTGACACAATTTGGTCCGTAGTGTAGAGTATGGAGAAGCTGGGAAAAGAATAAAAAAAAATCTCCAGAAAGATCTATCAAGGAAATTCCTGCAATGGAAATGAAGAGCAAACACAAGAGAAATTAGATTTTAAAAGACACAAATGAATCACCTTAGAAAGCTTTATTTTTCTTGTTGTAGGCATAATAAATCTTTTGTAGAGATTCCTAGAACAGTAGGAAAATTTAAAAAGACAACTTTTAGTTACACTATTTCCAAAATAGAACAAAAAATTCATATGTCTTCCTATCCTTCTCTGTACAATATAAACCATATTTAAGTTTCTACCAGAGTTGTCCTATTGATGTTTATAGATTTTTTTATCTTGTTAAAGTAAAATTGAATGTATTTCTTTACAACCTTCCATACTTCCTAAACATAATTTAAAACTTTCATTGTGTTTAACTGGGACTACATAACAATTTAATAATTATTTGTCATTATATTGATCTTGTTTCTTGTTTTTACTCTTAACGAAATCATTATAAGGTTTTGTAAACCTCAAAGTAATTATCTTAGCTTTTATTACTATTTTTCATAATGGAATATATATATATTATAATATATATTGGAATATATATATATTTGGAATATATATATATTTGGAATATATATATATATTTCCAAATTCTTCTTCACGGAGTTTGGGCCAATTTTTACTCTAACAAAGACATCCTTTTATTGCTTCTTTTTTTCAGTTTCATATCTTTTTTTATTAGATATTTTCTTTATTTACATTTCAAATGTTATCCCCTTTCCTAGTTTCCCCTTCCCCTGCTCCCCAACCCACCCACTCCCACTCCTGGTCCTGGCATTCCCCTATACTGGGGAACAGAACCTTTACAGGACCAAGGGCCTCTTCTCCCATTGATAACCGACTAGGCAATCCTCTGTACATATATAGCTAGAACCACAAGTTCCACCATGTGTTTTCTTTGATTGGTGGTATAGTTCCAAGTAGCTCTGTGGGTACTGGTTAGATCTTGCTGAAAGCAATCTATAGATTCAATGCAATCCCCATCAAAATTCCAACTCAATTCTTTACCAAGTTAGAAAGGGCAATTTGCAAATTCATCTGGAATAACTAAAAACCTAGGATAGCAAAAACTATTTTCAACAATAAAAGAACCTCTGTTGGAATCACCATGCCTGACCTCAAGCTGTACTACAGAGCAATTGTGATAAAAACTGCATGGTACTGGTACAATGACAGACAGGTAGATCAATGGAATAGAATTAAAGACCCAGAAATGAACCCACACACCTATGGTCACTTGATCTTTGACAAGGGAGCTAAAACCATCTAGTGGAACAAAAGACAGCATTTTCAACAAATGGTGCTGGCATAACTGGCAGTTATCTTGTAGAAGAATGTGAATCAATCCATTCTTATCTCCTTGTACAAAGCTCAAGTCTAAGTGGATCAAGGAACTACACATAAAACCAGAAACACTGAAACTTATAGAGGAGAAAGTGGGGAAAAGCCTTGAAGTTATGGGCACAGGGGAAAAATTCCTGAACAGAACACCAATGGCTTGTGCTGTAAGATCGAGAATCGACAGAAGGAACCTCATAAAATTGCAAAACTTCTGTAACGCAAAAGACACTGTCAATAAGACAAAAAAAAAAAAGGCCTTTTATTGCTTCTTATGAAAATAAATGAAAAAAATAAGTAAATTTAATATGCAAAAATAGATTTTCTTTGTTTTAATTTGCATTTTTATCAGACTGGTGAGTTTGGATTATTTTGTGAATGTATTACCTGTTGTATTTTTCCTCTGTGGCCCTCAGTCCTAGGTCTTGCTTTACCATGGGTTCTTTAATGTGTGGTTTCTCCTATTCTTTCACTATTGTCCAAAACTTATTCTCCAGATGTTAATCATTTTATAATTTTTAACTTATTGTTTTAATTGAAAGAATCATGTTCTCAAGTGTTTTCATTTCACCCCTCAAAATGTCTCCGGTTACTTTCCTTTTAGATTGTGTTTTGACCTCTTACCTTAGGTATATTAATCGATATTATTTTTAAATTTAATAGTATATGATGGACAGTGCATGACATAAATAGGCTGAGCCATCATCTACATTATAGTGGAAAGCTCCTACCAACAATCAAGTATTTCATCCTATGGGCATACAATAATTTAATAATTAAATAAATGGTCATGTTGATATATACTTTAATGAATTATAGCATTTAAATTTTGTTAAATAAAACAAACTATAAGGAGCATCTTTCCAATTAATAATGTATCAATGCATTATGCTATTTGCCTTTGGTAGTTTTCTGTAGGGGCAACTGTTGGCAGATGTAAGGGACTTCTGAGGTTGCTAATGTTTTGCCCTGGGCTCTGAAGCCACGCTGTGTTTATGATGAACACAATTTCTGTCAGGGTGAATGTTTTCCTCAGATCTTAACAATATAGGAATAGAACCCTAATTATTTTTCTTGGTGAGGAAAAAATATTTTAATATTGAAGTAAAAATTTGGTTGTAATTTGGAAGTTAATTCAAAAATTGAACAAAAACTGTTGTTTTATAATTAAAAGGTTTTTTTTTTGGTTTTAATAATTATTTTGTTTTTTATAATTATAATATAATTAGATCACATCCCCTTTCCATTTCCTCATCTGAAAACTTCCTTTCAAATTCAGAGCTTCTGTTTCCTTAGTTTATGTGTGTGTCCACATGTGTGTGTGTGTATGTATGTATGTACTAGTATGTGTTAGTGTGTGTGTGTGTGTTAGTTTATGTGTGCATGTTAGTATGTGATGGTATGTGTTATTATGTGATAGTGTATGTGCTAGTATGTGTTAGTGTGTGTGTATATGTAGTGTGCTTATTATTAAATAAACACATACAGCCTGTTCAGTCTGTGTAATGTTACTTGTATGTATATGATCCCAGGGCTGACCGTTTGGTATTGGATAGCCCCTGGATGAGCTCTTCTCTGGGAAAGGCTATTTCTTCTTGAAGTATTCTTTAGATGCCTGTATGTATGTATGCATGTATGTATGTATTATATATATATATATATATATATATATATATATATATATATATATTCCCTTCCTTCTTTCCTTCCTCCCTCCCTCCCTCCTTTCCTTCCTTCCTTCCTTCCTTCCTTCCTTCCTTCCTTCCTTCCTTCCTTCCTTCCTTCCTTCCTTCCTCCCTCCCTCCCTCCCTCCCTCCCTCCCTCCCTCCCTCCCTTCCTTCCTTCTTTCCTTCTTTTTTGGGTTGAAGCCTTGTTACCTTCCCTCTATCCACATTTGCAGATTTATTAGTGTCCTTCTTGTTCACCTCCTGTTTAGGTAGCCATGTTGTAGGACTTCATGGTATAGTTTCTATCAATTCTTGGAGCAAACTCCTTATTCTTCTGGCTCTTACCAGTCTTGTCTCCTCCTCTCTAAAGATCTATGACTTTTCTCACTCAGTTATGTGCTCAAATGAATTTCAAATCATCTTGTGCCGTTTCCTACACTGGATGGTTTTATGTCTACTTGATACAAGCTAGAGTTAGTTTAATGGAGAAAACCTCAATGGAGAAATTGCTTTCATAAGAGCCAGCTGTAAGCATTTTTTAAGTTAGTGATTGATATGGGAGAGCACAACCCATGGTGTGTGGTGCCATCTCCAGGCTGGTGGTCCTGGGTTCTATAAGAAAGCATCCAGAACAAACCATGGGAAACAAGCCAGTAAGCAGCACCACTTCATGGCCTCTGCATCAGCTCCTGTCTCCAGGTTCCACCCCTTTTTGAGCTCCTCTTCTGACTTCCTCCATTGATGGACTATGATCTGAAAGTGTAAGCTGAATAAACCATTTTCTCCCCAATTTGCTTTGGGTCATGGTGTTCCACCACAGCAATGGTAACCCTAACTAAGACATTTCTAAATCTCCCACTTTCAATAAAACATTAATTAGGGTACTGATTTCAATTAAAACCAAGGTGCCAATTCATTTAAAAGATATCAAATCATTTCTAAATATCCAAGTTTCAATTTTGACTATTGTATGTGCTTTTTTTTATTCAAGATTCTGTGTTTATAAAAAAAAAGCTATGTACATTTTTTCTGTTAACCCAATATAATATTACATGTTATTGCTGTGTATTAGCACTTCTGATTTTGGTATTTTTGCATAAACCATCTTTAGTTTGACGTGAATGACCTGGATGGGTAATCTATTGATATTACACTGAGGATGAAAGGCTCAAGTTAGCCTCATGTGGCTAGCAAGGGCAGCTTGTGGAAGACAGATGTAAGAGCTCTGAACAATGTGTTCCATTGTCCAGTAAGAACACGAGTATAAGTGAAACAAAGGTGAAGTCACAGCATGTTTGGAGAGTGTTGTTTGAATGGGACGTGTTCCCCATAGACCCATGTATTTGAACAACTGGTCTCTAACTGGTGGTGCTGTTTTGGGGGGGGTTGTCGAATTTGGGGAACTCTGGTTTAGCTATTATAGTGGGTCTTGGGGAGTAGGCATTGGGGGAACCCTTTCTGGTTCTTGGCTGAGCTTTTTGATTTCTTATCTTTTCATGCTTCAGGTTCCCAACTCCAACCACCAGCTATGCAGCTGATGCTACTGCCATACATTCCCTATCTTCCTGTACTGATAACTCCTGTAAATGTGAGCCAAAATAAGTGGTAGCTCCCCAGGGTTACTCCTTTGAGATAATTTGTTACTGAGACCAGAAAAATGTCTACCACAGAGAACATTGTGTAGACTGGCTGGCAAAGGGCTTCCTACCTTCTATGCTTAAAACATTTTGGGATGGATAATTGTCTTATGCACTAAATCTACTTAGCTAGATCCCATGTCATGAGCTTCTAAGTTCCAGTTGTGACAACCTTATCATCTCTGAAGACACCACCAAATATTCTCCAGGAGGAAAGATGTTTTATTCTTCCCTTACTCTTACTTGCAGAATCAGTTTATTGGAGGAAGGGAGAGAATTATTGCTGAGGAACACTATGATATAAAGCTGAGGAAGTAGACCAAATACAGGTTGTGCTGTGCCTCAAATGCTAGGGAATGCTATGGACCTGTTTCTCTGGTTAATGGAGAATATTCATCTCTCTGGCAGAGGAATGGTATTCTTTATAAAGAATGGCATGCTTTATGAAGATTTACTCGTGTTTGGTTCTTTCTGGAGATACTCAGGCATGTTTACTGTGTGCATCTCTGTCAATGGAAGATGCTGACTTTTTTTTTTCTTCCTCATGGTAGATGTTAATCTTCTAAGGCATTCTGATTCCAAGTTCCATTCTCCATCAAAGTGCTAGAAATCTGTAAACTTTACAAGTACACATTACAGGCTGGGCAGGTGGCTTCAGAGGTGAGACACTTGCAGTTATAAAGCACGAGGATGTGCTTTCTAATCTGTAGAACCCGTATAAAGCTGGATGGCATCCCTGTGATCACAGAACGCTTCTGGCAAGATGGGAAATGGGAATCCTGAAATCACCCTGTCTTTGTCTCTGTCTCTCTCAGTCTCTTGTCACACTCATAATTAAAAGAAATAAATGATAAATTAAAAAGTATATACCTTGTGCACATTTACTTTTAAAAGATATATTTTTGTCCATATTGGCACAGTGGCCTTAAAGGATTTTATTAAAGGCAATCATTTTAACACCACACTTTAATTAGGTTGTCTACTGGTTCGGTACACCTGAAAATAAATTCTCTGAGAATTATAGAGAACATTGTTATTATGCCTTTAAAAAATGCTGCACTTAAACCTAAACAGTTTTATGCATGCATGGTATTCATGCATATGATTTGGGTGGCGACAGCATAATCCATTGAACTGATACATTCCCATTTCTATGGGAAGGGTTATATGGAATTTGGAGTGGGAAGGACTCTGGGAGACTCTCTGTTCTAATGATTTCCCCTACAGTGCTCTTGGAAGCTCTTTCCAGGGTCTGATTAATTGTTCCTGAGACAATGTGCAGCTCAGAGAAGCCTGTGGGTTAGGCAATGAATAGCTCCTAAGCCGCATTCTTTTCTTCAGCCAGAATTACCCATATTCTTAATTTGTTTTATGCTTCAGTATAAGATTTATTCAAAGACAGAAGACCACTCATTAAAGATGAAGATAATGTGGGGGTTTCTGGGAGGGGTTGTAGAGAGGAGTGGGTAATATCAAAGTAAAATGTCTGAAATTCACAAAGAGCTAATAAAATAGAGGCATATGAAAAAAAGTAGTTGAAAAGTTCATGAAATATGGGGAGGGGGGTCACTCTGTGGATGGCACCTATGGGTAGGGTGTTCTCTCCTCAGTGCTCCATATGCCATGCTGAAACGTTTAGTTCCACTTTGATGGTGTAAATGCTTGCCAGACTCAATTCCCTATGAGGGTGATATAAGGACAGCAGCCAGACCCATGGCTCTGTCAGTGGAGCACTGTGGTCTGGCAAGACCATCTTCAGTGAAGCGCTGTGGTCTGGCAAGACCATCTGCTTACAGTCACATGGACAGGCTTTGGAAAATTGAGCACTAATCAGCAGAAGTCAGCAAGGGAGCATGAGAGGCAGTGGAGGTGGGTTCAGTGGTCCTTAACACTGTGGTTGCTCGGCAACCCTAGTTTGTCTTATTCAGAAGTGGACTCCTGGTTTCACCAGAGTGCTTCTCCACCACAATGCATTACTTCCTCTATACATATTTGTCTATTTGTAAATCTAGTAACTGAAGATGATGCTATCTTTTTCAGCTTTGTTATGAAACCCATTGTGCTACTCCCCAAATTGGGAAATACTCTTCGCCTTTGGGCATCTCATCCTCATCTGATCTTTAGAAGAAAACAAAAAAAAACATGAGTGATAGATTAAGGCCTTTCCTTATCTTTCCCATCTGCCTGGTGATGAGTCCTGTCATAACCAGGCATTCTCCAACCTTTAACTTCGCAGTATTGCAGAGAGCTGTCAAGTAATTTGGGCAGCACTGTTACAGTGGAGGCAGAGAGAAGGGAGAGCAAGCAATCCCCTGGGGAATCCTTTCTCTGCCCACTCAGCAGTTTGGAGAGATGCATTGGGATGGAAACATTGAAAAGGTCAGACCTGTAACCAGTGTGATCTATAAAAAGGCACCAATATACAGTAATTGCTAAAGAGGAGACCTAAGACACTGGTTTTCTTTTTTAAGTAGGATGGCTAGGTACTTTTCCAAATAGTTCTGGGAATGAGAGATCCTACTTAATGCATCTCTTAATATCACTAGCTTCATTTGGTAAGTGTCATTTAAGGAAGTAACTGTGAAAAACAGTTGTCTCTCAGAATCTGTGGATCCAATGATCCTGTATATAAAATACCATAATGCTTACCTATAACATCTTTATTAATATTTTCTATACTAAATAATGTTAGTGCAAGTGTTAGTAGATAATAATACCAGTATTACTGGAATACTAAATAATTTATAGATTACATCTAATATCTAGGATAATGATAATAAAATAAAACTATATTGTTTTAGAGATTAGTGATGTCAGCATTAATAATCATAATAGAACTAAAACACAATCAATACAGATGCAGTTTTCCCCTGCACGTGGTTGGTTTGAGGTTGATTAAGTCTCTGAATGCAGAACTAGTATAAATGGATGATCAACTGTTGAGCAAAACATTGGAGTTCATGCCTCCCTACTATCCTCCCCTAGAAGAAATAGAGTACGTGCATTTTATGGATGCTAAGAAATATTTTTCTTCTTTTCTTTTGGGCTCTTTTATTTTGGTTTCAACATATGGTTATACTTATTAGGACTAATCCAGAGCTGAGAGGAACTCCAATTAGGAAGAGAAAATCCATGGTCCCTGTGGGTAGTGTCAAAGTTTTTTTTTTCCCCTCATCATACTTACACCACAGGGTTACTCAGTTTTCTCCTGGTTTCTGACGCCCCATTTGTAAGTTTCCCAGGCCGAGGCAGAAGCACTCTGACTCCGTTTCTTCTCTCATCCTGAGAGTCTCCTCCTTTGCAGCCTTGTTGTTGATCTTTCACCAGATGGTGTTGGGCGAAATGTCTTCCATTCCTTCAGCAGTCAACCACAACCTTGTTGATCAGGTGATGTTCACAGAAGAACCTGTAGCTGCATCTTGACCTTTGGAAATGTAGATCATTGAGCCCTACCTAGAAATTCCAAATTCTCTATGATTAGACCTGAGACTCAGGAAATCAGGTCCTATTCCGTAGCAGATTTAGTTTGGAGAGCCAGAGAAATTGGCTAGAAGGTCATTTTTAAAACAAGGGATACAGGTTGGTAGGTTATCAGTTGTTCCTGCTTGACTAGTACAGACTGGATCCTCACAACTACAGTCCCTTTCCTTCTGGAAGTTCCTGAAATCTATAGTAAAAGACATTTCCACCCCCAAAGTCAATAAAGACATTGTCACCTCCAGGCAATTTTAAATATTGCATATACTCCTGCAAAATGAGGTAAAATATGTAAGTGTGCTCTCAAAGTTTCTGAGGGTTATTAAAATGTTCTGTACCAATAAAATGCAAGACATTATTAAAAGAAAGTCTGTTGTTGTTTTGAGCCCCCATGGCATGAAAAAGGTTATTGATTTCATCTTGATATGTTTAGATGTTGTTACTAGGGCTTCCATGTAAGAGACAGTTTTGAGCTTTCACTCAGAAAAGTGCACGCAAACAAAGAAATTTAAAGGACCAAAGATTTTGCAGATGGGTTGACACCCCATTCTCCAACTCAGTTTGAAATTTTCCAGCCCTCTGGCATATAACTTTATGGTGTCTTCCTCCGGGCACAGTAGTCATTTCCTTTATCCCCCAGCCTAGGATCTCTCCACATGACTTTCATTGGATTAATTCACATTCATTGGAATGTGAGAGTTGAGCATGTCTCTTTTTTCTCAGACTCTGTAGCCAGGACTGCCACACCCTAAACTCCATAGTAAACCCACAGAGCATAATTAAGTTTTCCACCGTGAAGATCAAACTCTTCTATACTCGGGGAATGAAGCAGGGCATCCCCTCATGCTCAGTCAACAGAAGCCAACCCCTCAGCTGGCTCTTTGACTTGATAGATAGAATGGCCAATGCTTACTTTAAACTATTGCACAATTGAGAGTGGTTTATTATACAACCAAAATTGTAAAGATGATACAGCAGGACAGAGGGGTTGAGACAAGTGGACATATCTTAGGGAGAAAGGACGGTCAGGTCTGGGAACAAGGTACATCCTGAGAAAGCAGGGCCAGGGAAAGTTGTATTAAAGTAGTGCCCTGGCAAAGCTGGTGTTTGAGAGACTTGAAAGGTTTTGGTTTCTGAAACAGATCTTCTGTATGCTTATGGGTTCTCTGATGGGATGACTCGTGGTAGACGTTTCAAAGGACAGAGGAAGGAGTAGAACAGAGCCCAAGAAAGAGAGTGCATGAGATGCATTCAGGCGGCTGTTAGCATGTCAGTCTGTCCAGACTTCCTGTGGGAAGAGGAATCAGAGAAGGCTGGGAAAGATTAAAAGAATGATCATGGAGTTCTCAATGTCAGACTGAACATGTTTTCATTAAGACATGGGCCACAGCCGGGCGGTGGTGGCGCACGCCTTTAATCCCAGCACTCGGGAGGCAGAGGCAGATGGATTTCTGAGTTTGAGGCCACCCTGGTCTACAAAGTGAGTTCCAGGACAGCCAGGGCTATACAGAAAAACCCTGTCTCAGAAAAAACAAAAACAAAAACAAAAGATTAAAAAAAAAAAAAAAGACATGGGCCACTGAAGGGTTTTCTGCTTGGGGGTTGGACCATGCTCAGCACTGACCTTTTGTGGAAATTCATACTTACCACAGGAGCAAAGGCAAATCTCAGGAGAAGGAGCTGGGGCCAACAGGGGCCAGTTCAGAGGCCTAGAGTCTGAGGTGATAGATTCCAAAGGGAGAGACAGGCATTCTCAGAAATTATAGAAAATGCACTCTGTCTACAATTAAGAAGTCAAAGCACATCATGTTACAGAAAAATAAGTTCAATTCCTCCTCTGATCCCAGAATGTTGATATTAGAACGGGTAAAATTTAGACACTAGTTCTAGTGGGAATTAAGTCAACACAGCAAGGTGACCACAGATTTATAGACTTTACAGATAAATTTTTAAACAAAGACTCCAATTCAGCATACTGTTTACCTGATTCTTGGAAAGTGTGCTTTGGACTGTGGTATAATTTTCTCCAGTGTAGGAAGGCACTGAAGAAAGTTCCTTGAGTGGATTTTTATCTGTGTGTTTTGGGGGATGGAGCGAGTAACTGTAGTGGCGTTCTTTTGGCAAATAGACTTTGGAGTAGAAAATAGTATGTACAGGGGATTTACTGGGGCCTCATGGGAATGACTGAATATTTGAGGGGCCAGGGGGAAGCACAGAGTAAAAGAAAACACAGAGCTGTTTTTAAGGTATAATAGTTGACCTCATGGAAGCTTGTTCCTGAGGTGCCCTCCAGAGAGAACCTTGAACTAAGGGCTCAGTACTTTATATTTCCACAAAGACCTGCACTACATTGTGGGCAGCCATCAGGGGAGGTGTGCGGATTTACCTAGTCAGTGACATCGACTGCAGCAATGTCTCGTGGACTGATCATTCACCCTCCTATCAATCATGAGCAGTGAACTCCTGGAATACAGGGTGATATGCACATTGCCCTACTTTCCAATGACTTAGATGGTGTTAAAGGACATGCTAATTTCATTAAAGACTTTGCTGTCATTGTCTTCTGCACACTCACGCATGCAGACTCATATAGTGGCCCAGTAAATGGGGCTGTTAGGTTTGCAGTATTGTTGTGTTGCAGGGTGAACTTGGATGCCCCCCACCCCCATGACTCCTCATCTTCATTTTTAAAACAGAGATGGCAATAATAATTTATCTCATGAGGGTGTGGTGTTATGCAAACTAGAAAACAGCAGGGCTTGTGTGTAAAGTAGAAAGTAGTGGGCTGGGCCTTTTTTTATTTCAAAAATGCTGTTGTCAAATTTAATCACTAGTGTTTGTGGGTGGGTTGGCCAGACAACTGTCTAACACTCCATGAGAGAACAGAAGCAGAAAGCAAAGGGCAGGAAGATAATGGACAGGAGGGGACCGAGACTATCAAGCTCAAACAGTATATGCCCTCCCCAGTAAGGGCTAATATTGTCATCAGAAGAAAAACTTAGCCAGTCAAAACTCCATTCTTTGGGTACTGGAACTATTATTGTAGGCATTCAATGAAGCCCTGTGCTTTGTTTGTACTGCCATCCATGCCATTATACATATTTCAGTTCTTTCTTTCAGTGCCACCACTGTGTCAGGCCCCGATGAGACACTTTTTTGATGGAAGTGACAATCTTTTAGGCTCAGAGACCTACCTTCTTTCTAGAAAGAAACTTGTCACCCAAGGACATGATTTTTGAACTGGGAAGTGAGTGAAACCAGAGAGGAAGAACAGGCAGGGGGGTGGCCACGGAGAAATTGCTGTTTTATGCCATTAATCACTAATTGCTAAATGATTTTATTATATGGCAGCCGTAAAATATCACTTGAGGTTTTACAGCCAGTTCTAGCTTTAAGAAAACAATTCCTTATGTCAAAATGACTATTAAATTAAGTGATTTCATATTAAACATCCCGTGGACTGGGCTGATTGATGAGACTGTGGAAGGAATACGACCGTTTCCTTCCAGATGCTCACAGGAAACCAACAGCCATTTCTCCAAAAGTCATCGACCTTGGCTACCTAAGAACTATGCTGCTTTCTAAGGAACACATGGGTGTTTAGAGGTAGGAGTCTTGGGGAAATAGGTCCAGAACTCTCATTTCACAGACAAGGAAACTGAGTCCTGAGATACAACGCGACTCAGTCAGAATCACTATGTTTGTCCTGTCATGTTGCCATTACTAGTAATTCTATGTTCTCTATCATTTCCAGCCATCTTTTCTGTCCTGGTTTCATAAAATACAAATTAAACCCTAGTAAACACTTTTGTGCACAGTTTTGCACATTGCCACCTCTTAGGTAAGGTGCAGGGTTTTTCAATTTCACCCAGTTGCATCCACTGTTCAGACTTTGCTTCATCATGTGACAAATGGAAATAGACCCTGTAAATTGACCAATAGTTCTTGACCTCCCAATGTGTTTGGACCAACATTTATACCCTTAGACTGGAGCACAGAGAAGACAGCAGTCACCAGCCACAGTCATTTCTATCAGAAAACTTACAGGCAGTCTAGGAGACCTGATCTTCAGGCGTCCAGTGCTCCGTTGTATACCTGTGTGATACATATAATCAGAGAAATAGATAATGAGAGGCGCCGTCTATCAGTGTCTCATCTATGGTCATAGGAGGAGATACTCACAGTTGTAGCAGAGACTGAAGGCTTGGAGTCAGTAATGAGCATCATTATCATCTGGCGGAGATGAGGAGGGAGAACGTTTCTGTTGCATGCTGAGGAAGCCAGAGCAAGCAAGAGGCTGATTGTGAGAGGCTTAAAACCAAGGCTGAACCTCCTGCAGCTCATGTTGTCTTCGAGGTTAGGACTGCTGATCGCTCATTTACTGCTCAGTGTCCTTATCTCTAACTAGATTATGAGCTTTCTCTAGGCAGAATCTGTGTACATTCCCTTCCACAGTTTCAAGAAATACAGCAAGAGCAGAGAGAAGAGCAGAAGGAGGGAAGGACTGTTTTATCTACTGTATTGACAAAAGGCTGCATGCAAGGAACCTGGAGAAGTAGCAAGGCTGGATTTGCTGAGATGCCCTGGAGAAAATTCCAAAAGCTGCCCAGTGGCCCATGGGTCCAATCTCAGATCTAAAGCCTTTCTGTTGTTCTCCTCAGGACCAGTGTTTTAGACATGTAGCCAAGTTTCCAAGATGCCTGAAGGTGCCCTCAGATGGTTACTTCTCCCCTCATTAGGTCTTTCAAAGAATCTACTGTCAGTCTACTAGAAGCCAGACACTGTAGTAGACACTGGGGCACAATGGTAGACAAAGAAAACAAGGTCTTTACCTTACACTTATAGTGCAGCAGAGAAAGAAAAAGTATTCAAATCAATGCCATTGTGAGGCAAGTAACACTATGATTACCATTTGTAGTTGGAGCAAGTTAGTGTCATTAGTATTTACCATGTCCCATGTCAAATTAAGAGATCAAGTACACTGTGTTGAGCTTCATGAGTGATGTCAACAAGGAGCCAAACCCAGCACAGAGGGGTTCTCATTGGTAGTTCATCTCTCATTCTCTGTGAGTGTGAGGTGATGCAGTAGTTGGAGCTGGCATTGTATATTTGGGTTCTAACCCAGCTGTCCTACTATGAAACTACTTGTGGTTCATGCTTTCTTCTTGTCCACATAGCTGCCTTACCTGGAGAGTGGGAAATACATACAAGCATTGGCCCCATATTCACAAAGTCATCAGCAAAACCAGGGAACTGACACCAGGCAACACACTGCCACTGGTCTCTGCAAAGAGCGTAGATCAGCATATCCATTGTGTTCAGAAGCATGTATAGCAGCTTGAAAGATGGCTGCATGTTATTGCATCTGTTAAAAATAGCGAGATCAGAATATTAATTTAACACATGGGTTTGAAAACCAGATTTAGGGACTGGGGGTGTAATTGGGCTGACTGGAGTTCTTGCCTGGTATGCATGTAGCCTTGAGCTGGGAACCTTGCACTGAAGAGTCCAAAAAAGTGAGCAAAATAAGCAAAAAAAAAAAAAAAAAAGAGAGAGAGTTGTATGAAGTGATTTCTGAGAGCCTTTCAGTGCTGTGTGCTCTTAGCCCGCCTGGGAGAATGTTCATTCTTCTGAAATGCAAGCTGTGCAGTACTCAGTGTGTGTTCTATAGCCTGGATTCGAGTGTTTACCAAGGAGAAGGAAGTTTTCTAGAAAGAACTTTACATGGTTATTAGCCTTGAACTAGAAAGTAGAAATTGTCACAATAATACAAGAATTAGAGGTGCAAATTTTAAAAGAATCAGACGCTGCCCTTTTCTGCTGTGCTGATTACAAGGATAAAGTGAAAAGATCAGGCTTGACTTAGACAGATCATCCTTATTAAAAAAAAAAGAAGAAGAAGAAAAGAAAAAGGAAGGAAGAAAGAAAGAATGAACAGGAGAGGAAGAAAAATCCAATAACTTGAAATGACCAAATACATATTATTTGATGTTTGTTCTTTCTTAATCCATTTCACTCCCATCAAATTGCTCAAAAGCTACTTTGATTTATAAATGGAATTTAGGAAGTTAGGAAACTGAAAAATAAACAATTTAAACTTTGAAAGATAGCTCCCGGGAAGCAGAGTAAAGGTACTTAAAGGATTTCCATTTCCTAAGACCCTAGAAATGCGGCGGATTGGAGTGCTCTGTTTAACTGCTGTTATGGATGGCCCCCTGGGTAAACTTGATGCTTTATAAAAAGCCAATACTCAGAAAGGGTTTTGTAAAAATAATATTCATTCACAGACTCATCCAGTGGAACAATCCACGGCTGACATTTTGTGAGCATGTTGCATGAAGGACGTGTCTGAACAGTAACATGTACCAGGCCAGTGCCAGCTATGAGCCAGCCCCAATGATCCTTCTGCCCTTGAATGTCTACTTGTTGATTCTTTATCATTCCAGGTAGGAAGGTTTGCTTTAGATATTCTTGCTAGAACCTAGTTGAACATATAGCAATGATGGAGAACAAGTACATTTGGGTGGGGTGAGGCTGGAGGTACCAGAGCTAGTACTTATTGCCTGCCAAGCCTGAGCTGGACACTTGCTGCTTGCTGTGGCATTCAGGAGGGAAGAACTGGAATTACCCATTGCCTGCTTGCATCCACTCTCTCCTGATTAGCCAAGTAGCCTTTGTTTCAGTTCTCTAACATGACTCCTTAGTTGACTGCCCCCTCTTTTATTAGTCATTGTGATGACTTTACCTCTTCCCTCTGACCCCACTTCTTCCCTACCTCTTCCTTCCAGCAGCACCGGAATCTCCCATATCTCAAAGGAAACGATCTACACTGTGTACACAAACATGGCTTTGCTTTCTTCTTCATCTGCTTGGCTCACTCACCCTCTCTATCTTTATCTGCTGTGCTGGAAGAATGGCTTTATGCCTCTGTGAGCTTAAATTTCAATTTTCTGTCTCTTTCCATACCTTAGGGTTCACTTAATTCTCTCTAATCCTGTCTGTCTGTCTGTCTTCCTGTCTCCTACCTATCATCTGTCTATCTATCTATCTATCTATCTATCTATCTATCTATCTATCTATCTATCTATCTATCTATCTAATCTATCACCTTCTATCTATCATCTATCATCTATCTAACCACCTATCTCTCTATATCTATGATCAATCTGTATCTCTCTATCGATCATCTATCTGTTTTTCTGTCTGTCTGTCTCTCTCTCTGTCTATCATCTGTATATCTGTGTCTACATAGACTCTTATCTCAGTTTCAAAACATCAAGGTGTTCATGAGAGACACAATTTTATCTGCCAATTTAAATTTTAAGAAACAAAACTGTTTTATAAGCATCATTCCTAATTTTTACCATATCTTCATTGCTGAATTTTGTAAATTTACTTATAAAGGATCTGATGTTATTCTTTAAACCACCACTGAACTCACAATGGTCTGGCTATTTATTGTTTATGATTTATAGCCTTGTCTGTAATCATGTCTGATGTCCAGATCTTATGATCATTTCTCATTACTTATCCCACCCAATTTCAGCAGTTGTTAACACTGTTTCTAGCTCTTTCCAAAGTCTGTTTGCTGAAACCTTCACTGGTATGTGGTTTCCAATAGGATTTTTATCATGTTTTCTTTGTTTGTAAAAGGATACTTTCCCAGTGAGCCATACCCACCCTCACCACTGATTAGAGTTTCTGTACAGATTTCTGAGCCCTGTGCCCTACTTCAACCTTCCAGAATTGCACACACACACACACACACACACACACATACACACACACATTCATACAAATCACAGAATAATCTCTCTCACTCACACTTGCACAGTACACATACATTCACAATAACACTCTCGTGTACACTCATACACATATTCATACACACTCTTATTCCCAGTCACACACACCTACTCACATACATACATACATAAACACTACACACACATGCATGCACATACATTCAGATACAGTAGGAGGCTCTCATGTGATGGCTCTTAGATGCTTCCAAACCTGTGCCATCTTTAACAGGCTGCATCATCATTTCCAAATTGTAAAAACAGCATCATCTCCTTTCCTTTATTTGGTCAAGTGGTTTCCAGAGATATCTCAGATTGTCTTTTTGTCATGTTAGCATAAATCTTCTCTGATTTAGAAATATCAAATCGCGTGGACAGCACTCATGTCTTCCACGAGTTTCAGTCTCTCTGTACCTTTGATTCTAGGCTGAATTTGCTACTCATGCAAAAGCCTTTCTGTAGACCCACCTTCTCCATTCTTAGTGCAATTCCTTAAGCTCCCCCTTTTCTACACTCACTCAGGTTTCCTGCCACCCAAAGGACTTCTTTATGTTTCCCTGTTCATTTCAGTTTGAAAGAGGGCAATCTTTGTTTAAAAATTTCCACTGCTCACAAGAGAAAACTACCAAAATTTCAAATAGATCGTATAACGACACACCAGTGTGTCATAATTACTTGTGAAGTGCGTCATGAAAAATGTGTGCCAATAATTATGAACTTATACTGGTGAATTATCACCTGGAAAATGCTTTCTGAAATTTTGAGGCAATTCAAGGTTGTCAAAAATTATGTCATTCTTACATGCCTGCATTTCTAAATGAACAGAAATCAATGGAACAGCCACGGGTATGTCTGCAACCTCTTCTGCCTCTATTACTGACCACAGTGAGATATGTTTTGAAAGAACTGGAAGTGACCAGGTGGATGCAAGCCATTGCAGTGTGGGTTTCATTTGAGATTTTTTTGCTCAAACTCAACCATCTGTGTTTTTGTGTGGGAGTATGTGTGCATGTATGGCTATGCACAAGTTCATGTGTTTATGTGTGTGTGTGCATCTGTGTGCCTCTTGTATGTTGTATGTGTGCTATATGGACTTGCTAGTGACAATATGCACACTTACATGTGCAAGTGTACATGTACATAGGTGCATAGTCATACGGAGTCCCAAGATAGATCCTGATTGTCTTCCCCTGATCCTGCAACCTTTGTTTTTTTTAACACTTTTTTTGAATACTAAACTGGATGTTCATCACTTTGACTAGGTTTGCTGGCCAATTAGCTCCAAGAATCTGTCCTTTTCTGCCTGCCCTCAGTTCTTGGGCTACAGAAGCTCAGTATTATCACCTAGCTTTTGACTATTAAAAAAATGGGTACCAGGATTTTAATCAGATTTTTATACATCAGCCAACATCCATCTCCCCCAGCCCAAGGTCATCTTATGTATGAATTGTTCTTAGCATGGATTTTTTTCAGAGTAACAACTGAAAAATACTAGCCACCAGATATGATGTTCAGCCCCTTGATCTTGGCATGGGCATCCTTCTTGGGCCACATTCCTGAGGCAGCATTCCAATCTCACAGTTATCTACTAAGCCTCTCATCTCCACGGACACCCTCTACTGTTGCCATATTCTTTGAGACTGTCCATCACTAGGACCTCAGTCAGGCTTCTCCTTGACAGGGCAGGGTAGGAAGGCATCAAGCAATTCTGAGTAAACCCAGAAAATCAGTTGATGATCTTTGCAGTTAGGCCTTTTAAAGAGAAGCTCTCCTTTGAAATTCCCAGGATCCCTTCTCACTCATTTCAGAATGGCTATGAGCAAGTTCAAGGAGATACCCGCCCTTCCAAACACCTATTAAATCTCTAATATTGTGAGCAGATTTTCTGAGCTGCCTTGCTTAATGTGGATAACAATGATGTCTTCCTCAAAGGGCAGCTGTGAGGATTCTATCATAAAACTAACCATGCCTGGGGGTCCCTCTGTAGCCTTTTCAGCAAGCTGAGATAAGTCTTCAGCTCCTTCAGGCTTTATATAACCCTGCCATGTTCAGCTGGGGTTGACTTTACTTTGTAGCTTTTCCAAATGCGAAGCAAATTAATTCTCTGGTGAGTTACGTGTTGTTCCAAGGGAGTTCTTTGAGACGTTCCAGCAGGGAGGCTTTGGAATGCTGTCCCTCCGACAATTAATACATAGTTTTATGTTGTAACCATCAGAAGATGCATTGATTATCATGTATTTAGACTTGACAGAGGTCAACCATTGTCTCTCTGTGTGTGTCCTCGTGTACTCCTGGGCAAGCTGGCCTTTTCCTTTCTGCACCTTTCTGAGCCCACATTTCCAGAGCGTCCTTCAGTCTAGCCAGATCTTCAGCTTAGTGGCTCAAAGTCATTGCCATTACTCTGATTTTTTTTTTTTTTTTGAGACTTAGAAGGGCTCCACTGTCTGGTTGGGTTGCACTTCCAACTGGAGTCACTGAACCATCACATTATCAAATATGTCAACTTGACTCATTGCAGATAACAGAGGGTGTAGAATCAGGCTCGTCCCCAGGCTATGCATCTCTGTTCCTGAGGCTTGTTCGGTGCCATTTAAAATCCCCTGAATTAGTCAGGACTGGGAGGATGAACTATCATCAGCATTGTTGCCTGTCATGCTTTTAGGAAACCTATATTTTTGTCAAGGAAGCTAAAGTTGAGTGTGATTAAACAACCAATTCAAGTTTACACAGTAAGTGGCAGAATCCAGGATCCAACCTACGCTGGCATTCATTCATGTCTCTGTACCACTGCTCTGTCTCAGATGATGTCTCCTCTGAGGTGTACTTCAAATTCAGTTTCTAGGCAATGCACTTCATCAAGCCCATATCAAGTCAGAACTATGTAACATCTCTAAACTTAGGTCCTTTGCCTAAGAGCTTCTTCCAGGCCTAGGAACAAGGAGTGCATTTACACTTCAAATGAAACCAAGGTCTCCTTTGAGAACTCTGCACTGGAGGAGACACCTTGTGTTTTCCCCACAAACCACAGGATCCCCCGCCTTGATAGTTGAATAGGATGATCTCAGCAAAGCTGACAAGATGTTTCCATGTTTGTTAAACAAGAGCCATTTGTTTAGTTCAGGAGCATCTGTTGAATAAACAAGATATCTGATGTGCCATTTGCTCATTGGAAATTAACAAACCCTTTAAAAATGGCAATTTGTCAAGAGTTATATGAGGCAGAATTCATTCTCGGCAAGGGAACAAATTGAAAACTTCCTTCCCAGGCTTTCCAGAATCCCCCAGAGCCAGCTGTGCAGAAAAAGTTCAGTTTAATTCTTTCATCATTAAAGAAAATATGCACACAATGATGGCGAGGAAAAGCAAGTGTCCTGTTATGGAAATTGAGGCATCCTGGGGGAAGCATCGTCCAGAGCAATTGATGTGAGCTATTCTCCTTCTGGGCTGTGTTTCCATTTGGAGAATGGAAGTCTCCTGCGTGCGAGGCAGATTTTCCTCTTCCATGCTGTTTCAGAAATCATTTGGTATTCTTCCTGTGGTGTTCCGTGAAGCAGGCATGAAGGAGGGTGTTGATCTTAAACCATGAGTAAAAGGGACTGGAAAAAGGAAAAATCCCATCACCTCTCTTAAGAAACGCAGCCAGCTCAAGACACTGGTAAAAATTACTCCCAGCACAGGTCCACTTTTCCCTTGCCACACAAAAATTTCATAGTGTTTGTTCAGCTTCTCTTAGTCCTTGGTCCTGAACCCACAAATTCCCATAATATTTAACCCAGGTACAGAAGCATAATGAACAGTGAACGGTGGGTGTCACAGGTGAACGGTGGGTGTCACAGGTGAATGGTGGTTGTCACAGGTGAGTGGTGGGTGTCACAGGTGAGCAGTGGGTGTCACAGGTGAACAGTGGGTGTCACAGGTAAATGGTGGTTGTCACGGGTGAATGGTGGTTGTCACAGGTGAACGGTGGGTGTCACAGGTAAGCGGTGGGTGTCACAGGTGAACAGTGGGTGTCACAGGTGAATGGTGGGTGTCACAGGTGAATGGTGGGTGTTGCAGGCGAAGAGCTTAGTGTTTTCCTTCCTTCATAGGTGAGGAAACCAGAGGTTTAAAAAGAAGTAGAAATGTGACTCAAACCCACACAGACGGGGAGCCTGTTGATTTGATCTTGGGCTGCATTTGCTTTGGAAAATCTTGGAAGACATAAGGGCCCTGGGTCCCGTGGTGTGAATACTGAAGTGGGCAGGACACTCACTGAACTTGAGCCCTACCATCGGCAGAATTGTGATTTACTGTGATTCCTGGCAAGTGCTTGCAAACTTGAGGCTTATATGCTATTCTTGCTGGCTTGCAATTCAAATTCTTTATTTAGAGGGGTTTGGGAAGGGAGGGGCGGATGAGCAGGATCAGGAGTGCTCAGGCTTTATATAAGTGGGTCCCCGTGGACTCCAGTTAGAAGCTAAGGAATTAGCTGACGCCGGGCCCTCTGCATCTTGCTGCCTCATCTCCTCCCATTAGCTCTCTTAGCAATTGATCTTGTAAACTTTCTGAATCAGAGAAATTAAAGATGAAAAAGAGCCTATTAAGTGATCTTGCCCCAGCCCAGGACTAGGCTGAATGACTCCCGGGGGAGGGGTCTGGAGCAGCTGGTTCACTTTCATTTTAATTGTCCCGGAGGGTCTGACCTTTTGCTCTTCCCCTAGGCATCTGTTCCCAAGCCAGTGGCTGCAGGTGCATGCATCATTTCACAAGAGGCTGGTGCTGTGTGCCCCGGCTGTGCATGTTCATCTTTACTTCAAGTTCCACGACCCTACAGGGTTTTCAACTTGGAAGGCTGGAGTTCAGGGTTTGAGTGGAAATCTTCTATAAAGGATAGGTTAATGAGCTCTATCTATGAATATGAGCTTTTGATTTGACCTTTTATTCCCTTAGTGAGTTGATGTGTGTGTGTGTGTGTGTGTGTCTATGCTTATAAAATGGGATAAAAATCCAGGTGTGGTAATGTGTGCTCCTGCATTACCTAGCATTCCAGAAGCAGAGGCAGGTAGATCTCTGTGAGTTTGAGGCTAGCCTGGCCTACACAGTGAGTTTCTGACTAGCCAGAGCTACATAGAGAGACCCTATCTCAATAAAACACAACAAAATGTAGTTAAAATGAAATAAAGGCTACATGATACAGTCAGGGTCAAGAACTGAAAGTCTCTGGGGGAAGATCAGAACAGCATGGCCCCAGTATGTGTGGTATCCTTTAGCTTATGATAGGCGTTCGTTACCTAGTTCAATTTATACAACAACCCTAGGCAATAACCACTGGTACTGTTCTTTCTTCAGAAGTATCTTAAATCTCTGAGAGGTACAAGAAGCTTATGTAGCTAGCTGTTGTTGGTATGGCTGAGATTTTAATCCAGGTCTCTCTAATACTCCTTTCTATTTGTACTGCATGTATGGTAAAAGTGAAGAAGATGGAAGAGGAGGAAGAAGAAGAGAAGGAGGATAAGGAGAAGGGAGTCAGTGCTGGCTTCAAAAGCAGGGCTGACCTTCTAAACTGAGAAGCTCTTATAGTATGAGCTCTCTGCAGATTCCATGTCTTAGTCATAGGCAATGACGTCTTCCAGGCCTTGGCAAATACTTTATCTATGTCTTCTCTGCTTCGAGACTGAAGAGAAAATGGCGTCCAATGAGTAGAACATGATGCTTAATTGGTATAGCGGCTTACCAGTGGCTTGCTGGGCCTTTCCTCCCAAACTCTTTTAGCTTGTTACAAAAGAAGATCTCTTTATTCTTTCAACTGTTAGTCTTTGGGTTCCATTGGCTAATAGGCTAGGTACTTCCACAGGCTCCGGATGATGGTTGATTATGTGGCCTATGAGGCTAGACAGCAAGAACATACCTATTCAGGACCTGTGTAAAAGGTGGAGGGACGAGGTGAGCCCACTTGATACAGAAATCAGAGAGATGGCTGTGTTGGGAAATGAATGGAGTTTAGTAGAGAGGAAAGTCCGATGGAGCAATCCATTTTGCCACAGAGATTCCGTGTTGTCCTCAAAGGAATCGTGTGTGACGTCAAAGAACAATGTAGCTTTATTTTCTTTTCCCCAGTGTACTTTCTGGGTTTAGTGTAAATTAGAAGTGTACCTCTGAGCAGCCATTAAGTCAAAAGAAGTGAAGTTAAATCATCATTATTTGAATCCTTCCTCTTCGATTTGTGACCCACAGAATATTAAAGGGTCACTTAGTCGCTTCATTAAAGCATACCTCTGTTCCTGCATTTCCAGTTTGTGGGCTGGAGATGCCTCCTCCATACAGTCCTTGTTAGTGGTAGATGCTACAAGGGGAATGGGATGCTGGCACAGAATGGCTGACTGACACTCTCCTCCCTCCTCCTTTCCCGAAAGGACTGTCATTCTGTAAATGCTCCAAAGGATGAGCTATGAAGCTAAATCTGTCTGCTCTGGGTTTGAATCTGGTGCCATCATTTATCAGCGATGGGGACCTAGACAAGTCATGACCTTGTTTCAGCCTTTAGCCCCTTGTTGGTAAAATATACACAAAACTGCACATGCCTTGTTGGAATGTGGAATCTTTGCTCCAAAATAGAACTGAATGCCACTGTTATTAGCAAAAGTTGGTATTATCAAGGTGGGCACATCCAGCAACCTCCTTTCTTTAATCTACAGTGGAGGGGGCATCCCTTAACTAATCAGATCAGTTACAGAAGGCACTAAATAGGATGACCAAGAAAGGCATCATTTGGTCATGGGATGACTCATAAGATACTGGAAAAAATATTGAATTGTCACAGGGTGTGGAGCAACGTTTACTATCTTCTTTATGGGCGCCCCTGTGGTTACAAGCTCTGCTCTCTAATACAGTTGTCTGATGTCATCCAGATACGTTTATATAAATGGACTCGTGTGTGGTAGACGTCCTTTCTAAAATCAGCCCCAGTCTTAACCTGAGACAGCTGTAAGGATTCTGTCAGTGTAGACTCCAGGCTAGTACATCTATACCATTATATTGCACCAGAACACAGTCTCCTAAGAGTCCTGAGGCAAAGACTGTGAAATTCTGGTTTTATTCTCTCTAGAGCCGAGATACAATTAAAAATGTTACCACAGTAATTGGCAACATCCATTAACTTGATGAGAATTGCCCAAGGCGACACATTTTCCCCCTTTTGCACATTATTAGTCTATAAATACACCTGGTTCTTTGCTCTTTCTTCTGTAGAACTTCCACAAACTGTCCTCCCCACCCTCCCAAACTGTCTCCTTAATGCCCTTTGCCTTTTTAATTAACTCTCTGAGTACTTTCTGCACTTCCAGCCGGTACCACATAATCTTGGCTCTAATTACATGTGGCCTTGTGGTTTATCTGAGAGGCAGCCTCAAATGCTCAGCCCTGAGGGTAGTGGAGATAGTCCCTGGAGCCTGGTCCGAGCTTCAGCTCAGTGTTAACCCACTGAAGAATCTGCAGGGACTTTGCTTCCTGTGTGAACACATCTATGTAACAGGAATGACAATGTTTGTGGGAAATTAGACAAGGATGTGGCTATGATCTGCAAACAACCAAGTACTGACGTCACCTGTCAGCAACTCCTTTATCCATCCAGGTCCTGTTTTATGTCTTCTGGTCCTTGATGAAGTGATGGGTACACACCATTCTGATGGTGTGTGAGACTTCCAGTTCTCAGCAACAGGAGATCTCTCTTCTCTAATGCATTCAGTTGATGAAGGCAGGGATGAGACCAGAGTGGGAGAATCTTTAGCAAACAGGCATAAAGAATGGCAGTGCAAAGGTTGAGACCCTCTAGGCCTCATTCCTCCTGAGCTGTGAGGTTACAGACTTCAGAGACAAAGTATGGAAAGGATCCTTGGTCTCTGCCAACTTGTACTTTCTGACTCTTTGAACATATCTGTAACTCACTTCTGAAGAGCTAACCCTTTGTGGTAACCCAACAGCATTGACACATGTTGAGGTGCATGTCATAATTTTCAAATGATATGTGGTCCTTTTGTGCCATTTCCTATATCAGTGAGAGCTTCTATACATCTGGAAGCTACTCTATCTCTTCTTGATGTCCTCTATCCTTAGTTTTCTTCTTTGGTATTGCATAAATGCAGGTACCCACTAGCTGAATATAAGAGGGACAGATTGTTCAGGTGATGTGATCTGCCTTGAAGGAAGGCTGGATTGTGGTGATGGGGATCACCATCCAAATTCAGACAACATTGCCAATGTAAATGGCTCCCTTAGTCTTGAATGGAAGAGTTCAAGACATTTTAGTGGACACTGGCTTACTCCTGAGTTTGTGTTTGTTCTTGCTCTTTGGCTCACCCAGGTAAGTGGTTGTGGGCATTGACTAAGTACTAGGCAGGGAGGGCTGCATGATAAATGACATCATTCCATTCAGTACATCCACAAGTTATTGCTGCTTAGGAGTCACACAGGCTGCAAGTTGTAGTATTTTTTATGTATTTTAAGTGCACATCCCATAAACTAAGCATGCATGCATTTGCATACATGTCTATTTATGGATACGTACTTAAAATTTGCTAGCTAGGCAACTGTAGTAAAAAAAATTAAAAATAAAAATATATTTTCCTAAATTTCTGGCACAGTGGCTGCAGTTTATCCAAGATAATTGTTATTTTGTTTCTGGAGTAACTTCTTGTGCTTTCTTCCCAGATACCCTTATTTAAGCACACCATTTCCCAACTTAGTGCCTTAGATCCCATGCCTCCTGTGCTCTTCCTAATCGCACACATTCTAACCCCAAATCCCAATTCTTGTCTGACATCCCCCGATCTACTTTTCTCTCTCAGCATTCTCCAATTGTGGTACTCCATAAACACCGCATAAAGAAACAAGACATGCTCAGGAGTTAGATCAAGAGATTGGAGACAGGACACTCTAAGGACCAGAAACAAAGGTTCCACCTGTTCTTTGTTTCAGGTCAGGGAATGTTGCAATGGTTTTGGCCTATGTAATTGAAAGGGATCTGTGTAATGAATGATCAGGTCGTCTTTGAACCACAGGTCTTTGTAGATCGTGCCATGTAACACAGTTTTACTGGGAGATATGAAACTATTCACAGGAGTTGCTTAGATTGTACCTACCCTATGGGTACATAGATGTAGCATCTGAGCCACACTGAGTGCTTATCCTTAGTAGGTATTCAGTTAAAAGCTTGCCGGCTAGTCTCCTAATAACTGTTTCAGTAGTCCATAGGCAAGTTCTTACAGATTTGTTACTGCATAGCCCAGTTCCGAGCGCCATGAACCAAGACTGAGTTTCTAACAATAGGGTGCCTATATCATGTCTCTGCTTCTGGTTCACTGCAGTTCAGCGGAGTTGAGCTTGCTTGTCTTTGGAAATGGCCTCTCGATGTGTGTGTGTGTGTGTGTGTGTGTGTGTGTGTGTGTGTGTGTGTGTGATCTGTCCTGAATGTACTTCACTGGGCTGAAGGATTTCTTTCTAACCCTCTAGAACTTGAAAAAGATGTTAATTTATTTAATTAGATCATGATTATTTTTTCTAACTGCTTCTCTGGTAACATTTACATTATATTTTTAGCCCAAAATAAACCCCTGACTTCTTATAACCTCAGACAAATGGTTAATAAAAATAATTAGCCCTTTTAAATGAGATTTCCATGGTATATAAGCTGATATCTTTATTTCAATCTTTTATCTTATGAAAAATTTAGTTATTTAACTTTTTTTCAAATATTTTTGGTTGTAAGCCTAACCTTTAATGGCTGAGCCATCTCTCCAGCCTTAATTTTTTCTTTCTTTTTTTTATTTTAAAGAAATAGAAGCAGTCATTAATAGTTTCCCAACCAAAAAAAGCCTAGGACCAGATGGGTTTAGTGCAGAGTTCTATCAGACCTTCAAAGAAGATCTAATTCCAGTTCTGCACAAACTATTCCACAAAATAGAAGCAGAAGGTACTCTACCCAACTCATTCTATGAAGCCACAATTACTCTGATACTTAATTTTTTTTCTTAAAGGTATATATTGCACATCAGACATATCCCTCAACCAGTCTCTCCTACCCTCCATTTTGTTTTCTTCCTCTTTTCTGTCTCTTTTGTTACCCCACATAATTTTACTTATATTTTCATTTAACACACATACAATCACATATACTATATCATGTATATAATATACATCACATGATGCATATTATATGCATATATGATTGTGTATCTCTAAATTAAACATAGGATTCACAAATGAGAGAGTATTATTTTCCTATTTTTTTCTAAGACTGGCTGAATTTTCTTAATGTTTGGGTCCAGTTACATTCCCTTTACCATAAACCATAGAACTTCCCTCTTTATGGCCCAAGATTTCCACACTCTTCTTACCCATTCTTCTATTAGTACCTAAGTTGGTCTCATAACTTTGCTCTTGTGAATATAGTTACAATAATATTCGTGTGTAATCATATCTGATAAAAACATTCAGGGTCTCTAGGTATTAGAAAACTATATTGAGTTTACATCTTCTGTCAGTATGTCAGGCATTAAGAAACAAACAACAGAAATTGTTGGTGTGGATGTAGGTAAAGGAGGTCTTTATATACCTAGATAGTATGTTGTAAACTAGTCTAACATCTATCTATATGGAGGTTAACAAAAAAAAGAAACAGCAAAACTCAAAATACCAAACAACAACAACAACATAACCAAATAAATCTAATATGTGACCCAGATCTATCAGTCTTGGGCTTTTACCCAAAGGACCTGAAATCAATAATTGAGATTTAATTCCAGTTTAGTATATTTCAGATACTAATGAGCTGCAGCCCAACATTTGGAAAATACAGAAATACAGATGTGTTGGGCATCCCTTGACCAGGAAGCAGAAAGTTGAAGGAACAGTAGATAGCTACCCAAGGGTCATGGGAAGGCCTTGAAGAAACAGTGAAGGACTTCATAGGAGATGTGTTCTTACAGGATCCTTGGCTGCACGGCAAGAAGAAGAGAGGTCACAGTATGGAGGGAGAGAGAGAGGAGATTGAAAATAAAGGGAGGGAGGCAGGGAAGTAGGGATGGAGGGAAGGAGAGAGGGAAGGAGAGGGAGAGAAAGTGAGAGAGAGAGACAGAGAAAGAGAGAGAGAGAGAGAGAGAGAGAGAGAGAGAGAGAGAGAGAGAGAGAGAGAGAGAGAGAGAGAGAGAGATATTAGTATTCAAGATATGAAATGCAGTTAGAACCTAGGACAATCCCTATTTATGAAATACAGAAAAACATAGAGTACTCCCCTTTCCTCCTAATTTAAAGAAATTAGGAAAAAATCATTTCTTTTCTAAATTTAAAATTTGCAATACAAATTTCTCTAAGTGTCCTGTCACATTGTTGTAGTCTGCCAATCTAATCCCAAATTCTAGGGAGAGAAACTGTTGGCTGTAGCCTGCGAGTAATTCTAGCCCACGTTTCTTTGGAGTAGAGGGAGGGCAGATGGATATTATACAAATGTGGGTGTGAGGATCAACACCTAGAACTCTGTTAATCTAGAGACCTGATAAGGCAGGTGATCAGTTGTAACCTCAAAGTGTCCACTGGAGGAGCCATGGTCCCAGCGGCTGCAGGAGGCCCCTGAGCTGTTACAGGCCTGACATTTCATCAGCATGATCACATTTGTCACGGGAATCACTGACCCAGTATTGCTTTGGTTATAAATGGGGGGAATAGCAATATATTGACATAAAATGAAGGCTTTAGCCACTTAATTGTTTATAGATTAATTAAATGAATGGAATCTGTTGTGTTACAGAATTGCTTTCAACATTTATTTGAAACATACTGTAGGCTGTTATTCTTCATGTCTATTCATCCACTCAGTAGATACTTGTAAATGCATAACAAGATATGATGATGTGTACTAGTGAAAAACATCATTTAATCAGGTGTACAGGCTGTCTTTCAAGAGAGGATGATGAAGAAGAAAAACAAGAGATGCACCAAACTGTCAGTGAAGTAAGATTGTGTTTGAACCCAGGGATCCTTCTGAATTTCATGTCTTATCAATTGCTGAATCTTTACACTTCTGAGAATCTCCATTGCCCATCTGGGAACAAACAAACAAACAAACAACAAAAAGCAAGGAAAATTGCATATTTGATCTCTAAGTCTGTTTAAAGATTGTGATAACATGTTTTAAACTGTAGATGCCCTGGCCCATTAATCTATTAATTGCAATTGCTATGACACAAACACTTTCATAGTGAGCACTGCACAGTGAAAGGCAGTGTTGCATGCCTCCCTCTTCTGAGTATTTTGCATATATATTTTACATAAACGTATTGTTTTTATTCCTGTGTAGTGGTAGGGTGCTCCTGTGGGTGTAGGTACATGTGTAGGTGTGGGCACATGTGTGTAGTCCATAGAGGTGAGAGAGATACCTTGGGTTGTTCCTTGTGAGTGGCCTACCCTGTTTGTCTCTTCTTGTTCATTTGGGTTTGGAAACAGGATTAGTGTAGACTGGCAGTCTAGTGAGCCCCAAAAATCTACCTGTCCCTCCCTTCCCAGCACTGGATTGCAAGCATATGTCACCACATCCAGATTTTCTTTACACTGATTCTGGGGAATTATACTAATCTTAAGCAGGTGGTATGGGGCACTTTAACAACTGGTCCATTGCTCTATCCCATCATCATGATCATGATCATCATCATCATCATCTCCCAATTGTTAAACACCTGAGACATGGAGAAGATGAGGTGTAGTGTCCATGATCCCACAGTGACCTCAGAATGGTTAACAACAGAATGGATGCTCTTACCTGCATCACTGATACGTGGAAGGAAGAGACCTTCACAACTCAAAACTGAGTTTTGGCCTCTAATTGGGTAGTTCTTAACTCTTGGGGTTCATAGACCAATCTCCAACACCAGTGCATTATATTGCTACCTTTGCTGTGAGATTCAGGAAGGGAAGGCTATTGCACTAGTTTAACTAAGCCAGAATCCCCAGGGTAGGGCCTGTGTGTTTAACAATTTTCACACAGTTCCCCCAGGAAATTCTAATATAAAGTCAATGCAAAGAGCTTTCATGAGAAGTAGGCACTGAGATAAGCCATAAAGGCAACTATGGAGCATATTGGACAATTTGTATTCCACCTAGAGAGCTTCGGGGAGGAAGCCGTGGTGTGCATTTGAGAGATAAACTCAGGCCTGTTAGGTGACAACTCTCTAATAATATATATTACAAAACAGGAGATAGTTTCAAATGTCTGATCACAAAGCAAAAAAAAAATGTGCATGTGGGATGGGTAGATGTATTTATACATATGATAATTAATTTAATTTAAATAATTGTACATTGTGCACACATGTCAAAACATTACATTGACCCCTGTTCGTGTGTGTGACTCTAATTTATCAGTTAAGATACTATTTATGAAATATTTTGTAATTTAAATGTCTAACTGATTAGTTAGGAAAGCATGGATATTCTGACCTTATTGGTATTTTGGCTTCGGTTTCTACCCCACCCCCCTCCAAATGTTCATTTCTGTGATTTCTTAGGGAATCTGTGCTTTGCAATTCATACCTTCACAGACAGAAAAAAAAAAAAAAAGTCCAGGCTCTTGGCCCCACCACTCCTTCCTGACAGCCAAGTGCGCTATGAAGAGGCTAGGGCTAGAGTTCAAAATTGGAATCTAGGGCCACTCGACACAAACTCGCTGTGTCTCTGGATGCTTACAAAGGCTGCTTTCTGATCTGTGAAATGAAGGGGCTGGATTAGACTGAGATGTTTCAAAGGTTGCTGTGTCCAGCTCTCCCGGGGACTGTCCTGTCGAGGTGAGCTGTCATGGATCCTGAGATGTTCCTGTCTGACCTACTTTATGGGAGTGGACGTGAAGACTGTTCTCACAGAAGGTGCTGTTGCTAAAATTAAACTGGCAGCTTATGACCTCGTTGCCAGTCTTCGATCAGTGGTGTCTGAGTGGAGCTTCTAGGGGCTGAGTTCTGTGTCTTCCCTGGAGGTTTGCTGTGACTCCCTGGATCCTCTTGTTCCTGTGTCCTTGGTCTTTTATCATGACTCAAAAAGGCTTCTAATTTGGGAGAATAATCACCATCACTCCTTTCAGTGTTCCACGTGACTTTCAATGCCATCACTGGACTCATCAATTGTTATCAGATTAATAACAAGGACCTCTAAAAAGAAACCACCTCACACATTGTGCAGCTCTGTCTAGGTTTTTGTTTTTGTGTTTTGAAATCTTCCCTTTCTTGGAATAAAGTGAGCAGTGTGAGGCGAACAAATCCCTGGAGCATGGAGAGCAAGCGCTGGTTTGTCTGCAATGAGTTTGTCTAGCGACTAAAGGATGCTTAAGGCAGGGTCTGATGGAGGTTGTCTGACTGAAATTGTTTTAATCAGCCTCTCAACAAATATTTACTGATGATTTTTCCCTGTGACAAGCACAGTGATTGCATACCCTGATGGATTATTCAACAGTAAACTCTGAGGTCAATGAACATGTCTGGTAGGGATACAAAGGTGATTTCAACCTATTGCAACGGTCTTTTAACCCAAGGTGAACAATACCATTTTATTATTAAAGGAATTCTCATCAAAAGTCATTTTTTGACGATTTGTGATCAGATAAGGAATATAAACAGGGAGAGCTTGACTCAACTGAACACCTGGTGGAGGGATTTTTTTTTTTTAATCTGCCACCTAAAAGACCCATAATTAGGCAGTCAGCAAATGTAAGACTGGGAAAAAGGGAGAAAAGACAGAAGGCTAGAGGGCAGGTTAGCTCATTTTGTTCTTCACATAAAAGAACAATAGCTAACATGGAATACTTCCCGTGTACCACCAGTGATGTCAGTATTTACTGCTTAGTCAATGTAATCTGTGACTCTAGGAAGCTAGTATAGTGATCCTCCTATTTTATATCACATACATGTATAGTGTTCTAGGGTGTTGGCAACAAAGCCACAAACCCTTCTTAATGAAGACTGATGAGTAGTCAAAAAATTAATTATATCCAGTTGTGCATGTTATGTTTCAGTTGAGCCCCTTAGCAGAAGAATTTATGGCTAAAGAATTGAAAATTCCTCATAGAGTTTTTTTTTTCACAGATTGTATATGACTGTAATATCCTAATTCTCTTTTGTTGCATGGAATTTTGTTTTAAAGTGTCTTAATTAAAGCCAGAACTATGGCATAATTAAACACAGTTACTGTTGATGGCTTGTTTATAGTATAAGAGCAATCATGTGTCTGGCACAGTTTAGGTTTACCACCTGATGCTCTGGAGAGATGTGCTAAGGGTTTTCTTCCATGCAGTTTCAGGGAGATGCTTATATCTTTGCCCTGGTGCAGTCACTACTGACAGGGAGTATAGTTTAATTTGGGTCATTTCTAAAAAGGATCTCTGCAGGCTCCTGAGTTGAAGGCTTAGCTGACTGCCGATGGGTGTTTAATTGATGATTAAAGAATTGATAGTTGGATAGATTACTAAGATGTGGAGCCTTGTTGGAGAAAGAAGCTCACCTAGAACATGCTTTGGGTTGGTATATTTTCAGACCCTTTCTCTCCATCTCTGTTTTCTAGGCACTAAGAGCTAAGAATTTCTCTACTATGTTTCTTTCAGCATGATGCTCTGTTTTGTAGGTGTGTGGCTATGGAGCAGTTTGAGCAGATTGAAACTATAAGTTGAAATCTTCCTTCAAGCTGCTTTTCTTGTTATGTGACATAAAGGGCAGAGTGTTATTTTCTTGTGGCCCGTTCTATTCTGGATATTGGCCCTGGCCTGGTGGCATGCTCTGTCCTGATGTTAGTCCCAGAAGGTCAAGGGATTTGGATGCTGGTGGTAGAAGAAATCCCAGGATCCTCTGTTTACCTGATTGCCATATCTGTGTAGGCATGCCTCTCATCCATCTCCCATTGCCCATCACATCGTTGAAGCTCCTCTTATCTATTGAAGACCTCTCCATCCTCAGACATCAAGAGTCAGGAAAACTTACAAATATGCCTTCCATCAACTCTTTCACCTCTTACTTCAAAAATCTCTACTCTCTATTCCTGTATCATCTACATTGACCTTCTTGCTCTTTAACTTCTTTCTAACACTCCTTTCATATGGAATATCACCAATCTGAGTTACTCCCCCTCTGAGTGGTCAGGAAACAAAAGGTTTCTAGACTTATACAGGATATTCCTACAATGCTCCTTTATGTAGAATTCATATATGGGAGCAGGGATATTGTTGGCTAGAACCTTGACTCTAAACAAAGTGGCTGGGCTCAGATCCTAGTCTCCCTTAGGTAGATGCAGCAGTCCATGGGAGAAGCTAAGCCCTGGCTCAAACTCACCTACCTGGCCTCAGTCCCACACTTGCTGCTTCGTAGCTACATAACTGGAGGCAAGTGCCTTAAGCTCTCATTGCCTGATTGGGCCTTCTTTAAATAGAGGAAAGGATTGATTCCCAACAAACAGAGTAGGCCAAAGGATTGAATAAGACCAGAGTTTCCATGTAAGACAGTGCCCACCACATGTGTGCTTTCGGGATCTGTGAATTGTTATCGCCCTGTGGCTCCAGGCACATCAGATAATCTCTCTTATTATCCTCTTTACCAAGGAGGAAAATTAGATGAATGGTACTTTCCTTAAAAACTCATTTCAACAATTAATTAAGATAATGCTTATGAATACCAAACACAATGCCTGATACTAGATGTTCTCTGTACTCATTAGCATTTGTCAGTGTTATCTTGTGCCTTTCCCCATCCATTTCCACCAAGGCCTCTCTTGCTCTCCCACCTACCCTGCCACACAACAGACATTATCCGACATGTTCACTTGTTTTTTTTTTTCCTTGTTGTTGTTGTTTGTTTGTTTTGTCTTTTATATTATCATATTGTTTACACATTGTTTTCAGAAATGGGGCTTGGGACTTTAAGGCTGACTTATCTGACTGTGTCTCTTCAGTGTCTGTTAATTTCCCGGTGACATGGCATGTTCCAGAATAACCATAGTTCACAGCAACATTACTATTCAAATCAGGTAAGGAAATGCAGATGCAAGGACTTAGGTTTGCTACCTATGAGTAGGCCTGGTACAAAGTCCAGGGAACAGCTGGGTATATCTAGTGGCAGCAGTGCCTTTCCACTGCCAGTAGTTTTGTCTCTCACCAAGAAATGGTTCACAAAATCTAGAATCACTTTTTCCTTGTCACAGTTGAAAAGATGCTGCTATATGCAGATGGTAGGACTGTTCAACAAGTCTGCGATGCACAGTTCAGACCCCATAACCGAGAACTATGTAGTATAGGTGTTGATTGTGCTAAATTGAGAACCCTGAAGCTAATGTTGACATTAAGGCAAAAGCAGCCACTGGCATTTTGTGCAGGATTTGGATCTAGGAGTCACAGGTAAGACTGTTCCAATGGGGTTTTAGAGCATGGTTACTTGTGCAAGTCCTTTGGGTACTTTAAAAACACCAATGTTGTGGTCCCACTCTGATTGATTTTTGGCTTCACAGATCTAGGCAGGTGCCTGTTAGTTTATGACCTCTCCTGGCGATGTTCTTAAGCCTGTAGGACTACCGGAGGCCAGTGTTCTGGCTAGAACACAAAAGGACCTGTTTCATGAATAGAGGAGGGGCTTCTGGAAGTATGAGGATGGGTGGACTTGTCCTAGGGAGAAGGGGCATGGGAATAGATAGAGGTATACAGGCTGTTGGAACTGGCCCATAAGGAAAAGTTGGGCCATCGTGCAACTTCAGAGTGGGTCTTATGTGCTCTGAAATGACTAAGCTCTCCATGCCTCAGTTTCTCTTCCAGACAAGTAATAAATAATGAAGACTGGTGCATTTAGGTCCAAGATTTGTTGTTAGGATCAAATGAGATAAATGAAGCAAAATGAAATGTATCAACAATTGTAAGGAAAATATCCCTTGAAGTCCTACCTTGGTTGTTTAGCTTTTTGGGGTGAAAGAAGTAATTTACAGAAGTAAATGTTTTAGCTAACAGGAGTTTGGTCTTCTAAGACCTGATTGTTTTATTTTAATCAACAAATGTAATTTAATTTTCTCTATCTTCTACCATTTGCCACCCTGGTGCATTAACTAAGAACACTAGGCATAAAAGCCCCTGCTTCTGTTTTCACTTTCTTCATCACTTCATGTAGCTGTCGGGCATCTAATTCATCTCTAACACAGTTACACCACAGTGCTATTGGAAAACACAGCAATCTGTGATGTGGAGATTGAGTTTTAGGTCTGTTTGCCATGTTTTCTACTTCTCTTACTGTCTAGACATCTGTCCTCTAATAAATGTGCTTCCTAACTTGATTCTCTTATGTGTTGAAGCCTGGAAAATCAGAAAACCAGTATTGTGATGGTTTAAATAGGAAGCGACCTAGCTATGACAGAACACAGTCACTGGCAACATTAGCAATGGCTCTGTTTCTAAAAGTGCCATCTGTGATGGTGATGTCCTACAAATTCCATGAATCAGGGCGTACTAGAGACCTTGATTCTGTGCTCTTGGGTGCAGGGATGTTTTAGTGTGTTTCTTGGCACTTGTGGCTGGATTTCTGCATCTCACACTGGCCTGGATGTCTAAGGCAGGAGAGGAGACCATTGTCCAGGTGGCCTTGAGAAGGATAGGCAGAGTGTCTTCTGTACAGACTCTGAGCTTATCCTCTTCAAGATGCTGGCAAGGAAGTCTCAGGGTTCTCTCAATCTAGTAACCAGGAGAATTTTTGTCCCAGACACCAGATTTTGAGTGTTTGCACCCAAGCAGTTGTTTGTAAACAAAGGAAGAAAGAAGAGTAGACATACTCAGTTGATGGGGACATACCTTGAGACCAACAGAACAGGGAAGGAAAAACAGGTAGTGTTCTATGTGTAAGACATGGATAGAGAAATAATATGGATATTTAGAGGTGTCTTGGGTTGAAGACACAGCTCAGCGGTGGAAAGCCTGCCTCTCAGTGAGCATGTGCAGAGCTCTAGTTCAGTTCCTAGGACAAAGGAGAAAATGTAATGACTAAGAAGACAGATGGTGGGGAGAGAGACTGACAAAAATCTTTTATAAGGCACAAAGTGGCAGGGATAGCTCAAGGACAGAGATTCAGGCTGACATTCCCATGTCATGAACTCTGTTTTGTCAAGAGGCTTGCTCACTGACACAGCTGTGCGAGTCCTGCATCACAGAGGTTGCAGGTGGCAGTCTCTAAAACCAACCATACTTCTAGGGCTGCCAATGGTTGCACTGTGTCAGCCCCTAGAATGCAGGATGGACTTGTTTCAGAGCTCAGAGTGCTGTATAAGCCCAGATGTGTATCACTCTGCTGTCCCCTGTGCTTGGCCTTACTCAGCCTTGTCTCTCCCTTTCTCCCCCCAGGTCGGTGTCTGGACTGGATAAGGAGGCAGACCTGGTGCACATGGAAGTGAGGACGGCAGATGGATGTGAGTGCTGGTGAGATCACACTATGCCCAGAGATCTGCCTGAGGTCTCTCTCCAGCCCTGATTTGCATTTTAATGGCTTAGGAAGATGAAAAACCTCAAGGTCTATTACTGCCTTATCCATCCCTATTTCCCAGTGTAGACAGAGACTTCCAGTCGCAAGGGAGACAGTTATTGGCACAAACCACCAGGAATGAATTTTCTGGGGATGTGAGTAAGTGGGATGTATTTTGCTGCCCCTGTTAGTGATTTCCTGAGCATCTTTGGTGTAATTCAAACACTGGCCTCTGTAGCTCATCCAGGCATTGTATGTCTGCATGGTAAACCACAGGGACCACTTGCTTTAACAAATGAATCCTTTCTATAGATAGGCTTCCTGGAAAAACTTAACAGTAGTTATTTGCAAAAATGTTGTCTTTCTATTGGTCAGAAACTTAAATATAACCTACAATATGCTAGACTTTGTTCTTGACCTCGGAGATACAGTGGTAAGACTTACATTATCTGTGCAAACAAGGGGGTCTTTTCTAATGATGGACCCCCAAGAGTTCAAGTATTTAACCTTTGCACAGTTTCTTAATTTATTTGTTGAGAAGTTCATGTAAATATACAATATATTATCATATCTATCTTGCCTGTTCCTTCTTGAGCTACCACAAGATTCTTCTTAATAAACCCCCTCTCAATTTCATGCTTTCGTTTTTTAATTTTTTAAAATCCACTAAGTCAGTTTGATGCTGCTCATATATACATGTGTGTGTGTGTGTGTGTGTGTGTGTGTGTGTGTGTGTGTGTGTGTGAGTGTGTGTGTGTATGTGTATTGCAACCTACTGGAGCATGGACAATCTACCACAACCTCAAAGATAATTACTCCCTTCCCCAAGCATCTATCAGCTATCATTAACTCCTCAATAAGAAGTGGAGCTTTGGGAACTCCCAAGTCCCACTATAAAAGAGGAGGCAGAAAGCATTCAACCCTATAGGTGGAACAACATTATGAACTAACCAGTATCCCGGAGCTCTTGTCTCTAGCTGCATATGTGTCAAAGGATGGCCTGGTCGGCCATCACTGGAAAGAGGCCCATTGGACATGCAAACTTTGTATGCCCCAGTACAGGGGAATGCCAGGGCCAAAAAGTAGGAGTGGGTGGGTAGGGGAGTTGGGGTTGAGGGTATGGGTACTTTTTGGATAGCATTGGAAATGTAAATGAGGAAAATACCTAATAAAAATATTTTTTAAAAAAGAACTTAAGGATAAGAGAGAGTGCTATAAAATGCTGTTGTCAGTATGTGACCTGGCTGTTTACACTCATGCACTCGCAGGAGATATAGTCACATTCATAGGACCTGGAAAAGATCAAGACAGACAAACACAAAGTTCTTTGTAACTTGTATGGCTGCAGATATCTTGCGGAATTTGTGTCAAGCCAGTTGTTATAGGAATGGTAACATTTGAGCCTTGAGAGAGATGGCTGAGTGGTTATGACACTGGTGCTCTTTCAGAGGACCAGAGTGAGGTTTCCAGCACCCATATTATAGCTCAGAATTTCTGTAACTCCAGTTCCTTGGGATCAAATTATTTCTTCTGGCCTGTAAGGACATTCCACACATACGGTGCACATAAATAACACACACGTAAAAATCTGAAAATGCCTTGATAAAACTATAGTACTTAGCTTCCTGGAATTTAACATATTTATAGGGATATATTTTCAAAGGAAAAATAAAATCAACTTAGATGAAAATCTATTTTGTTCTAATATATAGAATCTTCTAGGTTAGAAACAGACATAAGCAATCTAATAGAAACACAACAGAATACACCGCTGCCTATAAGAACAGTGGAAAAAGACTCTTTACATCTCTGTGCTGCAGTACCCTCTAGAACAGAATATTCTCTGTTCCCGTTCACCTCAGAGGTTTCTTGGATGACCAAATAGCAGCAGAACGTTATGGAAGCCATGCAAAGTATAAAACTTGTAAGCATATCTTGCTTTGACCTGCTCTATCTACAGAATACATTAGGAAACACTGAATGTGCTTTCTACCTCATTTAGAAATTAGGAGACCTTGCTCAGAGTTCTTAGCCTTTCTTTGATACCTCATCTATTGCTTTATATAGTTTTGATCCACTTGTTAACATGGATCTTATTGTTGCATAAACTTGACAGTAAAGCAGAGTTTAGCAGAGCAACGGACCACACAACACACCTAGTGATGACCCAGAGGGCTTCCTGTCATCTTGGGCTCATCGTCACTGATAATTACCATGCCCAAGCTTGGTCTAAAGGCATCTTGTGGGGACACAAAATGATTCTTCCCATCCCTTTAGCATGGCTTAAGGTGAGCTTGCCTTCCTCGGTGTGGCTCCTGATCCAGGAGATCAATCAGGCTTGGTCAGAATACTAGGTCTCACCCAGGCCAGAGGGTCTATTCTCTTCACCAGAGGGAATTTTTCCTATTGGGCTTTCACTAATACTTTAACGTTCCCCCATCTGAAGAGGTAACCCTAGCTGATGTTATGGAATTAGGGCTTTGACCTATTGGCTTGGGGACATTGAGTTAGGCAGTTGGGTTACAGCCTCAATGCACCTATCTAAAAGACCCCAAAGTGTATCAGTGGTTTCATTTATATAGGGATATATAGGGAGGAAAGGAAAGGAAGGCTTTGACTTCCTTTGACTTGGAAAGAGATATGGGGGAGAAGTAATGCAGAAATTATTAGCTCAGTAATTCTTAACAACATCCAATGCAGACATAAGTAACCAAATGGGCTGGGCTCACTAAGTCATTTATTAGCTCATCAGACTGAACTCCAAATACTAGGGACATCTTAAAATATCTTAGCCTATAATTCCATCACCCTTTAGAAACTCAGAGGCCAAGATGAAGGGGAGAGGAGCTTAGTTACTGGGTCTGCAGACTGAGAGCCTTTGCCTCAATTAGGGCAGATACAGTAAAAGTCCACTTTGTATATTAAGGGTACAAAATCATCTTTGTTTTAAAAAGGTTAGAATTATTTGTAAGAAGAAGGAGCAAGTAGGGCTTCCTCAGGTGGCATTGTTTTCTAAGTTGTCAACATGTGATAACATGCCTGGGTCTGAACTGGAATTTAGGTTCTCATTTTCCTGCTGTGTTCTGAATGCGTAGTATTTAGGATTACAAATTCTTATCAAAATTCCGCACATTCAGACCCAAGCTCTGTCCTTATCCTAATGTCTCAGCTGTGGGACACAGGGAAATCTTTCAATCAGCTGGCACCTTAATGAAGACATTAATAATACTGGGATGGTGTATTGAGAGTGACAGTTTCTTCTTGTAATATTGAAAGATTTAATAAGTTAATCCACATGGTCCGAAAATATTTTCAGAACTGATAATGAGGACTCCAAAATGCTGTTCTTGTTACTCTTATCATTATGATCAAGACCATCATCACATCCTGAGTCACCACCACCACCATCAGCAGCACCGCCAACATCAGCACCACCTCTACCATCATAATCTAGGAGAGATTATTTCATACGAATTACACATAGCTCTCAATGAAGTCAGCACAGGTTGCCAGGTTGTTTGTACGCCTGTAACTTTGCCAGATCGTCTCCTGTGCCATAAGATTTCCGGACTTTTCCTTTATCAGAGGTTTCACTAGAGCTTGAAAGTCTTAAGCCAAGTTAAAGGGATAGGAACTCCCTATTTTTGCTTGTATTTTAGTATCCACTGTGCCTCTAGGGTTAAATTAGGCTTTTCGATCAATGCCACATCCTTTGATTTGCACTTCATGTAAATAGGTTAACTCCACTTTCCAGTCAAGGACAAACAGTATTAGAGAAGCTAAAGAAGTTTCCAGAGTCCCCTTGAATCTGTTCATTTTTATGTGTTTGCATCCGAGAGTAATATTGTTATTTAAAATAAACAGCTCCTGGGTATTTCTCAAGAACCGACCCAAAGAGCTGAATTAGCTTTTTGTTCAGAATTTTAATTCACTTTTCAACTTCTGACAATATGTATGTTACCCAGAGGGATGGAAGTTTGAGCGAATCATGGAAAGTTCTTTCTTCAAGGTGGCAAGAGGCCCCATGTCTAGGAAGTGTGAATATTTAGTAATCTCAAAGGCAAAGCGTAATCACAAGTCACTATATAATTCAGCATAACGGAAATGTATAGGCTTTTAATAGAATTCAAT
The DNA here is from genome assembly GCF_978045245.1 of Mus caroli. NCBI lineage: Eukaryota > Metazoa > Chordata > Mammalia > Rodentia > Muridae > Mus > Mus caroli. The sequence continues at coordinate 12,613,282 of NW_028227275.1, read as the reverse complement.
TTTGTTTAAGTACTGCTTACGGTTTTATAAGGCCAGTGGAAGAGAGAAGATGCTTCAAGCAATAGTTCTGCAGCTTTAGGGGTGCAGCTCTTTTGGAAAAGCCTTATAAAGCCCAAGCTGGACTGTGCTATGGAATTTGTCAGTATGGAGAGAAGCTTGCCTTGCTGAATATGGTGAGTTAAAAGCATCCTCCTTGAGCCCTGTACAGCTCCTGGCATGAATTCAGCCACCTCAGAATGAAATGAGGCTCTCAGGGTGTTAGACTGTCTCTCTGTCCAAATTCCGGGATGCTGGTGCACAAATCTCGAGGAGGCGCATTCATTTGTAAATCTGCTGTCTCTGTCATTGGCCTGGGAGTCACTTGAGAAAACTGAACTCCTAGTTCCTATTTCCCAGAATAGTAAGGAGTGTCTGACACCTGCAGCTTCCTGTGTACCGTGGTGAATACAAAAGAAATGAGGCAGCCCAGCTAAGGCAGCCCTTCACACCACCAGAAATTCTATGCTATAGTGAGGATGCCCAGAGGCTGTCTCAGCCTGGGATAGAAACGGCCTTTCCTAAGCATTCTGTTAAAACACTACAGCTACTTGGAAACCGGGCCAGATATTACAGAGGTACCTAGCAGATCCCTCTATTTGTGGTACCAAGGATAAACTTTTTGACTGTGACCTTTCGTTTTGGAAGTGGAGCAGTCACCACGCCAGCTCTTAGAAATGCTGTGACAAAAGGTGTTTTTACATTTAGAAACATGTTAGTCTTAAGCATCCTCCAGTTGGAAAATCACTACCTGGTGTTCTCACACGGCAGTCTAAATGAGTCTTCTAGAGTTTCGCCTCTGTAGTTTTTCTTCTTCTTTGGGGATGTTTGAAATGAAGAACAGAAAATTCCATCTCAATATTAATGGTGACATACAGTCAGTCTTCTGGCAGGTGCTTTGGTAGTAAGGTTCAAAGGTGTTGTCTATGCTCAAGTCCAGGTGAAGTTTTCTCATTTTCAAGGATTCCCTCTTCATACATCAGAGTTTCCTGTCCACAACCTCAACAGTCACTCCCTTCTTCTTCCTTTTTTTTAGGTGTTTGTTCTATCTTGGATGTGTTCTTTGCTTTGTGCACAAGCCTGACACTTAAAGGATGTCCATAGCAGTATAAACTCAGGGCATGGCTTTACCATCCACACAAACTTTTCCTTCCTGACAATGCTGCCAGTGTTAGTTGGTACTGAGTATATGGGGGATGCTCTCAACTACAGCTTCTTTCCTTTCCCTTCACAGTATAAATGACACTTAGCTGATAACATAGTGAATCCTGGTGACAGTCTTACTTACTCCCAGATGAAATGTTGTTGTTACAATTAATGCAGGATTGGGACTGCCTTGTCCTTAAGTGCCACACTATGATCATTAATCTTGATCTGAGTTTCTTCCTTTGTCTGGTTCCTGGTATTACCAAAAACAAACAAGCAAAACAAGGCCAGGGTATTAGCAGCTTGTTTTGGGATTTCAGTGTATATGATAAATATCCTTCTGGGTTCCTTCATAGAACTTTACATGTAGTCATATTTATCCTCATTTGGAGGGACTGTTGCTATACTCACAACTTGAGATCTATTAGAAATATGGAGCCTGAAACAAATGGTATTTCCTGTGCAGCCTTGACACCCAAAGGTTTTCCTAGGTCAGTGTCTAATTTCTGATTGGTAGACTGGACATCCACTGTCCTCTCCCACTGAGTTCTCATTGGTCCGTGGCCACAATGGCACTAATTACTGTTGTTCTGAGTTTTGGAAAAATCAAAGCGTTGAGACTTCCAGCACACGTGTGTCTGGCTAAAGACTGCAAGGTCTCTTAATGTGAAGCGGATTTCAGCAACTCATGTAAGTGCTGGTGTCTTCTTAAATGGAACCTGTCAGCCCATGCCGCACACTGGCGAGCAGAGCCAGAGCCAAGCTGTAGGATGAGTTTGGCACTGGTTCCTACTTGTCACGGGCCAAGGTTTGAGTAGGTGTTGATTTTGTTTGGGGTGGCCTTGAAAAGACTTGATTCTTCTTTCAGAGGGTTCAAATGCAAAAAGCAGAGCAAACAGCCAGGGAAGAATGAGCCTTTCCATGAGTGTAAGCAAGTGGCCCTCCCACGTGTGCCTTTGATTAGCAGAGTGAATCGCTTTCAGAGACACTGACTGACAAGGACACGGGTTTTCATGCTGGTGTTTGTGATTTCTCTACATGTGTTTCCATGCAGCCTTTTGCTGCATTTTGGTGCTTTAGTCAAGGAGTTTAAGTGCAAATTAGTCAGTTTGCACATATGCAAACATATCCCCAGTGGGCAGACATTGTGCTCCAAAGCACAGCCCGGGATCCCTGCCTTCCCCTCTCCTCTCAGCAGCAAGTAGAAAGCCAGGCCACTCTTGGCTTCCTTTATGAACAAAAACAAAAGCGAGGACACAGTTCAGTACATACTCAGAAGCGCTGAAAAGACTGATCTTACCCTGTGCATGGTCAAGGTCTGGGGACTAAAAACATGTCTCTCTTGTGAGGTGGACCAGGATAAATGAAAGAGCATAAGTTGTGTGTTAGGTCATTCTTGGGTCTCCTTTGGACTGCGGTCTTGTTTGCTTAGCCACACAGCATTGTCCTGTACTATATTTGAAATTTAAATGGCCTGTAAAAAAAAAAACAAACTTAAAAATCAGAATATTTTGCATTTTGATAAAATAATAGCAGTATTTAGAAATCCAGAAGGTCTAAAACCAGATTGCCTATAATGTATTAGAGACAATTACTTTGAGGTCTCATGAAGGCCTAGGGCAGTCTTGGACTTGTCATCTTCTGCCTTCCCCACCTGAATGCCTGAGATCATAGGACTGAACTGCCAGGACAGAGTTTGAGTATAGTTTGCCGATCTTTTAAGACAACAAACAACCAAAAACAATTTGTAATTTTAACCCTGAAGGGAAATTAAATATTGAAAAAAAAAAAAAAAGCTTCTCAACTTGGAGTTTTAAAGCAATCTACTTTTCATTTTGACCATTTATTTCTTAATTTCAAAAAAATGAACAATAACTGGGTTTAAAGCAATTTGCAGGGTAATTTCTTCACAAAGACTCACTTGTAGTTTTTTCCTGAGGGAACAAGACATTGAATACATTGCTTTCCAGGATGATCCTGTAGTTCTGCACTTATCATCTGAGGTTTGGTTGTTGTGGTTTAGCTATAACTGTGACTACAAATGTAGATTTTTTTCTTACCTATACTTATATAAGTTTTATGTAAGTAGTAAGTGAATTTATTCTTGTTGCAAACATAATAAAGATGTATATTATTCAAAAATCATAGTCAGTAATAAAATATTATATAATAACTTAAGTCCATCCCATTCCTAAAGAATTCATATCTAATCTTTATATAAGGCCTGGTGAGATGGCTCAGTGGGTAAGAGCACCCGACTGCTCTTCCGAAGGTCCAGAGTTCAAATCCCAGCAACCACATGGTGGCTCACAACCATCCGTAATGCGATCTGACTCCCTCTTCTGGTGTGTCTGAAGATAGCTACAGTGTACTTATATATAAATAAATAAATCTTTAAAAAAATAAAACTTTATTCTATTGGACACGCAAACTTTATATGCTCCAGTACAGGGGAACGCCAGGGCCAAAAAATGGGAATGGGTGGTTAGGGAAGTGGGGGGAGGGTATGGGGGACTTTTGGGATAGCATTGGAATGTAATTGAGGAAAATACGTAATAAAAATATTAATAAAAATTTTTTAATTAAAAAAAAACTTTATTCTGTGTAATGGTAACACAGACCTGTGTATATAAAGACCAAGTTTAAAGTTATCAATGAGTCACACTTGTGCACAATGGGAAATACAGTTTCAAACCATGGTAAATCAATGTATCATGGAGAGTCTGTTGATGCATATGTACCTGCCAAATTTTGTAATAATGGCATGATAATCTGTCATGTGCAAATATCTTGGCTGTTTCAGATGTTCCTTAATTCATGGACATTTAGCCTATTTTCAGTTTTACATTGCTGTGAATAATGTCCCAATGAACATTCCTGCCTTTCCTCTTTGTGAAAATATTTGAGTCTTTCATTAGAAACATTCCTTGAATTAAAATTACTGGCAAAAAAAAAAAATATGTGCATGTAAATTTCTGAAAGCTTCTTTAAATCTTTTCTTTGAAACGCTAAATGGATTTATTCTTTTACCAGTAGTAAATGAGATTAACTCTCTACTATCCTAGTGAACCTAGATATTACTCTCATTTCAGGGGTAGTGTCTTCAAATTTTGTGTACAAGAAAGTAAAATCTCATTATTACTTAAAAAAATATTACTCTGTGATTCCCCATAATGTCCAACTTTGTTTGCTGCAAGGGTCTTGGCTGGCCATTTACCTTCCTGCTAAATGTCACCATGCCCCTTTCTTTCAGATGCCCACTACCTCACCTGCAGAATCCAAGAATGTGCTGAGACAACTCGGAGTGGCCCTTTTGCCCGCTCCATTGACATCAGCTCCTTGGTTGTCCAGGATGAATATATCTTCATTCAGGTGAGTGTTATCAGTACAGTCAACAGTTGGAAGGAGACAGGTGAGGTTGTATGCTTGCTACCAGTGAGGATGGCATACCTGGGAATGTGAAGGTGTGGAGCAGAGACACTGTCCTTCACCAACTCTATGGTTCCAGGCCCTAGGGCTACTCCTGACTTCTCCTGTACTCTGAAGGTTTTACGGGTCAGTGTCTGTCCAGGAGATTTTACTTACCAGGGGATTCTTCAGTTGGATTGCCATTTCAGGATAACAGAGCTGTCTAGATAATTAGGCTTTGGAGTCTGAGGTTATTTAGAGTCAAATGTCTAATAGGCTTTGACTTTAAGTAATTTATCAAAGCCATGCTCTGTTTCTGTCCAAAGTGGCTTCTCTGACTTAGACACAAAATCTTGCAATGAATTAGACATTGCCAGGATTCACTTTTTGGAAAAGGCTAAAACTTGCTCAATTGTCCATTCCCCTCCCAGTGCTGATCACTTTTTAGAATGTCTAACTCTTAAGTCCTTTCCTACAAGAAATTGACTGTTTGAGTTAACTAAATGAAATCTTTATATATTGAGTTTGCAGTGTCTACTGTGTAGTTCAAGGAGATACAAAATTGGTGGAATATATGCAAAAGTAAAGGGCACTATTCCAAAGAGAGAAAGAGAGACAGGTAGGTAGATGATAGACAGTAGGTAGGTAGGTAGATAGATAGACAGACAGACAGACAGATGTAAATACCTGATAAGCTGGTATATCAAGGTTGACATTTCATGACAACCTTTAGTTTCCCAATCTACTTTTTCATTGTTTACTCTCAGTTGTTTGCCAAATGGTTTCCCAAAGCAAACTTGAACTTTGACAAGTCCCTGAATTTGCCCCTGAATGAATTTCTTCTCTGTCTGCTCCTTAGCTTTTCAGTCCAGATCAATCGCATCTCCTCTGTGAGAATGCACCTTGCCCTCCAGTGCACCTTCTAGCTCAAGGTTACATTTTTCCAGCTCATGGCTTATTAAAACCATCCCTTGCCAGATGTGGACTGATACTTCTCCTTTCCAAATCGAATATTATACTTTAGGGGTGAGAAGAATATTTTAAGTTCTTCTTTTATCTCTCACCGTTGGTCAGACAAATTTTCAATGCAAGTCGAGTGTTCAGTGAGGATTTGTAGTATTGATGGAGACCCATGAGAAGTAGCCTGCCACCAAAAAACAACTTTAAAGAAAGAGTGGAAGAAGTCAGCATCCTAGGATTGATTTTCTGTGTTGTGGTCTACCCACAGGTTCCTCATTGTCTCATTCGTAAGTGTTGATTGAAAACACATGCTGCAAAACATGCAGTCCTAATCACAACTTTTGCCATTCCTCAAATTTCTGCCCAGGACCTGATGCATATTTCTCTTTAGGACATCCTGCCCGAGCATTCCTGTGAGTTTGAGCACTGTCTACACATCCTGATGCTTTAAGCTTAGTGAGCTGTGATCTCCATCACATGATAGATACCCTTGATTAATAGCTCTCTCTACATCCCACGGTGGATGCTGTTCGTCAGAAATACAAGATCAGCTTGTGCTGACACGGCTGATGGAATACCCAGTACCAGTCCACTCAGGACAGAAACTCAAATAGCGTTCACTATTGCTGAGCTGAAGGAATCCACATCCTCTCTTAGCTGTATCCTTGGTTTGGAGTCTTCACTGTCACCTGATGCCCATTGCCATGGTCCCCACATATGTGACTAATTACTTCTTTACCTTTGTTGAAAAGTTTAACAAGGGATCATGAGATATTTATGATTTTGTCAGACCGACTGTCCTTTTCTTTTTTTTTTTTTAAAGATTTATTTATTTATTAAATGTAAGTACACTGTAGCTGTCTTCAGACACTCCAGAAGAGGGCGCCAGATCTCGTTACGGATGGTTGTGAGCCACCATGTGGTTGCTGGGATTTGAACTCTGGACCTTCGGAAGAGCAGTCGGGTGCTCTTACCCACTGAGCCATCTCACCAGCCTGACTGTCCTTTTCTTAATGGCAGTAGTGTATATAATAATGATGAATGTGGTTGAACTGTTTTTTGGAAGTGTGACTTCAAGTTTAGACTATCTCCCCTCCCCGTGTGTCTCATAATGTATTCTGCAACAAAAACAAGCAAACAAACAAAAATCTGCTTTACTTTGCTTTAAAAGGAGAGGTTGCTTTTTTCAGTAAGGTTGTATTAGTTGTCAGGTCCATGTGGTATTTTTCCTAGCTGCTGGGGCAAAGACAAGGAATACAGAAATGTCTTGGGTTAGTGAAATTCATTCTAGTGGGACACCCACCCCCACACACCCACCCCCACACACTCACACATACACACATACATACATGCACACACTGTGGGGTATGGGAGGTAACAGGGACATTAGTTTGCAGTAGAGTAGTTTCTCAGTCAGATCCATGTGACTTTTCTATACAAAGAAGTTAATTGGGGCACCTACCCCACTGGCTGCCTTAGGACTGCGCTTGACCATGGCCTCTGTGAAACACCACAATGCTGGAACAGAGGAGGTCTGTGAACAAGTGCTGTGCCTTTATCCTTTACCGTGATAAGCTCGTTTCTCTATAAAGTCTGCCACATGAGGGTTGATGTTTTAGAGATAAACAAAACAAAACAAAACAAAAGAAAACAAAACAAACAAACAAGAACTGGACGCTGGGGTATTAATGAATCTACCCCATTGCTGCTTTAACGAGGACTTGATGACTTGAACCAAGGACAGACACTTAGGAAACAGACGACTAAGTGTTTCAGGCTTGGCTTCTTTGAGCCCTGCATGGAGATGTGGGGGTGGGAAATCAGAGATTCTGGAAGAGAGGCAGTGGGGCTGTCATGGTTAAATACATAAATTAAAAGATAGTATGTTGATAGTATTTGGAAATCATAAAAAAAAAAAAATCAAGTACAGACAGAAAAGAGGGATGATGCAAACACTGGTTCCTGGCCCACACCAGTGTTTACATTCAGGAAGGTGAGGAGTCAGCCAGTAAGGCCACGACTAAGAGTGGAAAGATGGTGTTTGGAGAGATTGATTCTTACCCATGAGGCAAAGGGCATAAACTTGGAAACAAAATAAAACTAAAACCCAAAAACCTACCCATAGGACAAAGGGCCATGAGCTTGGAAAACAACAACAACAAACAACAACAACAGCACAAAAAATCCCCTGCCCATAGGGCAAAAAGCTATAAACTTGAAAACACACACACACACACACATACTACCTACACACAAGGCAAAGGACCATAAAATTGAAAAAAAAAAAAAAAACCTCAAAAACCTGAATTTCTTTAATCACCAAATAAACACAGGTTAAATACTATTACTTGAAGCTATCCACTATTTAAAATTGAAGTTATGCAAAACAGCGCCAGTAATCTGCAGTTAAGCTCCATACAGTGTAGCCCACATGGCAAGTGGTTTTCCATCAGAACTTAATCATCCCTTCCCTGAAAGTTCTGACACTCGCCTCTAAAGAAATGGCCTGCCAGCCTTACTTCTGCCAGTGTGTGCTCAGTGTGTAGTTATGACGACTTAACCCTCTCATTATTATTGTCTGCCTTCCTTACATTCCCATCTGTCCCTTTCACAGTATGGAACATTTTCATTTTAATTTTAATGGCACAGTTTAGGAATATAGCTATTTACAGAATATCTGATCCTCTATTTTGGGATGATTGTCTATTGATTTCTTCTTGTGAATGATGCTGAATCCAGGAGCCTGTATGTATCTCTGTTTCCCTTTTTCTCATTAAGTCTTCCACCACTCACTTTAAATTGGTCACAGGATTTTCTAGTGTTTGTCTTACTGTGTTAGCACATGACTGGTAATGTAAATATTTTGTGAAGCACTGTGGATAAAGTGAGAAAATAGGGTTTGTGGTGACTACCCACGATTCCCTTTCCAAATTATAATAGCTGACTGAGTCATTTAGCATATCCATGTTCTCCTAGGTCCCCCCGTTGGTCCTGCATTGGTTTGATCTTAGGGCTTTTTTTGGTGTATACAGTCACCTGCACCCATTAGTTTTTTGGGAAAGCTCCACATTTAGCTCTCAGTTGTCTGAAGTTTGGCCTCAGTTGAAGCTTTAGGGAACAGCTAATTCATGAATTTGGGAATACTCTTGACTTTCCCTGTGTGACTGAAGATCACTTTCTTGGTGTCCACATTTCATGTGCTAATCTCTTTTCCTGTAAACTTGGCTTTTGTTGAGTGCCTGACTGTGGCTGGGTCAGGGCAGTCTGAGATTCTAATCTTTGAGATGTCTTGTTTTGCTTTATTTTTCCTGGCTCCCATTTAGGGAGGGGAGTTGCTTTGTTTATTTTTGCTAACCCTAAGGCACTTTTTATCATATTTGTAGACCAGTTATGTGTTTGTGTGTGCCTTGGGGTCAAACTGTTTGAGCCCTGGGAATGTGTCTCTTTCATTCAAATGACTTGTTTTTTTTCCTCCATTTTTAAAAATCATCTGAAAAGCCCCTTTAAGATATCCTCAAAGGCATATTTTATTTGATTTCCATGGATTGGGTATTCTTCCTGTAGGTCCCAGAATGTGTGAGACAAATTGACTAAAGGAAGACAGCATTTCTTCCTGTCCCCAATTTAAACAAAATGAGATACAAACAGTTGTACAGTGTGCTTGATCTGTATTTAGTAGTTTGCAGGGTCATTCTGTCTCATTTTTCTTTCTTTTTTTTTTTTTTAGCTCCTTTTCTGAGCCTAACCAGATTATATTTTTATATTCTCTTCTTCCTCCTCCTTTGACCACAAAAATAACAAGTCCCATCTTTCTCATCTCCCTTGTTGTGTCTTCCCTTGTTCTTTTTACTCCTGTTTAAAACTCTTTTCTTATTGAAGTGATCTAATTATGTCAATGTCATTTACTCTCTCTCTCTCTCTTTCTCTCTCTTTGTGTGTGTGTGTTTATGCATGTGTGCATGCACACATGCGTGAACACATGCACACTCACGCATATATGTATGCAAGTTAATGTTTTTATGAAAATATAGGTGTGTGTACATGTGCACATTGTATTTGGAGACCAGAGAACAACCTTAGATATCATTCCTTGGGCTCCATCCTTCTAACTGGCAGTAGGCATTTTTGTCTGCATGCATATCTGCATACCTCTTGTGTGCCTGGTATCCACAGAGGCCAGGAAAATATTTAAGAGGCCTTAGAGTTAGAATTAAAGATGATTGTAAGCCACCATGGCTATGTGGGTGACGGAAAATAAACCCTGATCCTCTAGAAGAGCACCCAGTGCTCTTAACTACCTGCTCTCCACCTCTCTAGACCTGTATCTCTATATTTTAAATTATTGCTTATTTTTTTTAATGATCTGAGTCCTTCAGGTCATCAATAAAATATAAAAAAATCTAGGATGCTTATCTTGTGAAAGATTAGAGTTCTATCTCTGTTTATTGAGAACATTTCTTCATTCTCAGTTCTGTGTGACTCAACAATTTTTTTTTCTCTAAGTAGTATTTCTCATAAGACAGAGTCCCCTAGAACACAATGTATGTGGCTTCCTTCCTGAATATATTGTATTTCATGGTTAAATTTTCATTAAGTCTAGAGTCGGCATTGCTCTTCTTGTTTGGCTTGCTTCTGTAGGATGATTTATGAGGAGAAAGGGGGCGCATTATATAATTACTTGGCTATTTAAAACCATTTATAAATCCTTATCATGTGTTTCTGAAATGTTGCTGTAGTTTACTAACTGGTTTCTCTGCTCTCAGATCAGCACCCCAAATCCCTAGTGCCTTCACAAACGCCTTCCAAAGTCCTTTATTTAGAACAGAAATCAATGTCCTGAGCCTGCGTGGCTGTTAATCACCTGCAGGGTAAAATCCAATTCCTTAACATTGTCTGCAAGAACCTCTGTAGTTAGGGCTCTCATATGAATCAGCCTCATAAGAATGCTTTACTCACTATTGCTACCCACAAACGTCCCTTGCTTTAACGAACCCTTCGATAAACATGGACCCTTTTCATGTCCATGCATCCACCATGATACTTCCTGCCCCCTGTGTCTTTCTTGTATTTTCTTTATATTTGGTATACCCCTTTGGTAGACTCAGTCTTTAAAATTCAGCATTAGGTAGCATGTCCTTTAGTTTCCCTGGCATCCTCAGTCAGGGTTGGATCAAGCCTTCCAGCCTCCTCCTTAACCCTGTCTACTGTATCTCCTCCATCAGGTCTGTAAACTATAAGGACCCTGATTCCATCTTATTCATCCTTGTTTCTCCTGCACTTTGCATAATGACTGGTACTCAATAAGTGTTTGTTGGACTGAACTGAACTAAGAAGATAAGATGTGGTCCTTAGTTTCAGGGAGTATAGCTAGTTATCTTTTTTCATGCAAGGAAATCTTGTTTCTGTCGCTAACAATATAAGACAACTTAAGGTAATTGGCAATTGCTCACTGCATAAGAAAAAACGCCCCTGTGTAGAGCGCCTTTGTGTTTTTATAAAAACCACTGTCCAGGAATTACCCAGTGTGTTATTCAGTGCTTGTCTTCCATCCATTCATTTAAATATATTAAAATGCATTCAGCCCAGTGGGGAGCAGAGGCAGCTAAGCAATTATAATGCAGCGCGATGAAGGCTGCATTAGTAGGAAACACATGTTGCTGATCTTGACAAGTGATGAACCCTTTACCTTCTCCTGGATGAGTGTCAGTGCAGGGTTCCTGTCTGGAAGCTCCACAAGATGGTGGGAGAGAAAACCATGCAGACAGAGGAGCTAGGCATAACCACGGGACCTGTGTGTCAGGACCCTCTACCCACGGTGCTTTGTAACTTCCATTTTTCTTTCATTACATCCCGATAATAGTGCTCACCCTTCTTTCCACCAAGAAATCTCAGAAGTAACCTGATACCACCTCTAGTAGTAGCTCTTACCTACGCACTGAGCTGACTGTTCTCCTGCCTCAACCTGCTGAGGGTTGGAATTACAGATGTCCGTGTGTCCACATCTGCCTCTGCCATGAGACGTTTTTGATAACTTCATTTTCTATTTTTAAAGCAGTTTTAAATCATTTTATAAGTATGCATTCAATAATAAAGAGGAAACACCTCAAGTGATTTTCTAAAACTTTGAGGGTTTCTGGTCATTTGTGGGAATATAAACTGGAAAGTTGGAATAAGGATCAGTTTGGGTTTTATTATGCAGAAAGTGAGATTCTACTTTGGTGACCAAGATCTGCTTCTAAACCAAGGGCCTTTCTGATTCACAAATAATGATGCCTCAGAAGCAGAAAACCACCCAGCTGATAAAGTCTCCATGGTTTAAGCTCATAGATGATGCTTGACAACATCCCGACACACCAGGTTGGGGACCAGTCCACTAGCCCCACAACACCTATCAAGGAAAATTCACTGGTAAAGGGAAAAAGCTGGGTAGAGCATCTCACATGAGTCTACTGTCTCCAAGGCATGCTGGCCTTGATGACTCTGTGTTCTATGGAAGGGCATTTGCTGTCCTTGAGGAGTTTGGTGTTCAAAGTAGAGCTTTGTACAGGTAGATTTTTTTTTAAAAGTACACTCTATCAAGTAGATAACTTAAGTTTAGCATACGGTACTTAGGTAAATCTTCCACTTAATTTGTCTGGTGTTGCTATTTTAAGTCTGGCTATAATGCTAGCAGAAACAGAACTGACGAAAAGAACAATGGAAAACAAACAAACAAAAAAGGACCTCATCCGAAGATCCGTTCTATTCTGTCATCTTTCCCAGACAAATGCTGTTTCTAATAGCTTTATATCTCAGGAAAAACCAGAGTTTCCAACAAATACCAGGTGTGTATCCAAATGACGTGCAATCAGTATGTCGAAAACACCAGCATGTTTTACCGAAGCTATAGTTATAGTAATCCAAAGTGTTTATTAACTTATAAATGTTAGGGAATGTGATATATAACCACAGTGGAATACTATTCAGCCATTAAAAAGAATGACAGTCTGGATATTATGCTAATCAAATCAGCCAGGTAAAGCAAGACAAGAACCACTGGTTTTCACTCACAGGTTACAGGAGTCCCTGTAACAGTTGATCTCATTGTAGTCGGGGGCAGAACATTGATTGACAGAGGCAGGAGAGGCTAGAGGAAAGGGGAAGGTGAAGAAGGTGAAGAAGCATTGAGCACAGGGAACAACGTTCGAGTTAAGCCTTAGGAAGGCACTGGAGTGTGATGTTCACTAGAGTGCCTGTGATGACTGTGCTCCGGCTGTGTTACCAGGCAGCAGGGAGGAATTACAGAGTTTCACCATAAAGCCAGGTGGAGTTTTCCAAGCTGCGTCTGTGTGCGTATGTGTGCATGTGTGGCACACATTTGTGTGGGCGTGTGCATATGTGTGTATGTGTGGGTGGGAGTGGGGATGGGTGGGGTGTTTACCCTGATTTGAGCATTGTACAATATACGAATATACACAGATAGCAGCACACTGCATTGTACCCCCAAAATATGTGTAATTTTCTGGATTTATGTATCATTTCAGAAATTAAAAATAATAATAAGAGTAGGAGAGGATTGTAGGGAAGCAATCTCATTGGCTTAGTACTTCTTTGGAGAGAGTAACAGTTTTGTTCACTCTTTTTATTGTTTTGCTTGAGTTGCATTCATTTAACCACTGGGTTCTGATGCTAGTGAGTGTCAAAGTCAATGATAAAATACTGGTGACTACATTGGTCAGAGGTCGGGCCATTTTTTTGAGTAGACAGCCACTAGAAAAGCAGGTGAAACCAAGGCCACATCTTCTCTGCATATGAGTAAGTACTCTATATCTTTGAGAGTACAGTTAAACAGCAAAATCCAGGCAACCTCTAACTAATGAGAAGCATTTGATTAATCTATTACACTTCTCACTATGATGTAATTTCACGTGAAAATTTCACATCTTCTCTATTGTACCTCCAAAGAAAAGCTTTTCCCAGAACCAATAAAAATTGTCTTTCCTAGATCTATTATTCTCAGTCCTATGTTCTGTGTGTGGTAGGAGATTTTATAAACTGCAAAGGTTTTAGCTCACCCTGTATTTCAGGAGTGGCCAAGCAGTGCAGGTCACCATCTCAGTGGCTTCACTGGAGGGGACCTTATGCTTGCCCTCTAGCCGCGCTACGGCAAGCTGTATAAGACGCTGTGCTATCTGCTAACCTGTTGGTACCTTTTCTGTCTTGGGTTTCTTACTGAAATCAAAATGTGTTAATTCTTCCCAGAAAACCATGCTTTCTGGGAATGAATTGGCCTGAAAGTCCGGGGCTCCACATAGATAAAAGAAACAGCCTGTCTTCCATAGGTAAGAGCGAGGTTGGAGGTTGGTTGGAAAGTTGATTCCTTCTGAGCCAAGTTGATTGACAACCCTGCCATTTATCCTTATAGGATAGCTTTTCTAGTTGTTAGTCTGGAGAACAGTTAGTTCAGCAACAATCATCCTAAAATTCCTTCAGCAAAAGGATTCATACCCTGGCTACTAGGGACTTCAACAACCAAAAAAAAAAAAAATGGCTTTATAAGGTTTCTTATATCCGCTGTAGATCACACGCTGTAGCTAGGACGAAGTTCTGTCCTAGCTTCTCATGATGGCATGGCACATGAGGTCACTTCTCATGTGAGGCTTCATTCACTCACTGAGTAAACTAGCACTCACATTCACTTGTATCCCCTTGAGTATCTAAAATGCAGGGGAAGTCAGATTAATTACAGATAGAAATGACATGCTCAAATGGAAGAGCAAGTGAACATTTGAAGGAGGGAAAACCTTGCTGACTGCTGAAGTTATTACCCACACACTTTCTAATCTCTGTTCCTTTTACCTAAGACAAGTTGTTTCCCTTGCTTTCTTAGGTGATCTTGATCCTGGCCTGGGTGGTTACACATAGAAAATTAAATACTCTGGAGAAAGAATTCCTTTTAGTTGCTGGACATAGTGAAGAGATCGGAGGGTTCCTAAAAGTGCTTATAGAAGGGCTTATATACACTCACTGAAGCTCCTGTATGCCTTACAACAATTTGTATAGAGCAAGTGGCATGATTCTGTTCTACAGAAATGAAAACAAAAATCAGCACAGTAAGAGTCTAACCAAGTTGTCCAACACCCTCCCTAATAGGCACTAACATCCTGGATCTTTTCTAAGCTGTTACGAACATTTCCTAGGGACAGACATTATGGTATAGACTTATTTACTACCAATTACTACTTTCAACTCCTAGTAATACTCTGGATGCAGTCCAGAGGAAACCCCCACTTCAATGAGGATGGAGCAATGGACAGATTGCTTCTTGAATGACTATGATTCCACAATCAAGCCAACCCGTTGCTGCAGCATTTTAAGAATTCCATGCATATACAGAGAAATGTAGCTATGTTATAAAGTATCACCATACCTTATGTCTCATAAGTACTGGCCATTAATGAGTGTTCAAAGCTAAGAGATAGATCTCTAGTGAGCCCCATAAAATATGCTAAGTGGAATGGGACATGACAGAGGCAAAAGACATTGTCCCTGCCCTCCAAGTATTTATGACTCAAGGAGCCAGGGGTCTGAGGTTAGGGAAAGGGCTCTGGTTTTTAAGACCCCCTCTGTATTCAGGGATCTGCTCTGTACCAGCCAGGGAACACTGACAAGACTCTCAGAGAACTCATCTTCTCATCTCTGTAGAGTGGAATCATGCTACTTGCCCTGTGCAAAATGGAAGGTTGTTGTGAGGATCATGGGAGCTGCTAATAAGCATTTGAAGTGCTTTGAAAACTACAAAGCCCTACAAAAGGCAAAATCATCACTAATCCACACACTAAACCCAGCCTTACTCTTCTGTGTATGTATATAGACCCTCTTTTAAAGGTTTCTCTAAAGCCTGTCAAATGAAAGATTACTCAATCTCTTTGCCAAACTCATTTTTAAATTACTCATGGGATCAGCTCATGGTTCAACATATGTGCAGGATAAAAGTCTTCCTATGTAACTTCCACGGTGCTGTCATAAAAAAATCTCACGAGACAAGATATGTTCTGAGCCTTAATTATCTTTTGAGATGTGTAACGTCTTGGTCTTGGCTCATCAAGGTTTTGATACTTTATTGAAGAGCCTACTTTATACATCATCATGGGACATGGAGATGTCCCTATGGTGTAGCTACTATTTCTCTAATTGTTCTCTTTCTGATAGGAAGAGAAGCCCCGTGGCAGTAATTAATAGAGTGTAATTATTCAAAGAAAACTATTTGGTGATATTTTAAATGATGTTAATTCAGCTTTAATGGGAAAGCTTTTCAGATGTTAAATAAATAGCAATTTCATCATTAGGGACACAATTACAACCCAGAAGTTTTAAGGGAAATTAAAAAGAAAGAGATAGTCTTCATAAGAAGTCTAACAAAGATATGCTTAGGTGTACACACTTGAAACACTTCCAGAATCTTAAGTACATGTGTTTTACATATCCAGCACCAAGGACAATCCCTCCGCCGTCATGTGGTTGGGACCCGGCTTATATTGAAGTTGGTGGCTTGGTGTACTAGTTCCTGCTAGTATTTAAGATGGTCTCAGTAATAAATGCAGAGTGCTGCTGTGCTCATGTAAGGATGCTACTCAGTGGATCTGCAGGACATCTTCCAGGTTCCACTGCTCATCCTTCTGGCTCATGTTGGCCTCCATCACCAGCTGTGAATAAGGGAGGCAGGCTATCAGCTTGCCTTAGCTACCCTGCAGGTCCCTTGCTTTTTGTTCTGCAGCTCATTTATCCTCAATTTATATCTTCACAAGAGACCACTTGACCATTCTAGGGCAGACACAAACCTTGAGGATGTCTAGAACCTCTGACAATACATCTTCTAAGAGTCAGTAGATATTGTCTTAGCATCTCCCCCTCCCAATCCAGGTGAACAACTTGAAGCTTCATGTGCTAGAAGTTTTCTTTGATAGGACCCCAGTGGTACTGAACCATTATGATAGCAAGTTAGTGATTTGCTTGCAATGGCTTTCTCTTCCCCTCTACTTCTTGATTCCCGGTTGCATGCTTTCTATTCCTGGACCATTTCTCACCAAATGAAATTAAAAACTATGTATGCGGTTGTTCCTACTCTGGGTTCACTTCTCCTTGGAAGAGTCGGATATTTCTATGGGAACTAGTGGGTAGTCAGATTAATGGGTACAGTGAATGATGCCAGAAACAAAGGCACCAATCTCTCAATTCAAATACCAAACCCCTTTCTTCCTCTCTGTCACAGAGTCTTAGGCTAGCAATCCATCTCAGTTTCTTTCGTATCTTTAAATCACTAATGCCTATTTTGGAACTTCCATCAGTAGTCACACATTTTCAAATCTCTACCATTCTTAAGTAACAAAGCAAAGCCACACTTTCTCTGACCTCCTTCTACAAGTATCATATTTCATTTGCCAGCAATTTATTGAGCACCATCTGTATTCATCTTCCTTTTTCCCATTTCCCTCTCTGAAACCCACCTGGGACTGCCTCTGCCACTCCACTAAAATTGCTTTGGCTGAGTTTATCAAAGATGCCCGTGAATTATATACTTACAATGTTTCTCAGTGATTAACTTGGCTAGCCTATCTGCAGAACTCCTGACTGCCCTGACAGTCCTGGAGCACCCTTCTTCCAACACCATTCTAAATAGTATATACTTTTCACATTCCTTTCTGGTATCACCATACTTGCTACACAGGAGGCTTTCCCTCTACCCTCCTTCTTTCTGCTTTGGCCTTTCCAATGTTTATCTTGGTTCTCTTTCTATGTTTGCATCATACCTTGAGGAATCCCATGTCCAAATGCCACAGGGGCACAGGTTCCACTGTGTTCATAGTGGCCTTGTTTGTGATAGCCAGAAGCTGGAAACAATCCAGATGTCCCACAACAGAAGAATGGATACAGAAAATGTGGTTCATTTACACAATGGAATATTACTCAGCTATTAAGAATGAGGACATTCTGAGTTTTGCAGGCAAATGGATGGAACTAGAAAATATTGTTCCTTAAAAAAACAAAAAAAGAATTTCATAGTTGAGAACTGTAGTCACATAACTTTTACCACTTGATTCTTCCATTTCCCCACCTTTGGAATCCATGATCACTTCTTGAATTATTACTATGTCGTAATGTTCCCTAGAGAAAACTGACTTTCTTTCTCTCAGCAGCTATTAATTATTCATAGCTCTTCCTCTAGGGGTGGGGCCTTATGGAATTTTCCCCACTCATATTGGCATGTTAACTTGTGTGGTCATTTTAAATGTCTTGTTTAGGCAACCCTATTGGAAAATTCACGATGTAGTGTCCTTGTCAGTTCTAGAAGACAGCATCTTATAGCTGGTGGTAGCATCCTTTGACTCTTACAATTTTTCTGTCCCTGCTTCCACAGTGTTCTCTGAGATTTGGTACAGAGGCTGCATTGTAGATGTACCAGTTGGGTCTGAGCTCCCTAACTCCTGTAATTGCTTCATTTTGACCAGATCTGCATTTTCAGCAAGCAGCCTTTGTCAGTTGCAAAATAGAATCTTCTTTAGTAAAGATGAGCCACACTATTCAGTGGAATGTTAGACTCCTATCAGAATAAAATTGATTTAAGAAAATGGTTTTCATATTGGGTTTGTGACTACTGCAGCTACAGGTAGTTACTAGCTAGGTTTACAGTGCCAGACATGCATTACCATCTATTGATTGGGCCTTGATCAATTGTGAATAGGTATATTGAAGGTTGAGTTGTTTTGGTTAGTTGCGAAAACTAGCAGTAGCTTCTCCATACCGAAGAGATGGCAGGGTTATCTAAATAATGATTGGACAATGTCACTCATGGTGGCTAAGTATAGAGCTTCTTATCATTAGAGACAGCCTCTGAGCCCTGGTCAGAAGGGTAGGTGTGTGGACTAAGACAACACATGGGATTTTCCATCTTCAGTTCAAAGTAGATACTAGCCACACCCTTTACAATCTCCCACACAGTCGGGAGGCCTGCCGTTTTCAGCTTAGAAGCAGTGACCCTTGGGATGTTCTTTGATTCCTGACCACACAAATCTTTCCCAACCATCAGCAAACTGAAAAAAAAAAAGTTATTCTAGGAACAGGACCTCATGTTCTCTTAATGCCGATTGTGTATCTGATATGTGTGTTTGGCTTTATTTTCTTTAAAATCATTGCAATGTTCACAAGCTTTTATGTGATAAATATTATATTGTTTTTAACTTTCCAGTGGGGGTAACCAAGATTCTGTGGTGTATAGACTCCCACTTTGTCATGTAGCTAAAGAAATGGGAGCCTAAAAGTGACCTCTGGGATGCTGGAGCTTCTAAAACATAATGAAGACAACAGCCTAGTTCATGTTTCGTTTTCCTTCTCATTAGCAGTGAATAAGTCTCAGGTGCTCCTCTGGGAGGCTTTAACAACAAAAATAGGTGGGTATTGTCCAATTTCTGTACTTTCTAGGGGAGGAAAGTCTCATCTACTCCCTGATATGAAAATCTTGTTTCATATTAGAAACTTACTGTATCATCAACCAAATAAGAGCTTAATGACATTCTGTACAATGTGGTCATTCCTGTGACTCTGAGAGATAATCCTCACACACCCATCCCAGGGATACAAAGTGACCATGCAGTAACAGCGGCAAAGCATCCTTCAAGTCAACATTTCTACTCTTTCTCTTGTTGCTCATTGGATACTTTTCTTGCTACATTTTAAATCTGGGAATGTAGTTTTCTTTGGATCCCCTTGGAAGACTCAGAGGAGCCTGGATTTGTGATTTGGCTTAGTGTCCCCATTCCAATTCCCTGCCAAGTCTCTGCAATTCCTGGACACCTATTCCTCTATTCCCAGGTCCCAGGAGAATCTCTTTTCTGTAGCCTTTTCCTATTAAAGATAATTATGCTGTTGTAAAACCCAGCATGGTGAAAATGAAGGCAGCTGGGTTGTTGACTGAGAAGTAGGCTATTAAGTCTGTTCTCTTTCCATTACCCTTCTAACTAGGATATATATGTCTATTAATTTCAGAGTTTCAGCTTTTAAATTTTTTAATCACTTGCTCTTAACTTCAAACCTACCTAATGTGGTGAGCAAACATTTTGGATTTCTGCAAGCGGCTTTTAGGACTGAAACTCTGATTCCGCTCATTGTCAATGAGAAGAGAGGCTTCTGAAATTTCACCATAGAAAAAACAGTGATTAATCAGACAGCCTGATTAGATCTCATCGGTTCAGATAGGTTCAATCAAAGGAAGAAGTACCAATTGGCAGTTAAATTTCTTTACCCTCTCATTTGTTCATTGAATTTTCAATCATTTATGGAGAAGTCACTGTGCTTCTCTTTGTTTGTTGGTAAATGACAGAGGAAGTCATTCATCTCTCTGTGTTGCTTATGAGAAATCCTCAAAAACATACAAGAAAGCACTGTTTCTGTGACAGACTGCACAGAAGGAGAATAACAGTAGGGGAATTACTTGACAGGCCAGCTTAGGCACAGTGCAAGGCAAAGAACCTTCCATGAGAGGAAGAAGGTATGCCTTGGTAAGATAGACAACTGAGGGGCAGTCTTCCTTGGCGTGATTGCATTTTTATCATTAACTTCTGTGATCTGGAGCCACCACGAATCATCTATAAAGCTTATTTGTTGTTTTACGAGATGAGTGGTTGCATTAAGAAGATCATTGGAACTTTATGGTGCTCTGGCTGATTCGGAACTACCTTTGAGGCAAAAGAATCAGGGAAGTCTAAAAATAAAGGCCAGGTGCATGTGAGTTGGAGCTACTTTACAAGGGTAAGGGTTGATACAGCTTCAACACACCTCCAGAATTTGCATTGTCCATTTAGAAACACCCTCATGTCACTCATACGAATCTTAACATTTCAGAGCGCCTGTATTGGAAAGCAATGGGTCATTTGACTCCAGACAGGACCTTCTGATAATTTCTCATTCTAAAATTCCAATGATCTGCTCACCATATAGGTTGTCCCTTTTAGTCACAAAGTAAGGGCATGTCACTCAGGGGGGATTTCCATATCTTGTATCTTCAATATAAGAATTATGTGGAGAAAGGATATATTTGCACTGTTGCTAGATCTCATACAGAATTGCTGAATCTTTTCTTTTTTAATTCATTCCCCAGCACAACTTCTGGGGGAACACACAGACAGAAAAGAAATAACAGAGTAAATATGAAATAAAAAAAAGTCCAAAAGTAAATAAGGTTATTCTCCCTGGAGATCACACATATAGAAATAAATATGCAAATAAGAAAAACATAGTACCTGTCATAGGAGGGTTTATAATCTAGGGAGAGAAGGATCGTACACAATAATTGCATAGTCTGATAAATCCATGAACAAATCTACATATTGGCAAGGGACAGAAATAGGAATCTATTCATTTATTTACTCTATCAACAAATATTTCTGAAGTTGTTACCATCCACAAAGCACAGTAGCCACACATTGGGGATGTGGTAATGAACTAGACAAAGCTTGCTTTTCTTCTATTGGTTGTTGTTTTGGAATTTTTTTTTTTCTACATAGCTCAATCTGAACTCAAATTGAGAGCTCTCCAGCTTTAGCTTCCTCAGCACTGGGATAACAGGCACGCAATATATTCCATGCTTTATCTCCCTCAACCCCTCTATATGCATGCGTGTGTGTGTGTGTGTGTGTGTGTGTGTATGTGTGTGTGTGTGTTTATAGGGCAGATAGAGCTCAGTCTCCATCCTATTTTCTGAGACAGGGTCTATCACTGACCCCAGTGCTCACTGATTCAGCTAGACCAGTCAGACAACAAGCTTCAGGGATGCTCTGTTCTCAGTCTTCTTGGTACTGAGATCTCACTCACTCACCATCACACATAATTTTCCATTTGGATGCTGGAAATTTTCTTCATCTTTTACCCTCTCTCAATCCTCACGCTCACAGAGCAGCATGCACTTCACCAAGTGAGCCAACTCTCTCTGATCGTACCTTTTACTTCTACTTTAGTGGGAGTTCATGCTTTAAGTTAATTCTTACCTCTGATAGTTATTAAGAAGCAAAAATAAATAGCATAGAACATCCATTAAAAGAGAATTACACGAATCCATAAAATACCTTCAGAGTTTGCACTGGAGCCTGAGATGTAGGAACTGAATTCATGACAGAAGGATCCACACGCACGCACGCACATGTACAGTCTTCCTTCCCCCTTCCTAAATTGGGAGTCAGAAGGTCTGAACAGAAATCAATCCCCTCAATTTATTTTTAACTTCTTTCTTCTTAGCCAGGATTGATTTTTGTCCTTGTGATCAATGGCGCAGAGAATAGCTCCACAGCCCAAGCAGCTGTTCAAGTGTTGGGTCTAGCTGGCCCCACCGCTATCGAACAGGACATTAGAAGCTGATTATGAAAGTAATAGGATGAAGATGCTTAAAGGATGAGTTTGATTAGTCCTGCCATCCTGGGGAGGGGTGGGTGCTAGCAGGCAGACCTGCTGGATTTAAAAGCCAGAGCTCAGGAGTGCCATGGAGAGGCCAGAGCTCTGAGACACAGCAGCTATGCTAGAATCTAGACCAGTGCCTGGGGAGGAGGAGACATTGGGCCACTGGATTCTAGCTTCTTCTTTGTCAGCCACTCCTTCCCTCCCTTCTTGGCTCCCCCTTGCCATACTGTCTCGACTTTATTCTATGCCATTCTTCTAGATTTGAAGCTATAGTGCAAGCCTCCATTGAAAACAACAACAACAACAGCAGCAGCAGCAACAGCAACAGCAACAACAGCAGGCCTGGCTTTTCCTCTGTGCTTTTTTGCATTTCAGAATTGCTTGATCCTTTAATCTGCATCATCCACTTCTCCTGGTTTTCCGGTTTTCCTCTAGCTGAGGGCATACTTCACAGGAACCAGAGCTGAACAACAGCCACATGGCTCTCTAAGCCTTCTTACTCCTGATTGCTTGCACCTTTTTCTGTGAGGAATACGTTTGGAAGAGATAGACACTTTGGGAAGACGTGCTGTGGTAAATAGAGCAGAGTCTTTCTTCCCAAGGCCTGGTGTCCAGTTCCCTGGGATAAATTTGCAGGTTTCCTGGCTGCCCACTGCCTTTTGCTTCCAGATGTAACACAGGACAAAATACTCTGAGAACTCTGAATGTGGTTGTGCTTAGTATTTCATGGTACTGTGTAATTGCTTCGTAGGTGTTCTCTGTATGAGAGGGGAAAGATGCAAGGGATAAGTTCCTTCTTCCCTTGAACTGTCAGACATGCTTGTGACATGAATGGGAGGTGATTCTCCTCCATTAGAGACACCACAGTTCTCAGTGGATGGATGGCGATTCTCCTCTGTTAGAAACACTACAATTCTCAGCATCCTTCCCTCTGTCTTCTTCTATTGCTTTTAGATCCTACTGACTTTCTTCATCACAGAATATTCTGAAATTTTAGAGACTCCCAACATAATGGAGATTTACATCCATTCATGTGCAGCTCTAGGTTTTCTGGATTCCTTCCTCTTCTTTCTTTCCCTCTCCAGGTTACGTCATACCCTCTCCCCATCTTTTCCTTTGATCCCCTCCCCATCTGTCACTTAGAACAATCCCACCTGTCTGGCCTCTCTCATCTGTATGTCTTATCACCCCCATTCAGCAAGCAGAATGCCCTTCATGGTTAGGGATCAATTCTTCCAAGCCTGCAGGATTATAAATCACACTCTTTTGTATATTACATATGATCTCGTGTAGAAGTGTATGTGTATTTGGGGTTGGGTGCATGCATGCATGTGTGTGAGCATTTATATGTGACACACTATGGATGATGATGTAAAAGGGTGTCTATATCCACAAGCTCTCTGGGGTCATACTATGTAGTTAAAACCAGCTTAGGCCTCTGCTCATCCTGTGACCTTGCTGACTTGTGTTTTCTTGTCCCTTGATGTTTCTGCAAACATCAGTAGGATGGTTGTGGTGCCCACAGTAGCCAACACTAATCCATTCTAATTATAGAAAGGTGCATTAGACTAAGTTCACCTGACCATGGATGTTCTGTGCAGGGAATGTTACAGAAACTAGCCTTCATCCTGCCAGGGGTGAGGATGGGCGTGGCACTGTCAATTCTTTTTCATTGTTGTTGGTACACCTTGTATAGTACTCTTGCCTTCCCAAAGGATGGTGGACTTCTTGATGTCACTGCCTCCACGGCAATAGTTGACCCAGTCATGGCACAGAGGTGCTCACCATGCCCCTGCCTGTTGATAAATGATACATATAACAGTGAAGCCAGAACCACTATCTGACAAGTAGTACACAAACACGAGAAAGTTCAAACAATAGTGTGAACTGGCTCACATGAGAAAGTTCAAACGGTAGTATGAACTAGCTCACAGCATTAATTAATATGTGGATTCTGCACTGGTTGGCGAAGAACATCTTGTCATCAGCTGCTCTGTTTCCCACAGGCAGGTGAACGTTCTTACAGCTCCTGATTTCCATGTTGAATTTTTATCAACCACTCAGAGGAATATTTGATGTAAAATCACTACTCACTTATATTACAATCCATGCAATGGTCTCTCATCTCTGTTTTCCTTTTCTTTTTGACTCAGGAAACATAGATTTTTAGATGTAAAGAAAAATGAAAAAAGCCTGGAGTTAAATGTCAGAAGTTTGGAGGTTTCCCTTGATCCCCAAGTTTAATCAACAAAGTGACCTAAAGTAGTCTGTTTGGACCTTGGGCCCTTTAACTATAAAATTATGGTAATTAAATCTTTTGGATTGTATTAGAATCAAATAAGAATCAGAATAATAAAAATAGACTCCATGGTGATAGTGGTGATGGTGGTGGTGGTGGTGGTGGTGGTGGTGTGTGTGTGTGTGTTTTAAGAGAAAGAAATAATATAAAGTTGAATTGGAAGGTGAGGCAAGATCGAGGAAGAGTCAGTGGAGGGGAACGAATATGATCAAAAATATATTGCATGAAATTATTAAAGAGCAATGGAAAACAGAGAAAAGAAAGAAAAACTAAGAGCATAGAGCACTGCAAAGATTCCAGATGCTGTTACATGAATGCAGCTTGCCAAGAGAGAACCAAGATAACAATAAGACACATTATATACCTTCAGAATCAATATAGTTCTGCAAATGGGCCAGCTTCCTACTGTACAACTAGTAAGCACAGGAAGTGTGCTATCAACAAAGAGCCTACAATTCAGAGGGAAATAAAGATGAATGGGATGGGAAATTGGAGGATGAGAGGGACAAGCCACCATGAAATTGGTTGACCCTAGGCACGGGTCTTTATGATTCATCCTAAACTAGTCATCCCTTGGAGAGGCTTCAGAGTAGACAATTTAGACTTATTCTGGACTATCTAGTGGAACTGACCTTGTCAGGATAGAATAACCTACATTGAAATCTGAACTCTGCCACTTTGGGACTGCCCACTTTCTATAGGCCATTCAACTCATTAGCACTATGTGAACTCCATGATGCCTCCCTCCCCAAGGTAACTTGTTTATGGCAACTAACTTGTATTCATTAATGGTAGTCTGTGACACATATAGGGTTGGTGCTCTCTATTTTTGGTTCCCCCCTGGAATGTCATCCTGGCTGAAGATAAGAATAAGAATTTCATAGCTCTATGCTTGGCCAGTATGATCAGGTGACTATATATAACTACTACATAGTCAGTCTTCATAAGGTATTATATGGCTACAGTCATCTTTTTCTGCAAATTCCTGAACAAGTAATATAAAATAAGCTCCTTTCCCTCCCCTCCCTCCCTCTATCTCTCTCTCTCTCTCTGTGTGTCTGTCTCTGTGTCTGTCTCTGTCTCTGTGTCTGTGTCTGTGTCTGTCTCTGTCTCTGTCTCTGTCTCTCTCTCTCTCTCTCTCTCTCTGTGTGTGTGCGTGTGTGGGCACACACACTTGTGCACACGTGCATACTGTGAAGAGGAATCTATTCCAATACTTTATCATCAGAAGTAGTAGTCATATCTTTATTTTTCAGAAGAGAAAAATCTAAATTAATTTTCAAGGTCATTAAATCAGCCAGGACAAGAAACCATTTTCAGATACATTTCTAGGGTACCAACTAATGTGATTTATTCTTAAAAATTGGGGAAAGTATTCCCTTTGAGGACATACATAATTGGAAACTGGGTTCCTTTGTTATATCTGATGAAATACAGGTGGTCAGAGTTAAGCATACTAATTCTTCTGGCCATTGTGTCTAATCAGGAGCTCACTGTCCCATGGCTTTCTTGCTCATCAACTTTCTCTTGCCTACCAGCATTTGTAACAAGCGGGGAGGTAGGTTAGTGGTCTGGTGATGGTTTGGGTGAGCAGTGGAGCTGGTAGTGGTTGCTTCATCCGTAGTTTCTGACACGTGACTTTACTGGCAAGTTCATTACTCATCTCCCCCATCCTCTTCCATCCCTATAGACACACGTCATGAAAGAGAAAGAAATATTGGCTTCAGTTTCAGCTTTTCATCCCAAATCTATTCTTGGTGAAGCTATTTTGGTACTATGACGTTTGGTACTAATGAAAAGTTTTATGTACGAATCTGGTTTAATGGAGGTCCTGCATCAGCATAAGATACAGCGTTAAGTAATAGACTCACTCTTTCTAGACACAACGATATAAAAGAGGGTATACTACAGAGCCTCTGGCCTATAAAATAAGCAAACATCAGTGAGACAAACACTGAACTCTGAAAAGTCTAGCATAGGAGATGACTTGTTGATAGGATGTTGTGTTGTTCCAAGTGTTGCATCATTGGGATAGACAGGTTTGGGGGGGAACCTTAGCAAAGCAGTTTGGGGAAATAAACTCACATTAGCTGAGGCATTTCCTTCTACCATGAGGAAGCTGCCATGACAGTTGGCATCTGTGTAGACATGGTAGCAAGTTTTTGGTGAGAAGTATGGCTGTTCATTGACCCATTTTTTTTATCAATATTTTTAAAAATCTATATTTTATTAAAAGAAAAATTATGTCATAATGATTTCCAGTGCTGGTAGGATGAAAGGCATCAAGATGACCCATTTTTAAGAAGTAAGTTTCACTCTATTGTTCAGGCTGACCTTAAACTCTGAAGATGAAGTAGTGATTTCACTGTCTTGATTTCCTGGGCATCTGGGATTGTAGGCATGAAGGTGGACTCTTAGGGTCCAGTATTGAGAATACTGTCTCTTTGTTCTTAAAATAAAGAAAAAGTTCTTTGAAAGAATTTTATTAGTGGTTAAGTGGAGAAGAGGATAAAGGCTTAAAAACATTGAGATTTATTTTGAATAACTAAGTGGAATAAATGAGCAAAGAATTTGAAAAAGGTAATTGTACATCTTAAGGGTTCACATATCCCTTTCCCTTCTGTAGGGAGTAAGAACAATGCTGAGCCATGTGATAGTCAGCTGATATGCTTCTACAATTGTGCCCAATTGTCTTTATCTATAATATTCAAATTGTAGTAGACCCAGCTCAATCTCCTAACTGGAAAAGCTTCCAAATGTCATCTTCTATGAGAGCAACAGTCCTTTTATAAATCAAACTTATTCCCATGTGGTCCTTCTTATGCAGAAATTCTGATAGCAACACCTTTCAGTCATGGGCAACAATGGAGCATTGCTTTTTCAGGGACTGAGAAGTGGAAAGGAACTCCACACAGAAAGGTCTTCATTGTTGGAAGGACATCCTGTCTGATACGGGATCTATCCCTCTCCACAGAGAAGTTGGGGACTCTCACTCAATGATTGTTGCAAGCTTTGAAAACTATAAATATCAAGTTTCAATTTGAGGGTTACCATTTACTTACTTGTATTTTGGAGTATTTTATATAATTTCATTACATGTCATTTTTATTCCCAAACATAAAATAGAAGGCTAGTATGTACAGATGAACAGTATTTGACACAAATGCCCAGAAATGTTATCCACTTAATATCTAACAATAGTTGTATAATTAAAAATAATAACATCAACAAATATTATTATAGATAGTAAATAATATCATGAAAGTTAAGCACTCAAAAATATTTGTTTCTGTTCTCATATTCCCTGTGTCTGCTTATAAATTCAGAGGTTCAACAGTTGAACTGAGTCAGGAAGTAACTCACTGGCTTTGATTTCAGTTTTGCTATGCACATTTCCCTCTGTACACTAGGAAAGTCTATCATTCAGAAACAGAATGAATGAAAATAAATAATAAAAGATATGTCAGGTTAAGCTTGGCAACAGCAAGAATGGGAATAGTCAAAAGGGACAGATATATTTAATGACCTATACATTTATCCAAAGGAGTCATTTACACTGGCCAGGAGCCCAATTAAACCTGTAAAATGGAAATTCAGAAAATCAGATTAACGAGCCAGTCATTAGTAAGGAAAAGACCCAGCTAATTCTGTGTTTAGCATGAAGGATGGACCCAGAGCAAATAATTGGATGGCATTCATCAATGTAAAATAAAAGGTGTCACTGACGGGGCGAGTAGTAATAATCTCTGGGATTTACACTGTTAGGGAATTTGCTCGTAAGGAAGAGAAAAGTTCATCAAAATAGATTAATAGTGGCTAAACTTTATTCCTTCCTGTGTGGTTGCCAGAGAATCACACAAATAATAATGGAGAGACAGCAAATACATCAGCTGGTCTTCTCCATAGCACTTTGTAGCTCCATTCCTGAGGATATGGAGCTTAAGATACTGGGTGGAAATAAGCCTTTAGCTATCCAGGCCCGGACAGAAATGGAGAGGAATTTTGTGTGCCCACCCGTAGTCCTGAAACTGTGGAGAAGGAAGACCCACAGTCTTAGTGGAGAAGCAGATTAATCCCAGAGAACCATTATTCAGCTGTTAGTAAGTGTCAGTTTCCTGTTCCCTCCTGGGCCAGGGTTAACACAGAGAGAGGAATAGGAAAGCCAGCATTCACTTTCTGGCTGCAACTATGTGAGACTCTGAATGCCATGTTGGATGTATTGGCTGAGCTCTTGATGATCCAGTCTCCTGACCTGGGAAGTCTAGATGTGATGAGATTAACTGTGTACTGCAGCATCTTCCAGCTCCTATCACAGACACAGAATGGTAACTGCTGTTACATTTGTTTATGTTACCTCATGTCTCCTAAGAAGATCTGACTTTTACAATGTCCCATCCATGTCATAACAGGTTGTGTAGGAATGCAGAGAAGGCATACATGCATGTCAGCTGCAAAGCTTTACTGGTATGATTTAAATAAATAGATGTAAGAATCAAACCAATGTGTTCTGTTTTATAGTGAGATTAGTAAGACAGAGTATGACTATAATAGCTACTTAGAGAAGGGGTACAGTTGTAGCGCTAAGCTTTCTGAGGTTCTTAGTTGACTGTGACCAGTCACTTGCCCTAATATGCCTTTTATAAGGCCACAGTGAAGAATAGCTGGATAATTTATAAAAGAGCTGAGGAACTTCTGGAGTGCAGTTGATAAGCTCAACAAACTCTAGTTGACTCCTTATCATATATTCATAGTCTTCCCGGAGATCAGCTGTGTCAATCAATTCCGTTACTACACTAAAATACCACATCTGGATAGTTTATTTAAAAATTAGAGATTTGAGTTCCCCTGGTCTGGGGGCCAGCAAGTTGAAGCTTGAGGCTAATTCATTGCCAGAAGGAGCTTTATCTCCTGCTTGCAAAATGTGGCCTTCCCATCCAGAGACTGCCCCACCTGGGCATATCCATCCCATATACAGTCACCAAACCCAGATGCTATTGAGGATGCCGGGAAGTGCTTGCAGGGAGCCTGATATGGCTGTCTCCTGATATTGCAGCCAACTATTGGACTGCGTGCAGGGTCCCCAATGGAGGAGTTGGAAAAGGAACTGAAGGACCAGAGGGCATTTGAAGCACCATGAGGGGAGCAACAGTGTTAACCTAACAGACCCCACAGAGCTCTCAGGGACTGGACCACCAACCAAAAAGTACACATGGTGGGACCCATAGCTCTGCCACATAGTGGCAGAGGATGGCCTTGTTGGACATCAGTGGAAGGAGAGAACCCTGATCCTGTGGGAATTCGATGCCCCAGTTTAGGGAAATGCCAGGGCAGGAAGGCAGGATTGGGGGTGGGTGGCTGGGGGAGCACCCTCATAGAGGCAGTAGGAGTGAGGTGGGATAGGGGGTTTCTGGAGGGGAGACCTGGAGAGTAGATAACATTTGAAACATAAATACAGAAAATATCCAGTTAAAGAAAATGATGACAACGATGACGACAACAACAACAACAACAATAACAACAACAACAAAATGTGACCTTCTTCACTGTCCTCTTCAGGCAAAGGAGAACAGAAAGGAAGGAGGTTTCATACATCTCTAAGACATTTGTATCTCCATTAAGCTTGGTCTTTCCTAAAAGATTCTACTTCTTAATGTTGCTACATTTATAGATTAGGTGTTAATAAGAAATCTTGGAGAGAATTTAAACATTTAGTCAGTAGTAGTCCATTGCTGTATTCTCTGTCCAATTCTTGTTTTTTGGTCATGTACAAAATGCCCTCGTTCCATCTTAATGACCCCAAAGTCTTAACTTACAACCTCAAAGTCCAAAGCCAAAGTATCATTTAAAGATCATCTAAATCACACATGGATGAGACTGAAGGTGTGATTGGCTCTCAGACACATTGCTCTCTAGCTCTGGGTTCTTATATGATTATAATAGGGTGGTGGGTTAGATATAGGCTAGGTATCTCCATGCAAAGGCACCAAAGCAAGTGATAGGAAAAAAATCACCAGATTTCAAGTAGATCCAAAAACCCAATAAATCCAACTACTTTAATTCTGAAGACTGAAAATGATCTTGGTTTGCCCTGTCTTCTAGGAAGATTGAGGTTGAGCTACATCTATAGCTTTTCTGGGTGTAGCCCGTCCAGCAACACTCATTGATTGGATTGCAGTACCTGTAGCTCTCCTAGGCTGTAGCTCCATAATTTGTGGTATGCTCCTGAAGACTTAGGAAAAATCTCAGCCCCATGGCTTCACTGAGAGTTTCTCAGGTGGAAGCCGCTGTGTTCTGGTCAGACTCTTGCCACCTCCATCCTAGTGAAGACTCAGCTGAGGACTCACGCCTGCAGCATCCTCTTCCTGATCCCTAGGACTTCTCATTCTTGGAAAGTTGGTGGAGGCAGTCAGGCTTCTGTAGCCCTTGAACTCTGCACCTTGAAGTCCATTTCTTACACTTTCTAGAGACTTGGCCAGGGCCACACATGAGGCCCAACAAGGCTAGCCAGAAAGATCTGTAGAGTAATCTGGGAAAGAGAGACTTAGGTGATGCTGTATAGCAAGCCCCAAACCCTTTAAAGCTTTCTGCCCTCAAAACCCTGGTTTTCTGGGCCTATCATGGCAGTAGTAGCTTTGGGAGTCTTCCAAATGCCCCAGGGACCAATCTTCCATCCTCTAAATGAATGCCATCTGCCTTCCTTCTGTTCCTCCCAATCTCTTTATAAAATGTTTCCTTGACCACACCTTTGGCCTTCTTGCCCAAGCACATCTTTTAACTGTTTACATGACCACAATCAGAATTTTCTAAATATCTGATTACCACTTCCCTCTGGAATACAAACTCTATTCAAAATTAATTCTCTCATTTTCCAAGCTGTCTAGAATCCATGTCACAGCTGTACATTTGCTGAGATGTTTCTCCCAACGAATATTCTAACTCTGTACATTGAAATTCAGCTGTCCATGCATACTAGAACATACTGCTATTTCGGTTAAGTTTTTTGAAGGTAGACTGTCCTTCAGTATCTAACTCATTACTCCTGGTTTTCATCTGAATTTTCATTGGCATCATATTTCCTGTCTTCATTTCTACTAGCAGTCTGATCACAACTGCTTAAGTCATTTCTAAGACAACTGAAGATTTCTCTGAAGCTTGCCTCACCTTGAGGCTCTATTCATTGCCATGTGTGCTCTTCTAGGATTCACTTCAGTTTCTAAAACCCTTTCCATGGATAATTTGTATATTTTAGCAACAGCTTACTTCCAGTGCCAATTTATGTGTCATACTATTTATTCTGTCGAGATAAGCAATCTTAAACGGAGTGACTCATAAACATCAAAATTACACTTTTCATTGTGACCAAGAGGCTGGCGAGTCTAAAATCAAGGCAGAGGTGTGTCCATTGTCTGTAAGGGCACTTTCTCTGCCTGTGATTTTGTGTCTTGTCCATTCTGCTCTCACATGGCAGAAGGGATAGATGGGTGAGAGGGGCTAAAGTTAGTTACCTGTAACCATTTTATTAGCCTCAGTTGCTCTTCGTTGACTCAAGTGTTCACATCTATTCACCTTCTAGAATACCCTACATCTTAATAACACTGGGCATTAAACTGTAACATACATTTTATAAGAAATGCAAACATTAAAATTGTGGCCCTTGTGTTGTCTGAGAAGGAAGGAAGCCTCAACAAGGTCATAAGACATGAAGGAACACTTGCAGGAATATGTATGCCACAGGAGTAAACGTTGAAATCCCTGAGAAAAAGGAAGAGGTAAAGTTCAGTAGCTGATTGACAGGACCACAGTAAACTGATGGCAACGAAGACCTTTCCATGGACTCTTGAGGCTTGTATTTAGGTTTAGGCATTATCGAGTTTTGGAAAATGCAAAGAGGTACATAGATAAAGTGGGGAGGAGGCATCTAAATACCTGTGGGAGAGTCTGTGCTAGCATAAGTACTTGGTGAAGCACTTGGGCTATATGGTCTTCCTATAGCCCTCTAATATGTTAGAGCATTCTATGGTCCCTAAGAACCATAATCTGTATTCATTACTGAAGCATGAACATTCTGTGTGATTATGTGTGCCAAAGGGCACATTTAGTGAGGCTCTATAAAGAACTAGATTTTAAGTATAGCATGTATTTGGGGTGCTTCAGTGTTACCTCATATGGAGAACCCTCTTTGGGGTTGAAAAAAATGCCTTAGGACAAAATAGATGTGAAAACTGGACAATAGGGTGAATGAATGAAGTGCTATTTAATTGGACATTTTAAAAAGTTTAATTATAGGACTTTCATATCAATTAAAATTATCATCGCTATGAATAATAGCAGTCAGGAAGTTCAGGTGAGGAACATAGAGGTGTGTGCAGATTGCTGTTGAAGATCTAGTTCTCTGGTATCCAAAGTCTGGTCCCCAGACAGCAACAGCACCAAGAAACTTATTAAAAAAGACCACTGACTGACTCTAGTCAAACTCAATATAATCAGACATGGGGCTCAGCAGTCGGAGTTTTAATAAGCCATCCAGGTGATTCTGAAACATGCTAAAACTCGAAACTATTGATCTAGTGTTTTGATTGGCAGGTATGTTTATATGTTTTGATTTTATAGTTAAAATAGAATCAAATCAAACAAATAAATGCACAGGTTCATGCAAGGTCTAAGAGTGTGCCCATGCCCAAGAGTTACATTTCAATCCGGGTCTATGAATTTAATGATTATTTTTAAAAAGTTGGAATTCTCCATCACCATCAATCTCAATATGTCAACACCCACTCCAAGACAACACAAAACAATGTAGATTTATGACAAGTGCTTTAGGAAACTAAAAAAGTAAAAGTTTTAGAATTAAAATCTCATTAGAAAATAGAGACCTGCAATAGCCCTAAACATGAAGGAGAACACCAGTCACTCTTCATTTATAGCCTTAACATCTGCACCAGGCTTTCCCCATACTCTGCTTTATGCTGAGTCTAACATCTGCCCTACCTGGCAGCTTGAAGTACCTACTCTGGGGTCTTCCAATCTGTGAAGGAAAAGGAAGACAGCCAGGGGGGAGGCCATCCTTCAGACCGAGGGGTGGTGGGGGTCTTTCAACAGAGACATTACACCCCACTGCTCCTAGCAGTTGTGGAGGATGGCTGCCAGCTTTTGGCCAGGAGTGAGGTCCTGGCTGGTGTCCAGCATGTGCTTGGTGAGAAGGAAGCATGTGCCTAGAGTAATTGCCTCTGCAGCAGCCTGGTTGCTATTGTCCTCCTGCTATTTTCTCTGAACAGGCCATGCTATCTTCTTCTGTGAATATTAATTTCCCCTGAGTTAGGATAATTGGACCAAGAGCAGCCCTCCACAGAGCTGTGCCATATTGGCAGGACATTTCCAGAAACGCAGGCTTGTGGACCAATTTTTGGAGTGATACCATGTCATCTAATGAAGGATCCATCTTTTGCCAAGTGAGGTGGCTAAGCCTATTCCTGTCCTCTGAGCTCTGAACAAACAGAAGTTTATACATTCCATGTCTGAACTTTTCTTCTTACCTTCACTGCCTTTAATCAGCTTGCACACAGGAAGGATCAAAAAGCATCTGTCCTATGCATGGATTTATGAATATGAATGGAAAAGTGTGACCATCAGAAATGAAATGAAATTTCCCAGTTGTGATGGCTTGAGTCGTGCTAATCATTTAGATTCCAAGCAATGCTTATGATCATGATGCTGTGGTTGCAATGGATTAATACATTGTTAGAAAATAACAGATACTGGACAAATAGATCATGATTGAAACCGATGCTGATAGCTTCTTTGTTTTCAGTGGAAAATGCACATTAGGCGTGTTGCATCTGCAAAGCACAGTGACAGCATACAGAATCACCTTATGATTTTACCTAGGAGCACAGGAATTATCATTGTAACTGTGTATTGACTGCATCAGCACCAGGACATAGAAATACTCAGGAGTTCCATGGGATCAGGGACTCAAAACACTAACAATAGATAGACCCGAAAAGGTAATTTTGAGCCTATTGAGCTTACTTATGGACAGGAGAGTATTTTCTAACTTGTGTCCCCATCTGATCTCTTCTTGTTTCTCCCATGATCCAGGTAACAATAGGTGGACGAGCCAGCTACTACGTGTCGTATCGAAGAGAAGCCTTTGCCCAGATAAAGCTGCCCAAGTACTCCTTGCCAAAGGTATTGCACATAGTACCTGCTATCTTGAGACTTGCTAGACCAAGTTAGGAATGGACAGGCAGCCTGCCATTGGCATTTAGTCTGGAGCACTCCTAAGGGATTTTGGCCACTGTTGATGGTGCTGAATGTGAGCACTATAGTTCTTTCTCAGCAGCATGGCAGGCATGAGTTTGATTTCCTCTAACTCGAGCGTGTGGTAGGATCCTGTGCTCTTTGACAAAAGTGAGAGAGAAAGGAAGGCTGGCTTTGAAATCGGTCTCTTCAGAGCAGACTCCTTTCAAAAGCAGTGCTGTTGACAAACAGAAGATAAGTTTGTCCAGCAGGAGCAAAGCTGCTACTTGTGTAGCTAAAAGTACACAGATAAGTCTGCTGGTTTTCCTGCTCCTCTTTGCATTTCAAGGGTAAATATGAACACATGCTACCTGTTGGTGTTCCACTCTCTCACTGAGTAGATAAAATAGCCTGACTTACTAGAACAATAATATCAAGTGCTAACATTTCAACTCCTCCACTGGCAGATTATAAAGCTTATTCTATGGGTCCCACATTACATGAATACCGGCTTCTAGGTGAAGATGGATCTTGTTAGTTCACTGTGAACAAGACCAGGATGTGATGGCATCCCTTAATGGGACTGCAGGAATCCATCCTGGGGCATGCTCATGCCATGCCATATGGTAGTAAGACACTGGCCTCTAAGATGAGGCTAAGAAACAGTGTGTAAGCTACCTGAGCATGAGTGGGATGATTATGGGATAAGAAGATAAATCACTTTATATCCCTTGGTATTTTGTTTTCAGTATGGGTGTATTCATTCATTCTTTATTAATTTATTCAACCTTTCTTTAAGTAGGCAATCTGTTAAACATTGTACTGTTTAAAAGTCATTAAATGATGGAGGGTTCAAATTATAAAACTCAATCTCTCTCTATTCTTTTTACTCTTTGCCAAAATTAATTTTTAACGATTTTAATTGAAATAGAATTCCACCATTCCCCCTCGAAATAGAATTTCATCATCCTGGCTCCATTTCTTCCCTCCTGCCCTTACGACTCTCAAGTTGACTTTGATTATATTTGTTATGTGAGTGTTTGTGTATGTTAATGCTAATTATATTCATTATATGAGTGTTTGTGTATGTATGTTTATACATAAATATGACCTGCTGTGCCAACATTTTTGCTTGTATTTATACAAGATACAGATAGCAACTCTGTCTTAGACAACCAGTAAAGGGCTTCATCCTTGGAAGGGGGTGATTCTCTTCCTTCCAAGCAGGATGCAGTCCAGCTTCTATGATTTGATTCAGGGAAAAAGCAAGGTGGTAACAGAAGGGCAGGAGTTGATCAATAAGACTTTGATTCTTTTCTGTGGTCCTTGACTTCAAAGTACAGAGCACGCCAATGTGCCACTCTTTGGGCCACCGAGTTCTGAGTCACACCTAGGTGGAAGAAAGGCTTGCCAAATGACTTGCTTGTGTTCAGAAGTGGTATTAAGTCAAAAGGTGCTATTTGTTTCAGCAGTCGATATGGCACTGGATAGTTATGACTGGGGATAGCATTAATGGCATAAATTGTGTTGTAGCTATACTGGCTGTTATATACACGATTTAACTTAATTTCTTGAACTCTGCACACTTTATAAAGATCAAAAATATTTGAAAGCAACAGAAATCAAATAAGCATAAGTTTAATAACATATTTAAAAACATTTGCTAAAAAAACATTGAACTATAGCTAGAATAGTAAATATGGTAACAAATGTCTCTTACCTGCTAACATCAAATAAATATAAATTTAATAAAATGTACTAAACCATTTTTTAAAATTGAACTAGACATGGATTGAATAGTGAATGCAATGCAAATATTTTCTGCCAGTTAAAGCTTTCAGTCTGGCAGAGAAGCACCATTAGGTAATCCAGTGTAAGTACAGGGAGATTCTAGAAGTCTAAGGAACATTTTTAGACAAAAGTGCATCTAATTGAATGTGGATAGTGAAGGCAACTTCCTAGAGAAAATTGTGTTTAAGATAATATAATAAAATCTCTAAAATTTGACCTGTAAACAAAAGTAGGTCAGAAGTACAAGGGTGGTAGATAATATAAGAATGTCTTATTATCTCAGAGGAATTAGTACCATGATACCTGCTGATAGCAAAATTCGTAGATGACTAAAGTCTCTCGTATAGCTATCATGACACAGCATTTTCATTTCCTATGTACATCTTTTCTGAATACTTGATATCATCTTTGAATCTCATGCCAATATTGTTTAGGGGATCACAAAAAGAAATGGCACGCTGTGTTTGTTAAGCAAAGGTGTGTAATTAATGTTGCATTGATCTCTGGAGAACAGGGTTTGGGAAGACCAACTACACTTGCAAAGGCCTTGTTTTAAGAGCAAACATGGCTCCTTTAATAAAGTTAAAATATGCCTTGTGATGTTTGGTTGCAGAGTTTGGCAGAATGTCTGATGAAAAGGGCAGATCCCATATTAAATAGCCTTGGGGGAACATAGAGGCTGGTTTCTGATTTCACTCTGGCTTCTCTACAAGTAGATTTTGTCAGAAAATTATTCAGGATGGTGACTGCAGGATGTACCCATCAAGTAGTCTAAAGCCAGACAGGAAACCAGTATGAGAGAATAAGAAAGGGACAATTCAGCCATGATCTTCCTAAAGGAGGATGCTGTGGTCCCCAACCTCCAGGCCTGAGCCTGCAAGTCTCCTTACCTTTACCTAAAATGTGTGTTTCAGGAACCTTCCAAAACATCTCTCCACTGTAAGGAATTTACAAACATGTTTACCTCAGTATGAGTGCATATTTTATGAAATTTTAACCTTCTTAGGAAAGCAATAGTTCAGTCCCTTAGGCGTGTGGCTGCAGGTGGGGTACAAATGAGGCCCTGAATTGATTTTTACACAGAGCAGTCCATTAATGATTAGCAACCCCATGGTGACTTATTGTGGAGGCATATCCAACCAGGCATGCAGCCCCTTCATAGAAGTGCATCCAGATAGACTTCTCATTAATACAAGACTGCTGTGAAGGCAGCTGGATGGTGATCGATCATTTTATTAGCCAGTGTTGGCCCAGATTTTCATAATTAGGGCTAAGGAGCTAGGGGCAGAGAGACTGAAGGCAAGCTAGGTCTTTCTATTGTTTAAGAGACTGAAATGACTTGTTCCACGCAGTGTTATAGCTGCCGTTAGAAGTGTTGGGTAAAAACAAAATGATAGAAAGGTTTCCTATTATCACGGCCCCTCTTGCTTCTGTTCACAACCTATCTGTTCAGAACATGCATACCTTGACTTTCAAGTATTTTGCAGAGGGTGAGATGAATGACATTAATAATGAGCAGATTTATTAAAATGAAGAGTAGCTTGTCTAGGCTTCTGTAGTTCCCATGTTGAGCTCTGCGTAGGGATTCTCACCCCGTAGGTGTGACACTTACATGCCAGTCAGAAAGCACGGTGGAAGAGAATAAGAAATATAGCAGGGAAAAGACAGTTGAACTTTTGAGCAGAACCCTAAATTCCCCTTCAAGCTCAACCACTTACCCAGGAGCCTGGATCTGCTCAAAACAAAATGGCATAGCAACACTGAAACCTTGTGAGGTGTCAATGAATGGCTCATGGCATGTCCATGTAACATGCTCAGTAAATTTAAGGAACAACGGTGAGGGGAAGATAATACCAATGTCCTCAACCTGCCTGCTATGCAGATTAAGCTTAGGGTACAGTTGTGTCTCCAACAGCATTGGCCTCCATATTGCTTAAGGCTGTCAATGGACCATCGGGAACCTGATAGAGACTTTTTGTTCCCTTAGGTTCTAATTTTTTTCTTAAGTTGTAATTCTAAAAGTTGTTTCTACAAGAGAAAGATTTCTGTTTGCTCTTTTCCCCTAAAAGTATTTGGGCTCTAGTGATACTCCTGAACTTTGCCTGAACCCCATTATTCTGGAAAACAGCCAAAGTTAAGGAATATGCCTCCATTTTGTGTTTGGAGAGGGGCTTCTCAAAGAATTGCTTTCCAGGAGACTTGGTACAACTAAGATGTCTGACCTGTTTTTCTGTAACAAGGCCTCATTTATATTCTTGCTCTCATATGTGATTAGCTGAACTGTTGTCCTACAAACAAATGTGGACAAAACACCTAATAATTTGGCTTGACCAAACTTAAATCTGGCTTTTTTACTGCCCTCTCCTCTTGAACTTTGCCCATCCTCAAGCTTGTACACATAGTTGAGAACTTGGACAAACAATGCAGTGAGGGGCAGCCATCTGTCTGACCCTAAAGTATCTCTGAGCATCACTTGACTTCAAAGAATATTTCTCCTTCAGTTGCTTGGTCATGTCATCTCCATGTTCTGCTACATACTCAGTCCCTTTTTATTATATATATATATATATATATATATATATATATATATATATATATATATAATAGATATGTATATATAATATATATATATATTATATATTATATATATATCTTTTTAAAAGCAAATATTGAGGTTTCAGAAAAACTTTTGTAGATAAAGTGCTTGACATGTGTGAGAGTTCAGATTCTCAGCATCTTTATATGTGCTCACATACAATCCCGCTTTTGGAGAGTTAGAGTCAGGGAATCCCCTTAAGCAAGCTGGTTGAAATATACTATGTATTCAGGGTTTAGCAGAACACCCTGTCTCAGTAAACAAGTATAGAGTGATTGAGGAAGAAGATGTCTGAAGTCAAATTCTTGTCTTAACACACAAGCTTCTACATACATGTGAACACACATAGGCATAAAAGACATATTACACCCACATACACATGCAACAAAACTAACTGAAGTATATAAGACTAAAAAGAACAAGTAAGAAGAAATTTAAAAGCAATTCTCTGCAAGGCATGATGTTACGTGCATCTTATTCAAACATTTGGGAAGTAGAGCCAGGAGGATCTCTAGCTCTAGGCCAGCATTGGCCATGCACTGGGTTTGAAGCCAGTCTGGCATACATTAAACCCTTTTGTAAATGAAACAAAGCAGAAGCAGTTCCTTCTGATGTACTTGCAGATATTATATCAGAGTTTGCAATTGCTTTTCCTTATCTGTGTCGGAGTATGCAGTCATTTGTCAATAGGATGTAGTTAGCCCCATTGTGAATAATGAGGCAGGGGTGGAAGCTATTTCCTTAACATTCTTATAAAAACAGTGACAAGGATATTAACTTTTGTCTCCTTACCTAGGTCTGGTAGGTCACAGCCACCGTCCTTAAGGATTTCTGTGTAGTCCTAATCTGTTAGCACATTCCCACTCTGTCGTCTATGCATTGCTAGCTGTCCCCTATCCTCCCATCCATGTACTCCATGTGACTTTGAAAATCCTGCAGCCATCTTTACGAATGACCACCTATGTGTCATACCTACTCTTACATCTCTACCCTTCTTTTCATTGAGCTTTCTGGAATAGTTGGTATAATGCCCCCTTGCCCAGTACTAATGCTTTTCCCTTCTCGTATGCCCTTCTCTTAGGAGTAATGCTTCTTAGATTCTTTCAATCTGTGTGTTCTCTGAGTAATTACATCCATTTTTTTTGTTTATATTGGTGATGACTTCATGAACAACCACATCCCATCTCTCACCAATACCAAGCCCTTTACTGAACTGCCTATTCAGAGTGCAGCCTCTCACAGGCCTTGCTTAAGAAGACCAGACCTGAGTTAGTATTTGCTCTGTATTCCCTGTGCCTCATCATTGTTTTTAGATTCTTTCACACCCCATTATTTACTTTGTAAACTTTTGTTCTGTGTGTACTCTACAGCAAATTCTTTGCAAAGTACTAGAGGTAAAGTCATAAATACGAGGGGTTTTGCTCTCTGGAAGCTTAGTGTTCAATGAGAGAGAAAGACAATAAACAATTAATTATGTGTGATTACTTTATCACTAATTACAAATGCACCACATGAAATCTAAAAGTAAAGAGGCCAGTTTTACAAGTCAAACCCTGTCTATGTGTTCTCCCCAATAGATTTTCTAATAGGCCACCAATCCACTTTACAGAGACAGCACTAAGAACCTACTTCCTACGTTCAGATCTTCATACACGTTATACTTCCTTCCAAATAAAGGTTAGATGTGCTGCACAAAGTCCTTTGTGGTACAGCCTATCTACTCTTACCCCTTGCATGAGGAGATGTGCAAAGCCCTTAACCTGTGTTCCTGAGAGTTTCACACTCTCTCAATTGACTGCTTTAGTGTAGCCTCCAGTTAAGGCTGGGAAGATCCAAGAACCTGCTGTCTTCCTCATCGGGGTATCTGCTTAGGGACATCTTCTTTGATGTAGCTTTATTAATCTTTTATCCTTCTTCCTACCTTCAGTGTGGTGCCCCAGAAGGTGCAAAATGCTTAATCATTTAGGTGTTTCATGTAAACTTTTAAGAGGCCCAGAATATTAGAAAACAAACAAACAAACAAGTAAACAAAAATAAACAAAGAACGGGAAGGAACACAGAAGTATTTTCATTAGTGTTTGCTTCAGAAGACCCTGATTTTGTTTTGTTATGTTTTCAAAAATATGATTTTTCAAATCACTTACCATTAAAATGGTAGGGGGTAGTATTGATCAATGCTTTCCAAATAACATATGTGCTTATTCTGAGGCTTTTTGAGTTGTTGCAGTGTTTGCCAGGTTCCCTTTCAATGGTTTCTTACTATAGTTCCCTTCCTCTGTGTTCTCCCTTTATCACCGTCTCTCTTCCCACACGTTCTCAGGATCAGCAAATAAGAAAGTAATAGTTGCTTTGCAGTTTAATTAAGGTAGCTCCATTAAAGAAAACATTCATGATAGTACAGAACCCTGTTGGACTGATTTTTAACTGATACTACATTTTTTTCTTAACATTTTAATATTCCGGTTAGTATCTGTTGACTTGTTTAACATGATCTATTTAGAAAGAGTTAATATGCAAGCATGAACCTACCTGTGGCCCATGGCTCTATGCACCATAAGATAGCTATGGTGTGTCCAAAGCAATTTAAGACCTTGTGAACTTGCTTAAGACATTATTACAATTGTGACTCAATTGTGGGGTTCTTTAATGAGCACTTTGTAAGTGACAATGTCACGTTGCAATATTGGATAGTTGTACAAGCTTGGAAAAACATTTCAAAGAGATTCTGTGGGATCATCTAGAAGGCTTGTTCAGGTATAACTATAGAGCTTTCTATCTTAGCTATTTAGGAGGCAGAAGCATGAAGATGCTTTGAGTTCAGGAGATCAAGGCTAGCTCGCACATCTTAGTTGCTGTCTCTATTGCTGTGACAATGACCTGGTAGAAGTAACTTAATGGAAAGGGGGGCTTTTCTTGATCATAATTTGATTCCAGTTCCTTGTGGCAGGAGAATGAAGCAGCTGGTCACACTGAATACAGAGTTAAGAAGCAAAGTGTAGAATCTGCTTGTGCTCCGCTTACTTTCTCTTTCCTACACAACTCAGAATTCCAGCCCAGGGAATGGTGCTACCCACAGTGACTGAGTCTTCTATTATTAACTAACATAACATAACCTACCCGCTGGTATGTGCAGAGGTCTGTTCCCTCCCCCCCCCCAGGTAATTATAGCTTTGTAGTTGACTATCAATATTAACCATTGTACTTTGTAGTATAACAAAAGCTCTTCAATGAGAGAATAATGACAAATTTGATGAGGCTCTGTAAGTCATTTTGATCACACTGAAGTTATATCTTCAGTAACATGGTGCTTAAAGTATTAGCTTCTTGATTCAATCTCAGTAATGTCATTTGTCATCTGAATGACTGACGCATGAAGTACTCCTTGGGAGGGCAATACAGAATCTTATACATGAGAGATATTTTAACTTCTTATGCTGGAGGCTGAGGACCTGCTCATGAATTGGCATAGCACAGGATAGCACTTTCTTAATATACACTCAGAGTAAAGCTGGTTGCCTCTAACCCTGGCCGTTCCACGCTATTCTAAGTCGCTTTCTTTCCACTTACTTTACATTAGTTTAGTCTGAAATAACTTAGCTCATTCATTTTTATGACCAAAACATCTGGGAAAACCCCAAGCATCTCTATTGCATTTTTATCAGGGTAAGTGAATTTAATTCGGATTTCCTGCAGCTGCTCTTTCCCCTCCTACTGGGTTCTTGGGCATTCATTCCATATCTACACAACACGATTTCATCCGAGGGATTTTAGGAGTAAAACTTCTTTCAATTTTAAAGCAGTTCAGCAGAAACCTATAATTCTACAAGACATATAAGCACCAATGAGCAAGTTAAGCCTGAGTCAAAATGACTTAGAAAGTTCAAGGCTAGAGGCTACTGACAAATGACCTCTAATTAAATGTCTAGAATGTGTTTGTCTACTTTTTCTGCCTTCCAGTTTTCAAGATCATATGGCATATTCCTCAGTAGGATGGGGGAGGGGCTGGCTACAGTGCTGACATTGAAGACACTGTTGCTCTTTCAACTTGAAATGGATTCTGGGAAAGGTAGACCACACTGATTAGTAATTTGCTATCTGCCCTGGTTACTGCTGCTGCTGCTACCAGTGCACTTCACAGATACAAGTGTGGCTCTCCATCTGTGACCTGTTACATGGCATGCACACTGTATTTATGCATTTTAATGCCATCACTTTAAACAGATGTTTAACTGTGCCAACATGTCCTCCTGAAAAATGCATATATTTTTTTGGTATGGACTTGAATGTGTCATTATTATGCAGTGATTTGAGTGCCTGTGGTATGGTTTTTGTAAACTAGTTTTGAATTGTGAACCATTCAACTGGATTTTAGGAATAATACAGACCAGGATTAGAAACTAAAACAAATGCAAGGACTGTGAATGTCATGCTACCTTGTAAGGAGCAGAGCATTAGAATACAGATTTTTTTTTGCAGGGTGGAAACCTTAATGGTGCCACATCCATATAGCAGCCTAGAGAATCAGGTTTTCATACAGGCCCAACTGACATTTGCAATCAGTCTTTACTGTACTGCTTGCTAGTGTAAAAGCACGGGTAACTTGCCCTGATAGGAGTGTTTGTGTCTAGATTTACTATATGTTGTTATGCCATGTTCGGTTGATATCCCTGGAAGGCCATCTCTCTCTCTCTCTCTCTCTCTCTCTCTCTCTCTCTCTCTCTCTCTCTCTCTCTCTCTCTCTTCTGAAGGGAAAGAGAGGAGGAATAGATCTGGGAGAGAGAAGACAGCAGGGGAAGGGGGAAGAGTAGAGAGTGGGAAAATTGAGGTCGGGATGTAATATATGAGAGAAGAATAAATAAAGAAAAAGAGAGAAAAAGATCACGGATCTAGAAAT
Source organism: Mus caroli (assembly GCF_978045245.1). Classification (NCBI taxonomy): domain Eukaryota; kingdom Metazoa; phylum Chordata; class Mammalia; order Rodentia; family Muridae; genus Mus; species Mus caroli. The sequence goes on along the minus strand of NW_028227275.1, from coordinate 12,569,488 downwards.
TACACATTCAAATGAAACTCACCATTATGTCAATCAGACCCTTAGATAGTCACAGTCTGGTTCTGTCATTCACTATCTGTGCAATTTGGAGCAGTTTGATGAGCTTCTATGTGCCTTAGTTTGCTCCAGAAAATGATAATAATCATGCTATTTCTATCATTGGATTATTTGACTTTTAATCGGAAAAAAAATTGAATGACAGAATAGAGCCCAAGTCCTAGGTACTTTTTTTTTCACTCCTTGGGAAGAAAATTGGAATTCGTGGAGGCTGATACATACGTCAGCCACTTGTCTCACAGTGGCAGTGCTTAGACCCACACCCAGGACACCAAGTTCCAGGTTGAGTGTGATTACTGGCCAAGCATATTTTTTTTAATCTCATTTGCATCAGGCTCTCTATCAGCTTCACTTAGATAACACATAGAACTCCTGGACACAATTAAGTGACTCGTGTCCATGTGTTACGTGAGGTTGGAGGTCTATGGCTGGACCTACTCGTCTCATTGCCACCTACTTGATACTGAGGATTCTTAAGGAAAGCACTGAGCTGCAAGATTTAAAACCATTAAGTGAAGATCAAAAGATGGAATAGGGCCTGCTGCTCCACATGTCTGAGTGTCCTCCTAGATGGCTAGATGCCTCTGTTAGCACTAACACTACATTTCAGACATAAACATAAAAAATGAGCAGGGACGAATCCCTTGGAACCACGGGAAATGAGGCCCACTAAAGCCCCTTACAGCCATCTTGCTGTCACTTAGCAAGGAACAGAAATCGTGATGCTCACGATTTATAGCCTCGGTCCAACACAGAACTACTTAACGTTGCCTATAACTCAAGATTTTCCTCAACCATTTCACAAGTCACGGGAATTACCTGAGGTCCCAGTGGGGAGAGAGGTACAGCACTCTACCTTCTCACAGGCCATCTGTCTCATTATAGGACATGCACATTATCAGTACCGATGAGAACCAAGTGTTTGCAGCCGTCCAAGAATGGAACCAGAACGACACCTACAACCTCTACATCTCAGACACACGTGGGATCTACTTTACCCTGGCTATGGAGAACATTAAGAGCAGCCGAGGTCTAATGGGAAACATCATTATTGAATTATATGAGGTATGTAGCCAACATTCTCCCTCCCTGGATTGACCTTTCCTTTTTACGTTTTTTTTTTTTTAACTTTATAAAGCACAAGCACTATACTCCTGTGTTTGACCGCAGCTGTTTCACGTGGCAGTTCCATTTTGAGGCAAGGGATGTAACCTCTTTGTACTCCAGTGCCAGAGAAATAAAGATACAAGTGCTTGTCTGTAGTATTCATGTGAGGTGAGCTATGCTGTGTGTAAGGGATCCACCGTCTCTGTAAGGTCAGTGTTTGCACATGTATGAGCATGCCAGAACTAAAGGCCCACAGCATACATGATGTCTTAAGGAGCCTTTCAAAACTCCATGCTTCCTGCTATGTTTCTTTCTAGAAAAAAAAAAAAAGAATGCTATGTGCATGCAGAAATTATTTTTAAAATGATGCTTATGAACATAATTTAGAGGAAAAGAAGGAAAATTTTAAAAAATCCTTATAAAAGAGTAAATGCCACAACATGGTATAATGAAAAATTTGCCTTGATATGAGTGATATATATAATATATATATATATATATATATATATATATATATATATATATATATATACCCAGTTCAAAGGACACTTTCCCTAGGAAATCCAGAAATCAGAGAAAAATTCCAGACCCTTAGATATTTGTTGTTTCCTTATGTCTTTAAAGTCAGGCATGACTTTTTGACAGTTCTAGAAAGAGAAGTGGTGAAATGATCCGGTTATTCTAGGGATATGATGGGCTGAATTTTGTAGAGTGTGCCTTATGTGGCAAAAGAAAACTGGCTGGTGCTTAAACTCACGTAGGTGGTGACGAGCAAGCTCAGCTCTGGCTGGGCTCTCAGATTACCGGGATGAGCTGTGCTCTGGTGGATTTCCCTCTTGTCAAAGCAAATGTGGCTTTTGGAGTGGAAACAGAAGAGAAGGTTCAGTACATGGCCCTATGGCATCCTCTGGTTAATGTTCGTCGAAGTTCTGGCATCTGTGTTGTCTACTTATTCACCACCTAGCTACTACAATGTCTCTACTCTCACATCCCATTCCCAACTTCATATCTCAATTGTTTATTTACCTTTTTTTTATATATTTCACTGAATCCACTTAGTGCTGTCCATTACTGCACAAGTACAGGATCATCTACTGGAACATGGTAAAGGTATAACATATTACATTCTTAAACTAAATCAAATCTCCCTCCCCTAGCAGGCACTCTGTGTCATCAGCAACTTAGCCAGGGCTGGGAGATTATGTTACCTGCCCCCATGCATGCTGGGGTACCCACTGCCTTTATCTTGTGAAAATCTAAAAAAATTCTCTCTAACAAAGAAGGCTTATTTGAAGAAATATTCAAGTTTCTTCCTAGATTTGTAAAGACTGGCAGCAAAGTCTATGGGGTATAGGTAACTTTGATAAACTTTTATTCTTTACCTTTACTCTAATCAAGAGACAGAAATATACCTTCGTTATTAACAATAAGCTACAGCCTTGGGTATAGTTTAGAGGAATATCCCCAAGATTTAGAAGACTCTAAGAATAAATATCCATGCCCCTAGGCTCTCACCCAAATCAAAGAGTATAAACCTTGCTGCAGATGACCTCATAGCAAAATAAATAAATAAATAAATAAAATAGAAGGTCCATCTGGGGACCATGGTGTCCATCTCTAATCTCAGCACTCTGAGAGCTGAGGCAAGAGAATCATGGGTTCAAGTCCAGTTTATGATACATAGATAGAACCTGTCTAAATAGGTAGGTAGGTATGTATGTAGGTAGGTAGGTAGATAGATAGATAGATAGATAGATAGATAGATAGATAGATACAAAAAAGGAAGAAGGAAGAAATCACTATTTTTCCATTTTTGCTCTTGACATGAGGGTGAGTTTACCATTGTGCTTTTCATTCAGGGAGCCTGGGTCTCCTTGGTGATTTAGAACCTCGAGATGCTAATCTGAAGCAGGGCATGAATCAGTATGAAGAATACTCAGATCCATGTCATTTTTTTCTCACTCCTGAAGTTAGTCTTGTGCTTTCAATGTCACTGGGAAAAATTCACGGTGTTACTGGTTTTATTGAGAAGAAAGCCATAGTACTTAAGACGATATCTTTAACGCAAGCTCTGTGAGCCTGCTTTCCACTCAATTTGACCACAGTTGATCATGACCATACTTTGTGTTCACACTCTTGACAGAATCCTCTGGGAACTTGGACTTGTCTGCTGGGGTTTGAATGGGTCAGTAAGCAATTTATCTGTTTTACCTGAACTGGACTAGGCCCTAACTGAAGCAGAGAGCAATAAAACAAATGGAGGTCATAGTCTTTTTATCTGTTTCTTTATGTTTGAGATTGTGTTTTAACATATCAACTTAAAAGTCCTAGGACTAAATAGTGAATCAAACATGCCTCCCTAGAAGTGTAATTATGAACAGCAATGAGGTACAGCATGCGTGTATGAATTATTTGTGTAGATTCTAAACCAAGGGAGAATATGATCAGCTGTATATGCCCAGTTCTTTTTCTGAGAGTGACATGTTTTCTTATCAGTCCCATTGACACCCTCTGAAGGAAGTATTGGAGAAGTGTAATCTGCCCCAAATGTTAAGAATAGAATGAACCAATGGATAGGAAGACAGGTTAAATTTTTGATAATGTATGCTAGCCATCCAAATAGTACGAAATAATGCTTGTCAGAGACATGGGTGAAAACTGGATAATTGATTAGATTTCAGATTCTGGAAAGCATTTAATAATGAGTGAATAAATTGGAGCCTGACATTATCTAGACCATGACCATATTGAAGATTTGTAATGGATGGTGCTGTTTTGCACCTGGAGATACGTTCTGTGGTTTGGAGATAAAGCTCAATTTAATTGGTCTCTAGGGGTCATTAGGATTTAACCTTCTTCACTGGAGATTCTTAAACACAGACAGAGAATGAGAGTGGGAGCCATATGGACAGTTAGCAAAGAGAATATAATTCTTTTGGACTTCAAGTGCCCTTGAGTAATACAGCTGGGAAAGGCAGTAAATTTCTTGTCTCATTCAGCCAAATACATACAATTTAAGCAAATGCATTTTGTCTGGTGATATGAGGTCTGATGCGATAATAGCAACCTACTGGGCAGGTCTATGCGATACCTCTAAGGTAGAATCCAGAGTCCACCTTGTATTAGAAGCATCTTTCTGCTGAGTTGTAGGATCACACCCTAGGAGGTTGAATTCTAACTTGAGAAATTTGTAGTAACTCAAAGGTGGCTTAGATTCAGCCAGAGACTGCTGAATCCAAGAGAAAGGGTTTAGGGAGACTGAGTCCAGTAAGTGGAGATCTGTTTTCATGGAAGGTTTGGAGGCATTGTGGAACAGTGGGGTATGGGTTGTAAGCTGGTGGCACAGATTTGACACATACTCAGTATAGCAGTGGGCATGCACACTGGGTTTGAGGTCTTTTTCTCACAATTACATTACCAACAAATATTTACACCTGTGCTCATCCAAGTTAATTTGTGGCTTTATAATGTAATAAGGCATCACAGCTACTTTGATGATGACGAAGAAAGATTACTCTGAGAGAAGAAAGATTCTTTTAGGAGGCTGCAGATACTGGGTTGTTTGGATCCACTTCGACCATCGAAAGCTGCTGGTATTCAGTCCTCCCCATGAGCCTCTTAGGCTGCTTGACAATGCAGAGAAGACAATGAGAGAAATAACTGGATGGATGTCCCCAGCAAGCCTTGGCGCCAAGATTCCTTGGAGAAGGCAGTGGAGACCAACTCCACTGAACTTCCTCTAACCAGAAAAGGCTTATACAATTTTGAGAACTAATCTAGTGCAATAGTCCTCAGTCATGCAAGTTAGTTTGCTAATTTATTCTCTAATTCCAACTTCTAAATACAAAATAACCATTGATGTAGAAAAGAAAGCAGTGTTTGATGGTCAAATAATTATTGGTCTCTTCTGTAAGGTGTCAACAGCATACTCCTTTAAAACAAGGCTGGTGTTGACAGCAAACGGTTGAATGTAGTATTTTGTGTGCTGTTACTTATATTCTGACAGTTTTTCACACAGTGTCTTCTAGTATGTTTTATTTTCATATTTCTTTAAAAAAACCCACAAATATCCATTTCAGAACCCAGAGTTGAGCTAAGAGTTCTTGTTCTGATGGACCTTCTTTGATGCTTTCTCCTACTATTAAGTATTCAAATTAAAACTCCCTGCAACAACATCATTTTAGCATCAGTACCTTAGGCCAACACTGTAAACTACAATGAATACACAACTTGATGTCTGGCATGGTGGTTATGCCTTCAGTCCCAGCCCTTGTAAGTAAGGGAAGCCTGATCTATACAGAGAGCACCAGGCTAGGCAGGGATATATAGTGAGACCCCACAAGCTACATATAGATTTCAAAATTATTATAATAAAAGATTTTTTTTCCACATGGAAGATGTTTCATTGGAAGGGAGAGACAAAGTAATGGCAGAAAGAAAAGAGAGGGGGCAAGAGAAGGGGGCAACAAAAGTTTTAAAAATAAAAAAAAATGAACAGATGAAGCTAAATAGTTATGCATCTGATCTCAGCAAAAATATACAAATTATTTGTGTTTCATATGTGCTCGAGAGAGAAAAAGTGCTCATGAAATATTTTATATTTTTCAGATGGTCTGAAAACTCCAGATTATATTTTATATTTCCATCTCACCTCAACTCATGCAGTAAATTTTCCCCTGAAGAAGTTGATCTAGAGTTAAAATTTATGAAATTAATTATAGGCAAAGGAGAGTCACATACCAGAAGCCAAATTGATTATCAACTCAAATTAATATTAATTAAAAGTAAATAAAATGAAAACAGTCTCATACTCTCAATGGCTAACTACATACCTATGTAACATATGTGGCCAATGGCCTCCATGGGGAGTTTCATAGATATACTATTGGTTATTTCTCTGTGTGGTGACTATTGTTTCCCAAGATCACTATAAAGTTAAGGGTCACATGAACTGAATGGCTTGGCTCACATCACACAACTAGGATACTGTGATGCTATATCTGAAAGCATCCATGTAAGTCTGGCTAAAACGTCAAGCTTTTCCTTCTAACCTTTGTGCTTTTTATAGTTTTTATAAGAGTCATAATTGATATGCAATAAGGCATACATCCTTTGGTATATGTTTCTGTGGATTTTGGTATGTGCCTGCAGTTGTATAACTAAGTTTACAATCAAGATGTGGAAGGAACCCATTCTCCAGAGTCCCCACTTTAATGTCCTCTGGTGTGTACTCAACTTTTGCATCAACCTCTACTTCTGAGAAATAGCCACTTGACTTCTCTGAGGCTCCAGCTTTGCCTTTTGTAGAATGACACTTAGTGGCATAATATCAGATGTAAGCTTTGGAGTCTAGCCTTCCTTGGCCTAGAAGAATGCATCTGAGAGTTATCTGGTACATAACAGGTAGTGTGAATTATATCAGCGTGTGTTCATTTTTATTGCTGAGTAGCATTCCATTCTGTGAGTATGCTGCAGTTATTCTTCATTAGCTGGCAGCAGTTAGGTTGCTTTCAGTTTTGTATGTTTGTGATTCAAACATCTGTAAATACTTACAGGAAGATTACATTTTACTTAAAGGTAGGATTGCCAAATTAAATATAAATATATGTTCATGGAGCTATCAGTGTGATTTTTAAAGTGGCAGTTCATCTTGAGGGTACGAGTATTGCCATTGTTTCACACATTCCTCAACACTTGGTACTATCAGGTGTGTGTGTGTGTGTGTGTGTGTACACGTGTGTACACACCCACGTGCTCATATGCATTCTGATTACAGTCTGGATGCTCTAGCATGGGAGGTTTATTTCTCACTTATCTAGTGACTCTGCTGAAATCTCTATATATGGACACATAAACTGTAACTCTTTGAGTGATTCCCCTATGTCCCAATTCTCCGTCTATTATTTGGTATTTCTTTGCCTTACTTGTCTCTAGTGCCTGTCCTCCATTCTATCTGCTTTTATAACCTTCAGTGACCGTTCTTAGTCCAGATGGATGGCTGCTTATAAACTCCACAGGGACTTTTCCCCTGCAATAACCTTGGTCAGACCCTTCCCGTAGTTCTGATGCAAGGGACAGCCCACGGCAGATCAGACTAATTGCTTTCTCACAGCAGATCCCTTGTTTTCTTTCAATGAGGTCCCAGGGACATGGCTAACAGATGACCATGCCACCTGGACACCATGATCTGCCAAGGGACCTGCAGTCATGTCCCTTTTCACCTCATTCTGATTCCCAGAGGGAATTGTCAGCCTGATACTATTGCATTAACTTTTCCTGGGGGTGATGAAACCAATTGTTTTTTCACCCCAGTTAGGTCATCAAAACTAAGAGTCCATCAAAGTCCAACTTGGTGAGCCTGTGAATTTATGGCACTGGTGAAAGTTTGCCTCCAGGAACATGAATGATCCCTCAAACAGCTGTATCACCAGAAAGTTCTACTTCATCATACATGATGGCCTCATGCAAAGGGCATCATGGAGGCAACCTTTCACTTAACCTTCTACTTCCTAAGTACTCTAGTGTCTTCTAAGATCACTTGTGCTTATAGGAAGGCTTGGGGGTGGGGAGCAAGGACAATGGCTAAGATATCAGATCAGAGTCTTTTGGGTCTGTCTTCATCCTCCTCCTTCCAGGATTGGTCTGTTAACATTGCAATTCATCTACTTATTGTTGTGTTGGCCTCAATTAGTTGCCATGGAAACCTTTACTCTAAGATGGTGATCATGTTATACACAAAGAAGAAGGCCACACTGCAACAGGCACTTGTACCCATGGGCACCATCACATGGTTCTCACTGGACCTTCAGGAACAACAGCAGCAGGCACGCTAAGTGATTTCACCTAACAATGCGATAAAGAATATTTACAGATTTCTAACTTGGGGTGCAACCAAACCATACAATTTCTTGGCCTGAAAGACACAGTGGCTCAATGGCTCAGTGGCTCAAACTGATCATCCATTTGCTTACACAAGCCACGAAGCCATGAATCACCCCAGAAATGACACAGAGACCATCCACACACAAATGGAATGTGCCTCAATTTTTCAGGAAACTTGGGAAGATTGTTGTTGTATTGTGTCTAGCTTCAAGAGAGGCAAGTTCAGAGCTGAGTGAAGAGAGTTCCACAGAAATGCCTCTTTCCTACAATGTCTGGTCGCTATTCACTTTATTTTAACTGTAGGAATTTTTGGTGACTCAAAAAAAAAATTTCCCATCTTAGTGGGATATGGAACAAACATATTCTGTTTGTTTTCCATGCTCATCCTACGTGTGTTTTTACATGCCTGTTCTCAGACAAGGATGTTCCAGGCACTCCCCAGCAACAGTGTGTCATAGACCCAGAGTCAGACCTGTTTATGTTCTACGAGGAAGTGAACAGCACAGCCCTGAGTGTGAGTTGCAGGAGGGCAACTGATTTAGGAGAAAGGTTGGTAGATAGAAAGAACACCAAAAGAAAAAAAAAAAGTTTCCCTTTGGTAGGAGGATCTACAGAAAGAAAAGTAAGATTCCCTGCTCTAGAGGAACTATAAAACATCCAGACTTAATCAGCATCTTTTGCCATCAATTTTGTTGTTACTGATTTTTGTCTGTTAGATTGTTTGTTTTTCTTTTTCAAGACATAGTTTCTCTGTGTAACCCTGACTGTCCTGGAATTCCATATGTAGACCAGGCTGGCCTTGAACTCAGAGATCTGACTGCCTTTGCCACCCTTGAGTACTGGAACTAAAGGCATGTACCAACACTGCCTGGCTTTGCAGTGGATTTTAAACAATAAGGCTGGGGGTTGAAGAGATGTTTGCAGTCTTGATGATGGTAGTTCAAATACCAATATCACGTAACAGGACAGGCACTAAGAAAATGAGTACAATTCTGGCTTCGAGGGATCTGGTGCCCTTTTCTGGATTATGTACACACTCCACATATAATCTCCCTCACATATACAAGTAAATAAATGAAATTAACCTTAAAAAAGACATAGGCTGCTTGGGAATGTGTGAGATCTGAGTCTTCCCGATGTTCACTGACTGGAAGCTGACGAGAAAGGAAGGGTACATCTAGGGACCCATGCCTCTTACATTCTGAGTGCCATCATCTTTACACAGCTTCTCTGCTTCTACCTTCAGTTCAAGGTAACAGTCTAATCATCCCCTCTATCTATCACTGGCTCATTGTCAATTTCTTCTATTACTGTCCCTTTCTGATAGTTCTATTCTCCTCCTGACATCCTCTGTCCCTTTGTTTGAGATATTTTTGTTTGTCTGATTTGAGTTGGCATTCTCTTCCAAGGCCAGTCGGGTTACTACAAAAACCAGCTATAAAAAGCCCTTAGTTCATCAATTAAAGGATGTCATTTAGGAGAAGAGGGAAAAAAAAATCCTCCCTTAGTGAAACTTCTCCTTTCCACCCACTAGTGTTGCTTTGGAGCTGCAGTGAATGGCAATGAACCAGAATCCTTGAAGAACACAGGATAGGGAAACTTAGAAAGGCGAGACATCTCAGTGTTGTCCAGTGTGCTAGTTACTTTTCTTGTGGCTCTAACAAACACCTGGAAAATGAAATTGAGGAGGGGGAATTTATGTCGGCATAAAATTTGAAAGACAGTGCCTCGTGATGGGAAAGTCAGAGCAGCAGAAGAGTGAGGTGGCTAGTCCTGTTGTGTTTACAGTCTGGAAGCAGACATAGATGAATAATGACGAGCTAACATAATCCTTTTTATTCAGTTTGGGTCTCTAGTCCATGGAATCACACCACCCTATATTCAGTATAGCTGTTCCCTCCTCTATTAAATCTTTTTGAAAACATCCTTAAATGTATACTCAGAGGTATCTTTCTATAAGGACTCTAAATATAGCCCAGTTGACAATCAAACACATCCAGAAACCTGCTATCCAACTGTGTGTGTGTGTGTGTGTGTGTGTGTATCTTTCTGTCCAATTTTTACTTGGGTGTATATGTAGCACACAAGTACACATAGAACCCCCCCCCCACATACTCTACCTTGTTTTTAATACAAACACACACACACACACAATTTTATTTATTACACCCACAGATACACACAAAATGTTGTTTATGTTTTGGCTTTGGAATATGCTGGCAATTATACCAATCACTTTCTGTTACAGGAGATTGTCATCCTAAGAATCTTTTCTCCTTTCCAGTATGTAGAGTAAACGTCCAAGTGGAATTTTCGCTTAACCTAGGATGCATTTAATTGATAAATCAACTCCGGCTACTTGTTTTATAGTGCTGTCCTTTATTCCTTCAAAATATCAAGGGCAGGAACATCCCAATACATCAGGAACTCTGGCAAGAGTATTCAGCATTAGCTCATAGGACCTTTGTCAGCCAACCAGGGAAAAAGAGAGAAACCACTGATTTTAAAGTCACCTACAAGATGATGTGTAAACTATACCATGTCATACAGTGAGGTAGAGATGTGCATTGATATCAGCTTTCTATGTTGGATCATCTGCCACATAATGCCTACGTCATTTCTAAGATTTATTAGTGGGCTACCATAAAGGGTATTCGCTTGGTGACTTCCAAATCTGTCTACTAGAATCCCTTGGGCTAACAAAGTTGTCTCTGGAAGGGGTAAAGCCTTTGGTCATTATAAAAGGAACTGTTAATAGTTAACTAAAGATAATAGTCTATGGAACAAAGAACAAAGATAGACAAGATGGGGAGAATCTGATGTGTAAAAGAGAAGGCATGTAAGGATTTGAGATAGGGTACCAAGGTAAACCTTGGGGACTATGACATTCCTTTTATACCCTACTTGAGATATCAGTGATTCTTTCAGGGTATCTCCAAGGCTACCACCTTGGCCCAACATGGGTCTCCATCTCTTACCTTTTTCCTAGGTAGCAGGTATCAAGGGGATATTCCTGGCAAACAAGAAGGTGGATGACCAGGTGAAGACATACATCACTTACAACAAAGGCAGGGACTGGCGTCTACTGCAAGCTCCAGATGTGGACCTGAGAGGAAGCCCAGTGCACTGTTTACTGGTCAGTTCTCCAGCCCTATGTAGAGTTCACAGGGCAGGTAGCTCCCCTGGGGATATTGTATCAAGGGCTCTCTTCCTTCATTTGGAATTTGTCTAGTGTTGAGCAATATTAGGAGCACAGGGCTGTAAGCTCAGACCACTACATGGATTGAATGAAAGACCAATTGCACAGGTTTTCATGTATAAGAAACAATGTCCTACAGCTGTTAGTAAAATAAATATGTGGACAATGAGTCTGTGTTTATTAATAAAAGTGCTAGATAGGACTCAGTAGGGCTAACTCATATGTTAACTGATAGATTGTTCTGTGCTGAATAGATGTCATGGTAAGCTAGGAAGCCCAGCAGGGTCAGGCTACACTGAACTGTCAGTTAACCTATTAGCTTTTGAAAGTCATTTCTATGAGAATGTTGAGGCAGATAGAGTGGGGGACATGATGTGTAAGATGACATTTCTGCTTCAAGGTGCCTTGATGTAAAGATAATTAACACGAATAAAACCATCAGGTCCCTGTTAGTCAATGTTTGCACCAGAAGCCATTCTAACATCTTAGCTATGTGACTGAGTTTATCCTGAGACAAAATTGTCTGCTTCCATATATTCAAAGAGATTTATTAGCCATGTGACTTCTAGACATTGTGTGAAAATCTAGTTAAAATCATGTCTAAGTCAGAAAGAGCCACTGAGCCACTACCATTTTGTAAGTTTTAGTTGAAGTCTACACTTTATTTTGTTTAGTATTTTCTGTGGCTTTAGTTTGGCTACTAGGAAAGTCACACAAATGTCTGCCTACTCATTGGAACAGCTCATGGGATCACTGGTTGGTTCTCTCTCTCTCTCTCTCTCTCTCTCTCTCTCTCTCTCTCTCTCTCTCTCTCTCTCTCTCGTTGAAACTTGATGATTCTTTATCTTAGTCTCTTCATCTAATTTTCTCAATGTCTCAATTTGTCTTTGTCATAATTATTTTTATTTTATAGGTTTATCTCTATATACCACCAAACCCCTTTCTATAATAGGCATAGGAAAGTAAAGTGTTCAGTGAATTTCAGATCATGGTTTAAAATGTTCTAAGTAAAATTATAAGCAGGCTTAAACACACACAAACACAGATGCAGACTATGGTTTGAGAAACCTATTGAGAACCTGGACTTTGTCAGGTAGTTTTCCATTTCACTCTGTTGGATTTGATGGTTCCTATGATATCTGAAAGATTTTCTTCATCCTCTGGGAAGGTAAGGTCTACTAGGCTTCCTAAAGCTAGCCATGAACTAGACCTTGAAGGCTAGATTGACTGCAGAAGAGGGCATTTGATACTAGGTTAGTAAAAGGGAGGAAGGATCTAGGGTGATACTTGGGACAACTTCTAATGTATAAAATGCTGGATCCATCAGGCAGATGGGTCTGAAGCTCAGGATCCCCACTGCTGCTGTCCCTAGATGATACCCATCTGCTCCACCTCTTATCCTGCAGGGCAAGGGTATGACTTGAGTTTCTTGAAATTACACTATTTTCTTCTTCCTTTTAGCCCTTCTGTTCCCTACACTTGCATCTGCAGCTCTCTGAAAACCCATATTCTTCTGGAAGAATCTCCAGCAAGGACACAGCGCCTGGACTTGTGGTTGCCACGGGTAAGAAAAGTTCTCTGCAGTTGTTTTTCACCAAAGGCTTTTGGGATAAAGTTTGTGGCATTCTCGTGGGTGATGGATTCATTTGAGCTTTAGATGGAAACTTCCCAGAAAATGAGCAAGATTGTTCAATCCTCAAAGCCCATCCTGAGAAACTGAGATGCTAAGAGCTTTGGACAGTCTTAGCTTCTAGGTTAATTCATCCTGCCCCAAAGTCCCAGAGGGGTCCTCTTCATCTAGTAAAAGGCCAGCATTCCTGTCAAAGTCAACTTACTGATCAGAGAGACTGTAAAAGGGAATTCTTAGTTTGAGAAAACATTCAGTACAAACTTCCCAGCTCTCCAAATATCAGGAAGTGCAGTTTTCCCTTTACACAGAGGCTACTTTACAGAAGGTTTCACCCCAGAGCTGTTTTTTAATCAGGAGGTCTTTGGCGCAAGTAAAGGTTTGTTTACACATGATTAAGCACTTGGCAAAGAGCCTGGGCAAAGGGGCAGAAAAACTTGAGTTTGCAACATTGGAGCCATTGTCCACTGAGCATCAATCAAAAGTGATGATACAGCAGCTCTCAGATGAAATGAAAGTCTCTGGGGAATGTACCTGGATTAGCATGCATCTGATTTGCATACACCTTTTAAGGAATACATTGTTGACATAAAGTAAGACAGGCTTCTAATCTTAGCACTTACAGCTCTGGTATCAGGGAGCATGCCCCACCCCCAGCCCCAGTGAAAGCACAGGAATTCACATTGACTTCCTGTTCCACCAACCCACTACTCTTACTTCTGGATCCCTTGTTCTTGTAGAAATGGATTCCTCCTCCAAAGCTCCAATCCAATCAACTTTCAATCACTAACAGTCACCAAGCACTTTAATAAACTCAGAGGCTAATAGAGTTTGCTGCCTTCACCGACAGCTTCACTTCACTCAGTGTGGATGACTAACATCACTCTTCTCAGAAGCACCAGAGAGTGAGCTGAGTGCAGGCTCTTGCTTAGAGAGTGATACCTACACCCAACGTCCATGAGTTAGTGCATCAAGGTCAGGGGTTATTAGCCTATCTGCCTCTTATCAAAGTCTACAGGAGAACAAGGCTGGAACAGAATCTATACTTGACAACAGTGGTCACGGATCAAAGTAGACATCTGAATGTTTCTAATGATAGCCCGGCATTGCTCAACTCAACCACTCTGAACTTTTGTGTTTCAGTTGGCAAAGTGGGGATAATAGAGCTAACATAGCTAAATTGAGGGTTAAATGAAGGGATGAATTTCACATGCTTTCAAATGTTCAAGATCTATTGGCTATTCTGCATAAGATAGCTACCATCACCCTGTATTCTTGATGTCAAAGCTGTTTATGCAGGAGAAGGTAGTTTGTTTTTTCTCCTTCAATGGAACCCATAATTCTATGCTTACATTATACATGCAATGAAATTCAGGAGCTTGTTATCCTGCTCTCTAAGCTTAGCTCTGACCCTAACTTACTAGTATGGTGAGTGTGGCTTAGTTTTTTTTTTTTTTTTTTTGGTTTTTCGAGACAGGGTTTCTCTGTGTAGCCCTGGCTGTCCTGGCACTCACTTTGTAGACCAGGCTGGCCTCGAACTCAGAAATCCGCCTGCCTCTGCCTCCCGAGTGCTGGGATTAAAGGCGTGTGCCACCACGCCCGCCTGGCTTAGTTTTTAACTTCTGAACTTCATATCCCCATTTGTAAGACAGAACTAGTTATCTTCCTTATAACTATAGAGAGAAGACCCATCTATAAGAATGGGCACAGTTCTCAGAGTAGGTGACAGGGTATAGACCCCAATCATTCGTAAATTAGTCTAATGCTATGTCTTTAATGAGTTAGCAGGCATTCAAGCATTAAATGTTGAATATTTAGTCATATATATCAAGATTTACTAATTTCTTTCCCTTGCGCATAAACTCCGGAAGCTACTTGCCTGCCTTGGAGCAGTTGGAGAGCTAAGACATAGACAACAAGATCCTGAGATAACTAACATGCTGGGTTTTGCTTCTGCATATCCAGCTTCCATTACTTTCCTGGCTTTCACTGCTGTGCAAGGGGGGTGGGGAGTGTTCTTTAAATACCTACCTTCCATTCATGCTTCTATTCCCTTTCTCTGACTGAGGAGCTCTGGCCTCTGTCTCCCACCCTCCCTACTTACTCTCCTTTCTCACATTGTCTTGAGAACTGGTCTCAAGGAAACTATGGATAAATGAGTGCACTGGGGTTCCTTCACACCTCTAGTTAAGGACCTATCTGGAGAGTCTAATGGTGACTTTTACCAGAAGCATTAGGATTTCCAATATCCTGAGCATTGACTCCTAGGACTAGGGAAGAACTTGCAACTCCATAGCTCACAGCAGTGTAGTCTGAAAAGCATGTTCCTTGCCTTGGTTATACAGCAATGAGCTAGATGAGATGATGGCAGCTCTCTTCAATTCACACATTCTGAGACAGAAGGCAAATGGGAGGCAACATCATGGCCCAGCCCACAATCATTCTTACTGCAGAAAAATGGTTGATTCTGTAACCATCAAACACCATTCACAAGCCACCAACTGTGCCACCTCCATGTCTAACCCATCCCTGCACTGCTTCCTATAAACTCGGAACACACACACCTCATGCTGCCCCATTTTTCCATGCAGTTGGCTATATATGGTTTTGCTTTGTTTTGTTTAGTTTTTCTACTGAGCTCTTGACATCCCTGTTTGTATAGGACCTTTGGCCATCATCTGGGGAAGCATTTCTAACCCAGAGTGCTCCAGAATTCTTTCTCTTTTTTTTTCACAATTGTTGAAGGAGCCAAGAATGGTTGTAATGACAGGAAACAGACAAAAGAAGTTTAGTAAAGCTACCTCAAATGTCAGTAGAATCTTGTTTGTTTACAAACTAAGTTGTTGGTAAGAAATATCCCTGTTTTCCTGTGTCATGCCTCTTTCCTGATTCCTAGATGCCCTTCAGACAGCTATAGCTATGGTACCTTCTAGTATGCTCAGCAACCACACTGCCTAAACCTCCTTCCACTTGGTTAGTGAAACCCTTTAGTCAGGTCTTCCTTCTTTGACATTACCCAAGCTCTTGCTGTTAGAATTGCCAATGGAGTCGCTTCAATTCTCAACACAGCCAAGCATAAGATCACACTGGAAGCATCTACTCTGTTATTCAATCCAGAACCTAGTTTCTGGCCTCTATAATTGTCTATGCATTTCTCTGCATGCTCTTCAGATGATGGAAGATACTTCTGCATACAGACTTTATGAAGTGGCCTTCTTACCATCACAGAGCTGCCAAATCCATCTAGAGAAGCCTTTAAAGAGAGGCTGAAAACATCCGAACCAATGTCTAATGAGGTTAAGAAGCAGTAGAATAGATTATGAGGGGCCATGGCAAATACAGAGCTCTCTCTTCCTCTCCCTACATCACTTCCTCTTTCCCTCTCTATTTTTCTCTGTAGACATTATTGAAATATCTAATGGATAGTGTACACTTGATAGCACATATAGCTACCATATTCTTTTAACCAGTGTTCCCAGTACTAACCGTGGAACCATGACTTTCTCCACCTTTTTTCTTTGTACGTTTTGGCTGCTCTCCCTATACCTATGCCTAAAGAGACGAATTTCCAGACAGATTTCTATCTCTGCAGTGGCTCTCAGCACTTCTCCCCCTTCTCCCCTCTCCTTTTACACCTACTTCCTGAGCCCTAAGCACCAGGGTTATTTTTGGAAGCTAGAGTGTCAAAACAAGTTGGCTAGCTGTGTGCTCCTTGAGTCTGATGGGAGCTTGACAAGCTGTAGAGCCTGGCTTTAATTTCTCACTTTGAAGTATTAAATGTCAGGAGATCAATTAACATTTTCATTATTGCATTTTTATTGTGCTCTTATTTAGGTTACAGATGTGTGGGAGCTAACATTCCCTTTCTACTATGTTTAATGAAAAAAAAAATAACAACCAATATGATGGACTCTTAGATGTTTAGGGGGCTGTTTATTTATTTATTTATTTATTTATTTATTTATTTATTTACCTTGTAAGGGAAAAAGATGTTTGTCCTGGTTACAGGCTTTATAAGGTCATGTCCAGCGGTGCCTAGAATTCCTTCTCATGCAAGCAAGACATCTCCAGCACCCTGGTCCAGGCCAGTGATATATACTCACTGCAATCGCCCCTATTCACGCCCCCTCCAAAGGTTTAAACAGCTTTTGTTCCCTCCAGTAAACTGAATCACTTTTCTGAAGCATCTCCCTAGTGTGTGTTGTTTCCAGGTGCACTCACACTAACCGAGATCTTGTCTGCACCCTCCTAACCCTGCTCAGCTTCCCAACCTATAGTCCAGTCCAGTGTGCAATGGGCCTGGCTACCCTAAAAGCAAAAGCAGACACGGCACTTTGCCAGCGTCATTGTACACCACTCATGAGCAGTTTGAAACAATCTGGGTAGTCAGAGTAAATAATTCTCATGTTCTTCAATATCTAGTCCCTGAGTCCTACTGTGTAAAAACGAGTTTGTGTCACATTGTTCACTGGCTTTTCTCATAATGGGTTCCCCCCCCTCTGGATTTTCACTTTTAGGTGATGTCTCGAAAAAGTGTTCAAGAATTAACCATAAGCATCCTTCCGGGATCCTTTACTCTGATTCTCCTCCTCTAACCCTGAGCACACTTAAAACGTAAACTTCCCGACAATTTCAAAAGATCATTTTATGTTTCAGGTAATATTGGCTCAGAACTCTCCTATACGGATATCGGTGTGTTCATCTCCTCTGATGGGGGCAACACCTGGAGACAGGTGAGCAGAAGACTCCGAGAGAACGGGCAATGGTTAGAGTAAACTCTGCCAACATCTCGGCTTCCTGCAGATTCCTAGGCTCCTTGTGACTTTGTAGTTGAAAAATCTTGAAGTAGCTATCTAGTTTACTAGATCTAACTGGCAGCTTAGAGGGGTCATGGTGAGGGGTAGGAGACCTGGACCTGGAAGAGGAAACCATTGCCTTGTGCTGGCTGGTTATATAGTCCCTTCAGCATAATGCATGTAACAACCTCTGGATGCTAAATGCTGTTCTGGTTCCTGGGGATACACTGATGGAGCTGTTTCTGTCATGAGTGTGCCAAGGAACCTTGGCAAGCAGCTCTCATCAACTTCCTCGATTGGCTTCTTTATCTTTAAAGTGAAAGGATTAGAATGTTGAAACCAGAAAATCCATGGAAGTCAGCGATAATTTAAGAGTTCTATAGGCTCAGCCATCAGTAACTATAAGACAGCTTAATACACATATATCTACAAGAAAAATACGTTTAGTATCTCGGAGGGATGATAGCAGTGCCCTACACACAGCCATTGTGTATTTGATATATGCTGAGTGTGAATGCATTTTTTTACTTAAGTTTAATGTAGGTAGTCATATGTGATTATTAGTCAACACAGACATATTTAATGTCAGCAAGATATCAGGCAAAAAAGCCTTATGATTTGACATTCCTTCCTTTAATGAATTCAAATTTAAATGGAGGAAATAACTTCACATAAAGCTAAATATAGTTCAGGGTTATTGTATTATTTTAATGGTCTGATGATCATGGGAAGAAGAATGAAAAGTTAGTTCTATTGGGGAAACTGGAAAACAAAATTAGAGATGATGTCTTACTAAGTGTTAAAAATAAAATTTCTAGCTAAGGAAGAGAAAGGAAAGGGTACCAGGTATTTTGATGCAGATGAATTCTCCATTGGGTGTCTTGCTGGTCATGCTCCAATTTGGGTCACCAAATTAAATCTGGCATCTCTACCACCAATATCATTGTCACCTTCTCTTCCAACAATTCCAAGACTACCACCAGAAAAGTATTGTCAGGCATTTAACAAATGCCACAGCTATTTTAAGTACTACATAATATACAATGAAGACTATGTCAGATCCTGCTCCAAAGGCTATAATCATGTGACTAGAGAACGGGCATATGAACAGGAGTCAACTTTCAAAATATAAGATAATCTATTGCAAGGACAAAAAGAGGTCAGAATCTGTAAAACAAACTCATCCAATATATAGAATCATAATTGTTTAAGAACCTAAGAAAATACCACACATGGCCAGGTAGCACAGTTACATCCCTTTCCTGTGCTATTACCATCTTGACTTGTTTCTCCTCTTTCTCAAACTACCAGAGCTTCTACCTTTCACATCAATGCCTGGTTAAGGAAGACTTATCAGTGGCCAGGAAAACAATATTAGGATGAAAGTGTGAGGACCACTTTCTCTTCCTCCCTGATTTTAGTCCTGCATCCCCATCACATTGATATCACAGAGCCATCCTCTGACTAGCACTGTAGACGTTGCTTATCCATCATATGTGAATCGCAGCTTTGAGTTCACTGCCTGTTAAGACTAGCCATTAGTAAGGCATTAATTTTTTTTTTTATCTGAAAAGACAAATGTGAAAAGAAAGAATTCCAGGACTAAGAAGGTTACTTCTTTGCAATGTTCATTTGTACAGGAGATCATGTTATTCCTATCTATTCGTCTTATTATTAATTAATTAATTAATTTATATAAGTACACTGTTGCTGTCTTTAGACACACCAGAAGAAGACATCGGATTCCATTATGGATGGTTGTGAGCCACCATGTGGTTGCTGGGAATTGAACTCAGGACCTCTGAAAGAGCAGTCAGTGCTCTTAACCACTGAGTCATCTCTCCAGCCTCCATCTGCCTACTTCTGCTGCTTACACTTGTCTAGTCCTCTTCCTCCAAGTCACCATCCTAAGCTCTGCATCTAGGCCACATGAGCCAGCACCAGAATTCCCAATGCCTTTTTTTCCTCTATGAATTCTGAAACTGTAGTTTTTTGTTAAATAAATACTGTCCTTGATTCAAGCTAGAATTATACAAGGCATAAGCTTTGGTATATGTAGAGTTAGATCTGAACACATCTTTGAGACTCTTGTATTTTGCTAGTATTTAATAACCATTTATAAAAGATGGAGATCAGAAACATTGAATCAGTGAACCAGTGAATGGATAGGTTAATAAGATATGGGTGAATAGCTCAGGTACTGGCTTGTTGTAAGACCACGAAAGAACCATATTTTAAGGCATATTTGTAAAAGTGGTTCACGGGCACCAAATTTGGGTCTTCTTCAACCTGTAGAAGAATCTAGGCCAAGTGACAAGGTCTAAATATTCAATTTTTCTAGGGTTTGGAGAAATTCCATTTCGAGTTCTAGATAAATGAACATTAAAAGAGCATAGAGGCAGAGAAACACAGATCATAGGAGTAACTTATAAAGAAGCAAAGATAGGGAAATTTCTTTGAAATCATCATCTTTTTGGGGGGAGGGATGGTTACCTAGTTGAGAATGTACCATATTGCCTCACCCTCTTATAGAATATCAGTTCACATGACTAGTGGAAAATGTCCTACGAATGCCATTTGAGTGGGATGAGGAGAGCATTTGTTCTTTGTTACGCTAGTTTCTCATCTATAAAATGCAGATAATCCTTGACAGACTATCTAATGGGATCACTGGAAGGCTCAGAATCTAAATGCAACAATGTGTGGGAAAGACTGCAAACTGGTAAGCACTGCAGATGTAAACCATTCCTATGATTGTTGTTGTTCCAGATCTTTGATGAAGAATACAATGTCTGGTTCCTAGACTGGGGTGGTGCTCTGGTGGCCATGAAGCACACACCTCTGCCAGTCAGGCATTTGTGGTAAGTATGGCTCCCTACCCTACTAACAAGCAGCTCCTCAGTGTAGATGGTTGGGACAAGTTATTCTGAATGGCTTTACATTCACATTCATTTTCTCACCAGCACACTGTTTTCTTAAAATATCCTTATATCATCTACTTCATAGGTAGCATTAGTATGCCAGATAATTCAAATGGGGCATGTGACAAATGGTAGTAAGAATGGATGGTAAGGTAAGGCAGAAAAGAAGAGAAGGACCAACAAGCCCAGGTAGCCTTGATTTGGAATACCAAATATGAGAAACGAAAATTGCTCTGAAGGGATATTTGGGTTCATGTAACAGATCCTGAGTTCATTTCTGAAAGAAAGTTCAGTTTATGATTCTATGGCTGTTCCATCATTAGATGACATGTGAGTGTGTATATGCATCTAAAGATCAAGGGAGGAAACTAAGCTGAGACTGTAGATTTGCAGCTGTAAATAACTGGAGAGTAGTTAAAGCCATTGTGTGGGCTTAATACTGTAAGAGGGTCTGGACAATGAGGGGAAGCCAGGAACTCCAGTAAGAAGAGCCTTGGTGAAGCCAGTCTTTAGATAATCGAGAAATAGCCAAGAATGTAGAAACCTATGAAAATATGTCTTCATGAATGCTAAGGAGATAGATGATAATGGAATCAAAATCTTTAATCACATCAAATCAGTTATGGAGCAAAAAGTACTAAACCCACTTATGGCTTGAGAAGCCTTTATTAGAGTAGATTTAAAATGGAAGTGGAGTTGGAAGATTTTGTAGCAGTTATGAATGTATGTATGTATGAATGAATCTATGAATGAATAAATGATAGTGTAATTGGACTCAGAAAATGTATGCTAATTCATTAATGAGGACAAAGAATGAAGTAAGAATATATGTTGAAGGGATATAGTGATGATTTAGGATTTTAACAAAGGGTAGATGAATGTCTTGCATATAAATATCTTGAAGAGGAAAGTTCATATTCATCTAAATAGTTGTTTGTATGTGAGGCTAACCAAAGTGCAAATGGTAGCATTCACCCCGGGCAGAAGCTAGGGCCCAGCTTTAACCAGGGCTTTGATTATCAGTAAGGCCAACACTTTTAGAGTAAGAATTTAGTGGAAAACAGCTGGCTGTGTCTGAAATTGGGTTGATGCCCTAGTGTCAAGTCTTATCTTAAGCCACTTTAATAAAGACTTTCTTCAGTTTGTGATTTAAGTCATATGGAATTGTCACTTTTAGGTTGAAACATGCTAAAATGCGGTCAATCTCATAGAGCTTCATTAGCACAAGGTAGAATAGTCATACTATTTTATTATATAAATAATCTTTAGTGATATGTAGTGTTTCTTTCAAGAAATTTGCTATACTAGCCTAAGGGTGAGCCTGTGAAAATTCCCAATGTAATTATCATCCATTTACTGCTTAATAATAGTCTGGATTTTTTGAAGGGATGTTATATCCCAGGCACTGTTCTAAACTGCTCCAATGAATTATTCAGTTCAACCCTACATGTATAGGTATTTTTTAAATCACCAATATCATTTTAAAACACAAGTACATTAAATACCTTTTGCAAAGTGTTAGTGCAAGGGTGTTAATTGGAGGGACCACTGTAGTTCCTGCATGTTAACTGTTGATATTTTAAGCATGATAAAGAATACAGAGGCTGTGACGTGGTTCCAACCTGATGAGAGATTAGAGTTGATATATGGATTTATATGACCCCAAAGCAATGTCTGTTATAAGATGCTAACTGTATAATACTAGTTAGGGGTTTTCCTGTAGCAGGTGGCATGAAGCCGATGTTTGGAGGAAGGATGCTAGGAGTGCTAGCAGAAGTGATGAGAGGCAAGCTAAAGAAAATGAAATTCTGACTTGAGGCTACAATTCACAAAAAGTACAGAGTGCTCAGAAAAGAAAGGATGAGATTTCAAAAGGGGGCAGGATTGAAAAGCCACTAAATGTTACTTCAAGGTGTTAAGGTCGGGCTGGTAGGAAATCCCTCCAAGTATCAAGGCTCATTGGTATCTGTTTTTTTTTAATTGCTTTTTGTTTTTTTGTTTGTTTGTTTGGTTGGTTGGTTGGTTTTTTGAAGGCTATGGGAGTGTTCTGTAAAGGCTTGACCATGTCATTATCTTTAGAGTTTTCTTATAAAAATGGCTGTCTAAGTTTTGCTTCATTTAAGCTTTTGAAACTCAAATATGGTTCCTTCCTTACAAGTTCTAATTAAGTTGCAAACTCAAGGATTTTTTAAACTGTATTTTAAGATGAAGAAAGATTAAGTAGTCAGTTCTTTGTGGTTTTTTTCTTATGGCCCTCAAACTGACATTATTTTGCATACAGATGTGTATATATGCACAATATAAAAGAATTACGTTATTTAACCTTGCCCAATGGTATAGAGGTTCTTTTGTCTTTTTCTTTTTAAATATGATTTGTATTTTATTTTTATGCTTTAGTTTTTTGAGATAGAGTCTTATTGTCAAATGTATAGCCCCAAAATAATAATTCTCCTCCCTCTGCTTTTCCCAGTTTTAGGATTACAGATATGACCCACAATGCCTAGCTTTGTATTTGTAAACATATAGGGGTTCTTATAGTTAAATAATAACTACATTGCTTTGCAGAGAAAATAGGAATCATAAAAGAAAAGCTGGGGAAACTTTACCTAGGCTAACAAGGCATGCTATTTCCTACAAATTGAAATGATATTTAACTAGATAGGTATGAAGATATAACAGTATACAGATCAACTCGTCCATCTGTGACCATGTAACTTTGGATGCATAGAGATTAGAGCCTAAGTACTGTTTCAGGTAAGCCCTCCATCCAGTATTACCAGTGTGTCTTGGGAATGTTAGAGGGAAATGAGCCATGGAGTTCTACTGAATGCAATTTTCTAGTGAAAACTCACCATGGACAGGGTGTCTAACTGGCAGGTGGACTGAGATGGGTTGAGGTGTGATAATTTGATGAGCCCTGACAGGCCGTTCCAGTCTCCCTTTAA
The DNA here is from genome assembly GCF_978045245.1 of Mus caroli. NCBI lineage: Eukaryota > Metazoa > Chordata > Mammalia > Rodentia > Muridae > Mus > Mus caroli. The sequence goes on along the minus strand of NW_028227275.1, from coordinate 12,545,954 downwards.
TGTGATGTTCTTGGAAACAGAAAGGGAAACATCACCCGGCCTTTGGTGCTGTTTTGTTCATCCATCCATAAGTTGTAGCCAGTGCATGCCTCTGAGAAGGAACATTGCATGTTCTGAAGGACTTCCAGGTGTCCTGCATGTGCACTAAGATAAAAGGAAGCAATCTTCCTTACCAGGGGGAAGAAAGCTGACTCTCAGTGACCATTGGCCTCTACTGTTGTGTTGGACCTTAGGAAGGATGTTGGTTATTTTTCATTCTTCCCTCATGTCAATACTATATAGTCAAAGACACATAGATTATTAAAGAATGCTACAGGGACTATATAATGCCACATTATATCTGGTATAGCAGATTATTTTCTGATGCCTTAAGAGAAACCACATGCCAGGATAATAAAACAGTAAAGACCTGTTAGTAAGTTCTCAAGACAGAGAATTCTCGTCTTCTGCCATGGCTTTAGTTGGGGGAAAATGTTAACGCTGAGCACCAATGAACTGACATAGGATTTTTGCCCAATGTCCTAGGTATATAGACTTTTAGAAATGTGTAATTGGAAGGACATCTAGATATTTCTGGTGTTAGCTGTTCTAAGTTTTCATGAATATATAAATATACAACTCAAGGAACTATTTCCAATTCATCCATTTGTCTCATCATTGACTGCTTATTGTATATCTCTAGCACTACTAGATAGGCTGAGGTACACAGTAGATGAGAACAACAAACAGGAGAGCTTATGTTCTGTATGTGAACATTAGACTATTATTTCGAGTAGCATCACTGGAATGTAAAATTATGTTTCCTTATTTTCTTTAAAAACTGACAGGTTCATTCATGTATTCTCTCTAAATTCTAACTGAATTCTACATTCTCTCCAAATTCATTCATGGACATCGTCTTCCTTTTATTGTGAATAACCAGCATCTTCTTTTAAATATGTGAAAAAACTCCTTGCTAAAAGAATAAGCTAGGATGAAATGGAAATTAATTCAGTTTTAGGCTGTTGGGTTTTTTTTTTTTCATTCTTTTGATAACCATGCTGTCTAAAATTCATATAATCTGTTTGTAGACCAGTTTGTCTTCCACCTTAAATCACACTGTTTGGCAGGTCTTTTATAAAAGAAAGTAAACTCTGAAATTGGACACAGTATTTAAGATATGGCAGAAGGGTTATTTCCTTCCCCGAGTTTGCGGTCTATGGGCGTGTACTAGGCTTTATACTGTGATCAGCTTTTGTAGTATCACTATTGTTGGGCAATAATTTAACTTGTGATTGACAAGGGATGTGGTTGCCTTTGCTAGAATTTGTTATTTCATTAATTAACCTTATCCTTTTGTCAGGTGTACAGCTTTTTTCCTATCACCCATCTTTTTGTTTGTTTGTTTGTTTTTTTACACTCTATTATATCATTGTTTTGTTTTGTGTATGGGTATTGTCCCTGCATTTATGCCTGTGTGCCATGTGTGTGCATGGTGCTCAAGGAGGCAAGAAGAAGGCAGCAGATTCCTTGCAACTGGAGTCACAGCTGGTTGTGAGCCTCCTTTTGGTTGCTAGGAATCAGACTAGTGTATTATGGAAGAACAGCCAGTAGTCTTAAGTAATGAGCCATCTCTCCAGTCCCTACATTTTCCACTTTTAAGTTGAACCTATCTTATAAATCAAATCCCTTATCAGGAAGCCAGAGCCATCTAGCCAAAGGTCTCCCTGACAATGTTAAATGTCAAAACATAGAAGGCTATAAAACATCTAAACAGAGACCAAAACAGAAAATAACAAACCAAATCTTTGTGTCTCCTCTACTCTCTTCTTTCCTCATTGAAATACCGCAAAAATATCTTCCATAACTGATTATATTTACTCAGACTATATATATATATATTTCATCACCAAACCCTATTGACTTTTTCCTCTTGCTGTGTCTGTTCTCTACAGTAACCTTTATCCAGACCCATTTCTTACTTGGCCTTTTGTAATGACCAATGTCTGTCCTTGCCATTCATCTACTTGCAACCACTTTGAGTCGTGGCAGTGTGTTCACCGTAGAGAAGTAAAATCTGTCTTTTAAAGTTTGCATCACATCCCACTTCTTTCCTTTCATCTGGAGACAAAGCCCTCTCTTACGGCATCCAGCCTCACTTCCAGATTCTACTTCCCTTTCCCCTCTGCATCACCACTGAGCATCTTTGTGTTGGGAGCACAGGTCCACACCACAGTTTCCACTGTGATATACCTCCCCTACACAATCCCATACCTCCTTCCTTGCTGTTATTTAATATCTCCATTAATACCACCTCTTTGGAATAGGAATTTTAGTCACCAGCAGATTACTTTATGTTATCATGCTTCATTTCTAGCTTGTTTTTGCATCAATTTATTGGCATATTGTTTGTCTCCTCAAATCAATTACAAATTGCATTGATGCTGTGCCTTGCCTCTCCTCTCCTCTCCTCTCCTCTCCTCTCCTCTCCTCTCCTCTCCTCTCCTCTCCTCTCCTCTCCTCTCCTCTCCTCTCCTCTCCTCCCCTCCCCTCCCCTCCCCTCCCCTCCCCTCCCCTCCCCTCCCCTCCCCTCCCCTCCCCTCCCCTCCCCTCCCCTCCCCTCCCCTCCCCTCCCCTCTCCTCTCCTCTCCTCCCCTCCCCTCCCCTCCCCTCCCCTCCCCTCTCCTCTCTCCCCTCCCCTCCCCTCCCCTCCCCTCCCCTCCCCTCCCCTCCCCTCCCCTCCCCTCTCCTCCCCTCCCCTCCCCTCCCCTCCCCTCCCCTCCCCTCCCCTCTCCTCTCCTCTCCTCTCCTCTCCGGAAATACTACTCTACTCTTACAACTGAGGACACAGCTGGCTGAGGCACGTAGTAAGTGTGAATCACTTGATCAGGGGAGTTTATATCATTTGCTATCTGTTTTCCTGTGTTGCCATTATTTGGAGGTCATTCAGAATTTTACTTTCTCCTTGACTATTGGCAGTCTTACTGATTTCAATTTCACATATAGACTTAGTATGGGATTCCCAATTTCTTTGTCATGGACATTAATGAGCTATATTGATGTGGTGAGGAAAATGAGAATCCCTTGGGAATGACATTCAATGCAGTTATCTCTGAATATTTGTAAAGTCCCAGCCATCATTAAGGACAGACAATCCAGGCCCAAAGATCTTAGAGAAAGGACATTAAGCTTTTTATTGTGTTTTCTGGAGTTTCTTTCAGGAGTTTCATTCCTTTTAACTGCCTCAGCCTAAAACAGCCAAGTGTTAGAAATCACTCTTCCCAGGATGCATCCACATGACCCAATTGTGGGCTTCCAACTATCCCGTCAATCATAAATGAAGGTCACTGGAGTTCATCCTCACTCTGCATCTAGTGACTGTGCACTTAATACCACTAGTATATATCCCCACTTGCATAGGCTTTCTGACTTCTTGGACTAGTCTTTAGGTATCAAACCCCGTGAATCATATTCTTCCATGGAGATTATGCCATATAGCAGGGCTTCCGTTTTTGATAGTTTTTCTCTCTCTATTTGCACTTAGCTTTGTCTTGAAGCTTCTGTCATGATGCTGGAAAGTACGATGTGACCTCATCTTCTGCCTTATGGTGTCATCTTCTCTTTGTAAAGTAAAAATAGCTGCCCCTTTGCACGGTTGGCAAACATATAAGAAGAGGGCACCGCTCATCTTGAGATACATGTGGCCTTCGCTGAAGTTGGTTCTGTGCTTGTTGCTTACTCATCTTTATCAGAGGGGAAATTCTCAATGAAGCAAGGGAAGAGGCTTTGAACTCATGTTGGCATTATTCTATGGAATAATAGTAGCCAATCGGCTTAGAGTCACATCAACAAACAGGCTTGAAAAGAGAAACCATGAAACCTATGATATTTTTCCTTAACCTTGGAGCTACCAAACACAGCTAACTAGTTAGTGACACTATACCTACCTTTATTATTGTAGGAAATTCTAGAATACAGTAGCAAGGAAGTTAAAATCATGCTCTTCTCACAGAAGCTCAGGTCTTTCCATCTTGGTGCACACTACCTTAGCTTTCAACTTAATTTAAAAATAAGTAAATGGTTGAACTAATGGAGAGCTTAAAATGTAAGTGATAGATGCTGACCACTTAGAAATTTATGGAAACTTTCTTTTATGGCTGTGGGTCAAGATATGGCATAACCTGAAACACTGTTGTCACACCGGCTACCCTAGATGAATTAAGATCTTGTCTTCAATACTATTTGGAATCTGTGTACTTGTAGAGAATGACAAGCTAGGAACCCAGAGAGGGAGTGACAGCAGAGTTGAGAAATTCAAAAGTGAATAGAAAAGGGAATGGAGTGGCTTGTTGTTTATAGGATAGGTGATTCCTAAAACCAATAAACAAAAGTCAATAACATCATATTGGAAAAATTGAGTGGATGGGATAAAAGATGGCCCCTCACATTCCTTTTCTTTTCATGCATTATCATTTAACATTTCTTTAGTCCAGAAAAGTATTAGGGCTATGATGATGAATGAAACAGTTCTTGACCTCAAAAAGTTCACAGTTTAGTAAGCATCAGGCACGTTTTCTGAAATGTTATATAATATAAACGACAAAGCACGTAACAAAGATGTATATGGGAAGTGTAAGGGGTCATTCAAAAAGTAAAATAAGTACATTCTCTAACTCCTGAGAGCTTAAAATCTTTAATATATAGAAAGTCCCATATATCCGAAAGGTTCAAAATCTTAAATTTTATACCTAGAGAAGATTTAGGAACTTGACAGGACCAAAATGATCCTAGGGGATTAAGAAGCCAAGAACACACCTTTGGGCTCTTTATGCTGCTTAAATCAAAATGTAGACAGGTACTTGATATTGTCAGGAAAGAGAAGGAAGCAGGCACATGGAATCAGTGCAGTCCCTTCCACTAGAAGCATCCTTTAAAGAACTACATGTTCTGCATCCATAAAGGACCAGATCTGTATGTTACTCTTGGACAAAAGATGGGACAGTACATTTCAGAGCAGTTCAGAAACACACTAGCCATTCCTACAAACCCTTTAAAGTGATATTGAAAGGGTGAAATAGTCCCAACATCCCTTCTGAATGAATAGGAGATTGCTTTTTTTTTTTAAGTTTGATCTGAAAGACACATGCACATCCTTTCTACAAGGCATTCCCACACTACTCAATTTATCTGTGTCAGAAACTCAAAAGGCTGAATTGAACCTCCAATTTCATTCTTTGTATTTGAAATGTGACACTCTATCCATTGAGTCACCCTGCTTGTATGTGTTTGTGTGTGTGTGGTGTGAGTGTGTATTTCCTCAATTCTAACATGCTAAAATATTTCTACAGGTCTTATGCCATTTCTGCCTGTCCTTCGAAGAGAAATTTTGATCAAATCTTATGATATAGGGAGATGTTGATGATTAAGTATTGATTATCTAAATTGCCAGATAGCAAGATATAGAGGAAACTTAAATAACCTAAAATATGGTTGTCAGAGATTTTGACTGTATTTTCAGCTGTGTCTTCCATGTATTTGTCTCTGCCCCAGGGTGAGTTTTGATGAGGGCCATTCCTGGGACAAGTATGGTTTCACATTGCTGCCTCTTTTCGTGGATGGGGCGTTGGTGGAGGCAGGAGTAGAGACGCACATCATGACGTGAGTACTTCCTTACTGTGGCAGAGAAGAGACTGGAGACCTCTGTTCCCCTTCGTTTGTAGACTCAGCATTTCCCTGGGGAATACAAGAAGTCATTTTTTCTCAAAGCAAGAGTTTCCTCATCTATGAAATGGAACTGTTTAAATTTGCACCCATCAAATCACAGAGCTACTGACAGAATCACAGGAACTCATACCCTAATTGGCTAGAGATATTTCTAACAATTTAAACACAGGGAAGTATTCCCCTTATATCAAAATCAACAACATAAGAAAGTTAAGTTCATGATATATTTGAGATATTTAGCATTCACACATGAGTATCTGCTCAGCCTTCAACTTGGACCTAGCCTGACATTCTGGTCAGACCTGAAAGACCAGATGCTAACCCCAGTACTGAACTGCTACATGTTAACCAAGACATGAGGAAGAACACATTCATAACAAATATTTTTTAAGCTGGACTTGTGTTACAATACAACTTTTCTGGGGAAATGTATTATGTGGTGTAGATAAAGAATTCCTCTAGAGTTCGTTCAGGGAAAACCAAACCAAACCAAACCAAACCAAATCAAACAAAACAAAGAAACAGAAACATTTATGGTCCCTACTATGTGCCAGATAATATCCAGATAGACCATGCAGAAAGAAATGTCTACTTTCTATTATCCCCACTTGAGTAAATCAGAAGGACAAATGACTCTGCTTTGGAACCCAAAATACTGTGTCAAAGATTCACATTATTTTTTAAATCAGGAAGTAAATGAAATAATATGGACACTTCTATCCTTAACTCAAAACTCTTGTTTGAAGATTTTAGGACATGAGATAACGTTCCAAAATCATTCCCTGTCCAGTACTTCCTCATTAGGCATAGAATAGACAGCTTCTAGTGTGATACAGTAAAAAGGTTAGGTTGTGGTTTTAAGTTCTCCATGGCATGAACATCTGCATTCAAGAGGTGGTATGAGCTACTTTCTGATGGTACATAAGCCAGAAGTCGTTACTTTTCCAATTCAAGTCTGACATGATCCTAGAATCTTGGTGAAATGTCCCAAATTCAACTCTTCTGTATTTTCTTTTATTTTTATTTTGTCTGTAAGAGACTTGCCTATTTTGGTTATCTTTAGCTCATGGCGTGATGTATTTTGCTCTATTGTGAGATATAGTTTAACTTATTGTATGCTTCTCTTGGGCATGGCTTTGAACACCACGTAACTAGTAATCTGTCCTTGGCCTGGTATTCTTTAGACTGTTTAAATAAACAGTTTAAATGTTGTATATATCTAATCTTAAATGGTAATAATTTTCCCCCTGCATGTGGAGTTGAGCTTGCTGCATGGTTATGATGGGAGACTGAACTCAGAGCCAAATCATTACAAAGGGATCAGATAGTGTTCTGTAGCCCTTCCCTTCCATGAGGATGTGGAGGTGGTCGCCAGAGCTTCTGTACCTCTTCTGCCTTGCTTCAAATATGCAGCCTGAGTAGTTTATATAAGAGACCAGGATTGAAAAATATACTTGCCTCATGAAATTAAGATGGTTTTAGAAACATTCATCAAAACAAAAAATATACAAGGTTGGGCCCTTGCTTTACATTTTTAAAATTTTACTTAAGAAATTTAAACCTGAATATTATGTGTTTTGATTATATTCATTCCCTGTTCCTCTCCTGTAATTCTTCCAAGATCTCCCTACATCCATCCATCCCACCTTCATGTCTTCTATAATTCCTCTTAATTTTTCAAAACATAATTCACCAATTGCAGTTGGGGCAGCATGTATATCTATGGGGATAAGGCTGTCCACTGGTGAATAGGAAGCCTACCAGGAGCCATATCACTGAAGAAAATGCACTCTCCCCCCACTAGCAGCTTGACTACTACTGCCTTGTAGTTCCTCATCTTAGAGTGAGGCTGTGCCTCAGTTTGGGTTTTATTGATGGAAAGAGACACCATACCCACTCTTATGAAGGAAAATACTTAATTAGGGCTGGCTCAGATGAGAGGTTTAGTCCATTTTCATCATGGTAAGAAGCATGGTAGCACACAGGCAGACATGGTGCTAGAGAGGTAGCTGAGAGTTCTACATCTTGATCTGCAGGTAGCAAAAGGAGACTATGTATCACTCTGGGTAGAGCTCGAACATTAGGAGACATGAAAGCCCATTCTCACAGTGATGCACTTTCTCCATTAGGCTACATCTACTCCAACAAGGCCACTCCTAATGGGCCAAGCATTGAAACATGGTAGTCTGGGGGGGGCATTCCTATTCAAACCACCACAGGCTGTAAGTTCCTCCTGCATTCATGCTGGAATGTCAACTTGGTTGATCTTATGTAGGACAAAATGATGAGAGTAAATGTAGGTATACTAGTCATCAGGGGACCCTGGATTTTAAGCCGGGAGGTGAGCATAAGGACATGTGGACTTCAATACACACACACACACACACACACACACACACAGGTACATAGGCAGACATGCACATGCATGCACATGTATGCACATATACATACATGTACAGAGGGGCATGATGTTATATTCCTATGAGGGAGATGTTGCTACATCTTATCTCTTTAGTATTAGTGTCTATCAGATTTGTACTAAGACAGACTTTAACCATGTATTCTTACTGGGTAAATGAAATATTGAATTAATGAGTAAGCAAATAATCCTATGAGTAACAAGAATCAGGGCTCTATTATGACCTTTAGGACTGTTCCCAGCCATAGCCCTGGGAGTTCTTTTGTTTTTGTTTTTGTTTGGGGGTTTTTTAGTCAATTATACAACCCTAGGAATTCTGTCATTCAAAGCTTAGGGTATAGTCATTGCTTAAGAGTAATGTGCTTGGTAGTTGCGTTGGGATCAAAATAGGTGTATCTATGATCTGAGCAGAGTGGGTGTATGAAAGCAGCTAAGCATCAGCAGAATAGCATGAAGGTTTAGCGGGTGAATGAGAGCCCTATGAAGAATGGCTTCTGATTCCCTCCTGTGGATCTATCCAGTCGCACACTGTGATCTGCTGGGAAGTACGCACGGGAGAGACAAGAAAGTCTGCAGCTTGGAGGGCTGCAGTTTGCTTGCCTTCAGTGCTCTTTTTTTCTATTGTCATTTCAAATGTTATTATTTCAATGTCTCCCTGGTAACCTTGACAGCAGCCATCTATTCTAGCCTAATTCACAATGAAATGTGACCATTCTTATTACTTAAGGCTGAGAATACACTGGGTGATTGGCATGCCTGAGTGCCTATTGTGGTCTCAGGCAGAGGCTCTTGGGGTGACAAGGTGCCAGCGGATTCTAGAGCATTTGGCCCCTTATGGTCCACTACTTCTGGGAAAGGTTGTTTGCCCTCCAAAATAACACTTTAAGGGGACCTCTTTTTCTTGTGGCTCAGATGAAGAGTCAGATGGGAAACCTTCTTTCCTGCATCCTCAATACTGCATTTGATTTTCTTTACTAGTATGAAAATTTGGAACCAATTCACTATGTTCTGGCTAATCTTTTACAGGGACTACTATGCAGCCTCTCAGGAAACAAAAAGATATCTAAGGCAAGAACAGTAGAATTTCCCTTGAATAAAATTCAGTTACTTATAGGAGCAGGCAGCAAAAGCAGCCTAGGAGATGTCAGCATAATCCGCAAGAATCCAGCAAAGATGTGCAGCCAGTTTGCATACCTCTTTCGCCTTCTCTGGGTCAGGAGTCACCATGAGGTGTTTTCTGAAATGCGATTCCACTGGACCTTCCGAGCACCCCTGCAGTCTAGACAAGAATAGCATCCCTGAGCAGGTGAGGATGCTAAAGCTCAGAGAAATGTCTCAAACAGACAACATAAGAGCAAAGACTAGGAACTCAAATGGAGGAAGGGACAAGAAATCTCTAAGATCTGTTCACTAAGGAAGCACTAGGGTTTGTAGGAACATGTCAGGGTCCTAAGGATTAAATAAGCAGTGATGGATGACCTTCTGTGCTCACCGCTTGCTTCCTAAGCCAAAGGCGAGTCCCGGAACTTTATGTCACAGTATGTGTGAAAAGGCTATGATGACAACATGAAAGAATTAGGGGTTAATTAAAAGGCAAGATGTGAGGCAAATTGTACTTGCCATTGGATGTCATCAGAAAGGTGGTGAAAGACAGAGGAATAGTTACATAGGACTCCATGGCAGTGCAGAGATGTCATGGCAGGTAGGTTACACAGTCTGAGCAAACAGAAAGGGTAGGAATGTGCTGGGCCTGTCAGAAAGAGGCTGCGAAGTAGGGAAGCCCACAAATACCTTCAGCAAATTGGCTAGACTCTACTGTCTTGCTGGCTCCCTTTGCAAATCCCCCTCTAATTGGCATAAATATCTGATCCATTGTTCTACTAGCAGAACTAATAGCTAAAGTGAAGGGGAGAGATAACATTTTTGCCTAGAAAATTATGCAAACCCCGATGCTGCAGAGGTTTGAATAGAAGCAAAGACCTCCTTTTCACTTAAGAGCCAGCAGCCACATGCTCAGCGGGAAACACACACCTAGGTATATATAGCCTGAGTAGGGTGTGGAGGCCCAACTCTAAGCTGTAAATGCATTGTTAGCATCTAGTAACTGCATCTGATAAAGTCTCTGGAAATGAGCCAGAGCTCTTCCCATTGATCTGTTTTTCAATTTTCTGTTGTTTGCTGGGAGAGCCTGACTCTACTTTGCCCAAAGTAAGTCACTCGAGCGATCGGCAAATCCAGTGAAACTCCTCAGTCACAGCTTTTCACACCGTGGCTTGATTCCCAGTCTTCAGTTTCTCACCAGGATTCTTGCCATTCAGAGACATAACTTCCATTTGGGGCAAAGGATGCAAGTGCTGAATGCTAGGATGCACGCATTCTGCATCACGTTGGGATATGCGTGGGGCTGGCGGCAACCTGAAAGGAAAATAGTGATTCTTACCAACAAATTTCCATGTAGTCTTCAAAGGGTTATGTGTAGAGGTTGATGCCAGATATTAAAACTCCACCTCAGGAATGGTACTGACCACCAATGTGAGGTCCCTCTGATATTCAGTTTCCTTACCTGGATGTAAGGATGAAAAGAAACAGCCTCCATTGTAGGATTCCAGAGATGGTTCAGTTGGCAAAGTACTTACATGGCAAGAACAAAGACCTGGGTTAGATTTCCAGAACCCACATAAATGGCCAGGCAGTGTATTGTGCCCATGTAATCCTGGTGTAAGAAAAGCATAAAGGAGAATATTTTGGGCTCAGTGACTAGCTGGCCTATTCTGCTTGGGTATTTAACGGTAAGGAGGAGGTCCTGACTTAAAACACAGACAGAACAGGGAAGTTGAGCCTGAGGAATAACACCTCATTGCTACTGGAGTTTTTCCTCCAACTTTGACATGCATACACACTCACACATATACATGTAGACACACACACACACACACACACACACACACACAGAGAGAGAGAGAGAGAGAGAGAGAGAGAGAGAGAGAGAGAGAGAGAGAGAGAGAGAGAGAGAGAAATACACATACATTCACACACAAGTTCACACATAGGTGGCTTTAATCTCCAAAGTCTAATCCTCCAATAACGGCTACCTACTGGAAAATTTTTGGCCAACTGGAGTAGAAATCAAAATCATTTCTCCAGACAGCAAAGAATTCAGGCTTTGCTGACTCTAGTGTTTCTATCGCAGCTATTCAGCTGCTCCAGGTCATTTTATGATGACAGCCACAGAGACCAATGGGAAGCAGTGGGTGCCAATCAAAACTTAGGGGGAGAAAAAAAATCTGATTTCAAACAGTTTTCATGTGCCATAAAGTAAAATTGTTTTTGTATGCTTTTTACTCATTTTAACATTTAAAGCATTGCAGGCTAACTAAAGCAGAGGGATCCTGCAGGCTGTGATTTGACCCTGAGCAAGTGTGCATTGGGAGCTTTGTCCAGGCGATTGCCTTGAAACCAGTATCTCGGCTCTTGACAGAGGTGTGGTGTTGTGAGGCTTCTCCCAGAGAGGCCCGTGTGGCCAGTGGTGTTTTTTGAGAAGTGACTGAATCATGAGGACTTTTTCTTCATCAGGCTACTAGTCCAGTCATCGATCTGTAATTTGATGGCTCCTTAGAAGGTGGAGAGATGTAAGAAGAGGGTCCTAGTTGGCTGCAGAGGGACTGGAGTGCATGCCTTAAGGTTTGCCCCCTACCCCTAGACTCTTGCCTGTTCATCTTGTTCTCCACTAACAAATGGATAACTTTAGTCACACACCAAGCTCTTGTGCCATGCTGCACTTTTTACCTCAAGCCAGTTGAGCCTGCTGTCATCCGATAGCTCTGCAATCATGAGCTAGAATAATTCTTTGCTCCCTAATATGATCACTCAGTTGGCTTGTCAGTGTCAAAAAGTCCAACTAACCAGACACTCTTTCTGCCTTTAAATTGTTTCTTCCAATGTGTCTCCTTACACCCTACTAAAAATATACTTTCCAGAAACAACTGAGAATCTGCCTCATTTATTTTTTTTAAACTTTACCAAAGTATACACTATATACCGAACTTTGCAAGTGTTTATTGTTTATACATTATGATATATAATCTATAAAAATGTTCTGTGGGTTTGGAGGGAAGAATACTTAAGATGAGATCTACACTTTCGACATAATTTAAAGTACACAAAATCATTTGCTACCTCTAGGTACTCTGTGTGGCTGTTGTGTTACATGGGCTTCTAGAACTCCGTCATCCTGCCTAACGAAACTTGAAATGTATACCTATTAACTAATTCTCCAATCTCTTCCTCCAAATTCCTGGCACTGGCCATTTTTCTCTCTCTTTTATGAGCTTCATGATTTTTGACACCTGCCGTGAATGGCACTGTGAGGAACGAGTTCTTTGTGATGGGATTTTCACTTAGCACAGTGTCCTCTAGGTTCTTAGAGAGTTGCCGTATAAAGCATATTTGTCATTAAAATGAAGGTCTCTTTACTTCCTTTGCCGTTATCTGCTTGTTGTTGAGACAGTTTTATGTTTTAGACCAGAGTGTCCTGACCTAGGAGTTACTATGGAGCCGAAGTTGACTTTGAACTCATGGGAATACTCCAGCTTTAGCATCTTAAATTCTGGCATTATAAGCAGAGGCCACTATTCTTGTTCAAATGTCTCACATCTAAAAGACTTTGCAGCATTGAGACTCCATGAGGACAGTATAAACACATGCTAGAATCTCATGACGAACTCCTCAGCTGGAAGCTGCCCTTTCCTATTTCGTCTCTCCAGCAGAGTCATTTCACCACAGGGTCCTCTGAAGCCGCTCTCCTGGCTCAGGTGAGATTTGGAATTAAGATCTCACATCTATAATTTCATAACTAGCTTATAGATTTTTAACTTCATTTTACAAACAGAGAAGTCTAGAGAGTAGAGCCTATGGTCCTGCCCACTTAGCACTTGAAATTCATGAGTCTCACTTTGTTGCCACTTGGGATTTGGAGCTGAACATTTATTGCCAATTTCAGATCCGTTCTTCTTGCTGCTTCCATAGATGTTTCTAGTGTAAGTGTTGATGCTTTTTATACTTAACTATACACAGGATATTGATATATCTATTTTCTACTTTTTGGTAATTTCTGGGAATGTGAGTCCACATTGCATTTATATATGTTAAAATATAATTCATATAGGCATCAGAAGTGACTTATATGCTTATTTCAATCACTGTTGTCTAACTTGGGGCCTGTTCATGTGGTCTAAGGATCCTCCATGCTACATGCTGTCTTGCCATTAAATGAATATGCACAATCTATCCATTGTACTATACACTTGCTTCTGGTTATTTCCTTTTGCAAATGGCACCTTACCTCCAGTTAAATTAATGGAAGACAATTTATGATCTACTCACAAACTTGAAGGTGGGGTTGCTGAGTCACTGTCACCATGAATGCACTGTTAATGTATCCTGACGATGCAACAGTGACTCTTACACAGCAATATTTTTTCATATTTATTGCCTTTGCAGTTAGAGTGAGAGGCCTTTTTCTGTTGGAGAAATGCAGGCTTGCAACAACCTTAACATCCTCCCTCCCCCACAGCCGTGAGCATGATCGGAGTGATGCTATTAGACTGGACTGGTGCCTGCTTAAGAGCAGGTGTTGGCTTTCCACACATTTTGATTCTACTATTGTTTTATTTGGTTCAGGGTTTGACACAAAAAGGGAACTATAATGACACGAAGAAAAACAGCTGTCCCTTTTGCTTTTCTCTCTCAGGCTTTTCTGAGTTCAGGGTATTTTTTTTTTCCTTGTTAAGATCCTTCCTTGATTGTCCCCTTTCGTCCTTCTGCACAGTGTCTCCCTTGGCTCCTGACTTAAGTCTTACAGGCTTGTACTTTCTCAGTCACCATCGTAGACTGTAATTATTCTAACTCACAAAAGGACTTAGTTTTGAGAAAAGAAGTGAGTTGTTTGGACAATGATCCCCTTTAACTCCTGTTTTGAAATTTGGCTCTTTAATTTTTTTAATTAAAATTTTAATTTAGTGCATCTTTTTTGGAATTTCATATGCGATTATAATATTGAAAATCATCGCTGCCCCTCTATCTCCTGAAGTATCCCCTCACTCCTCTTCAAATTCATGACATTTTCTTTAGCTTTATTACTTTGCTGTGTCAGTTCCAATGGTTTTAGCTTTCTTTCTCAATTGGCCCTTCCCTCCACCTCTCCCCATTTCTATTTTCAAGGCTTTTAATTCCCCACTCTTTCCACCATCTCGCTGACACTGTATCAGCAACCAATGCCGACTCTGCTTGCAGGGTTTGTGCTGTTGATCCCCTGCCTGTTTCTATTAAGATCTGGTTCATGTCTCACTTTTGCTCAATACAATTTCCCTGGTAGCCGCTGACCTCCTTTACCGCTAATCCCATCTACACCCTAATGGGAAAACAATCAGGCATCCTGGATGCACACCAACAGCCACGCATGCTGCCTGAATACTTGGAAACCCGAAGCTGCTGCCCACTGATGGCTGGCCTTCCCAGAACACTGATCGCCCTTGATTTGAAATCTGTTCTCATCTGTTTCCTTCACAGAAATAGGGGAGGCAGGATTCTCCAGGCAAGAGGCAAGAATACACATGGGGAACCAGGCCTTTCTGAGAGAACTGAACTCTTAGAGGACATTTAGCAGAGTGAATACATTTGCTATTATTGAGAGAACACTTGTTATTGCTTTATTTGACTACATATATTGATAGCCAACTATTAATAAGCCAATGGTTTAAGAGTTCTAGAGGCAAGTTGCACATAAGTAGTCAATCCTCTATTGAGTGAAAGCTTATGTTCTCACCCCTCTTCCATCCTCTGTGAAGATAGATCAACATCTACAGGATGCATTGTGTCTGTTTTCTGAATTTCTGTGCTGGCGCTGCTGGCAGTGGCAATGGTGTTGGTAGGGTGTGTGGGGGTGGGGCAGAGGGAGAAACAGAATGAGAGAGACACATAGAAAGTTAGATGGAAGGGTATCTTGTGATTACCCTGGGCCTCAGAATACTTCTGCCCTTTGAAGATTCTAGTTCTCACTGTGGTTTCTCACTAGCATCTTAGAAAGTGAAAGGGCAATATTATAAATAAGTGGGAAAAAATATCGCATACGATTGAAAACAGCGTTTCCAGGGGGGATTTATATTCTCATCTATAGATTTTTTTTTTACATCTTTCGAGTGTTTATATAATGAGAACAAATTCTTTAAAATGAACAAAAGAAAAATCATTTATCAAACTGTACATGTAGCATCCTATAGATAAACAAAAGGGAAGAGCTACTTTTTGCACCAGTACCTGGGATGCTGTGGTTTAGGCTTGCTCCACCTTTGAGCCTGAGACGCAAAGGAGGGAGAATCTCACCTAGGCACCATCTCCGCCCTGTGCTGAGCATTGCCTGGAGTCACTTAGCACTTCGTAATTTTAGATAAACATTCTGCTGGCAGCCAGTAAAAGATAAGAATGGAAAAATGGATCAATCCTACTCACAAAAATACAAATTCAGGAAGTCCCTAGATAGTACTTTCTGATGAAGCTGTGCTCTAAATAATTTCTTCAAGGTCATCTGGTTAATTTATGCTGCATTTGTAAGTTATTGTATATTTTAAAAATTAATGGAAGCTTTAATTATGGCACGGTTGCCCGTGACCTTTTGTGGAATGGCTTCATCATAAATCTGCAGGCATTTCAGAATTGTTTTCCAGCTTTCTAATAATTTGCTCTCAAATTAATGACATCCAGGCAGTGAAAGAAGTCGAGGCTGGGTAGCAAGATTGTGCTGGGGTTTGTGGTTTCCTAGCAATGGCTAATTCTGAGTCCTGAATGGAGGTGCTGGAGAAGATAGTGTGTGACTCACCAGAACCCACAGCAGGTTTCAATATTTACCTGGAGGAATGAGAAATAAATCCTGTGTGTCAATAAGGGAGAAATTGCATGTATTCTGTGTTACTGAATTTGAGGCACACTTATCTATATGTGAGTGGCAGGGAAGGTCTGGACCAACTGGGTCTCTCCCATTCTTCTGTGTAATGTAAAGAGATTCCTTTTCATCTCTAAAGGAGGGGTGTACACTTAGCCTTCATCTTCCTCTTCACCTCTGAAGCTCAAAATATACTTCATCAATGTCTGAACTTCACCCGGTGCAGAAGCTCAGTGGGAACAGCTAAGCTGTCTCAAGGGAAGATTCTCATTTCCCCTAAAACCAGAAAACTTGTCTTGTCTGTGGACTATTTACTTGGTCTGACAGGGTTAAGAGAAAAGCAGTACAGGGGAATGCTGCATCTGTGCATATCCAAGAAGATCCTTTGTCTTCGAAGTGACTATAGTTTACAGTTGCTGTTGCGAGGAAAGCTAGAGTTTGAAAATCTCAAGGTATTCTTGAAGTGCCAGAGGCTGGGGGAATAAGCAACAGTACTAGAAAAGCAGGTCTTAGCTGAAGGCTTCTGGGGTTGCTGGAATCCCTGGACACTGTCACACATCCTTTCTGCACCCCTCTTGAAGCAGCCACCCATGGTGCTATGGCAATATATATCTGTGACTCAACCAGACAGACTGAAATATTTCTCATGAAAAGCCGGCATCATGGCAAGAATTAGACATCAGAAGACTTGGTTTCTAGCTTGTTCTCTATATGAGATGTCCAGGTCTTATTTTCTTTCTATTATATGAAAGGATTAGGCCACACGTTCATCTCTTAAAACTGTTCTGGCTCTAGCACTTTATAATCCTGTTTGCTCACTTTCATACCTCAGGTATACTTCCCAACTGGAGACCAGGCCAATAGTGACTGCCATAGTTTAAGGTCAGTTGTGAAATTCTGTACTCATTACAGGCTTTAGACCTTGAGACAAATAGGATCATAATTGGGACTTTCTAGTTATAAACATCCTATAGATTTTTCTTTTCCTTCCTTCCTTCCTTCCTTCCTTCCTTCCTTCCTTCCTTCCTTCCTTCCTTCCTTCCTTCTCCTCCTCCTTCTTTTTCCTCTTTCTCTCCCTCCCTCCCTCCCTCCCTCCCTCCCTCCCTCCCTCCCTCCCTCCCTCCCTCCCTCCCTCCCTCCCTCCCTCCCTCCCTCCTTCCTTCCTTCCTTCCTTCCTTCCTTCCTTCCTTCCTTCCTTCCTCCAAATGTGCTTTCAGGTTTATGAATTCCATGGTTTTTCTTCCTTTTTTGCAAACAGGCTATTTAGAGCTGGAGGTAAGAGCTCCCACCTCTACCCAAGCCTGTGCACCACACTGTGCAGTCCAATGGCCGCTAATGAGTAACCAAACACTTCAAAACACTGCTGGGAAAGTGTTTGTGAACAATGGGGACCACTGTGTGTTCTTTGTTTCTGTCATTTGCTTGCTGTGGTGCATTCTTGGTTAACTCCTTTAGTTTCCTTCAATCTCAGTTTCCTCTTCTGTTAAATAAATGAGGTAATCCACACAAAGTGCTTATCATATTCCAAATGTTCAATAAATCTTCCTTTTTGTTGGCATAATTACTGTTATTTGGTTGAACTTTGCTGATTATTCAGGGTTCTCAAACTCTCACACAAGAGATTATACATATATATATTGGTGTACTATATGCCTCCTAAATTCTTAGACATCTAACCAAATAGATACTTTAATCACAATTATCATACCATAATTGCTATGTATTTGTGTACATCTCTGTGTGGCTACACATGTAGAGGAATATACATGGAGGTCAGAAGACAACTTTAGATGGAAATCCTTCCAGTGCTATCCACATACTGTTTTGAGACAAGGTCTCTGGTCAAAAACTTAACAAGCATGCTATGTAGGTTGACCAGCAAGCCCCAGGGATCCTTTGCCTCTGCACTTATGGGATTTTTAGTGAATTCTACCATGCCCAGATGTTTTTATATGTGGGCTGAGGATCTAAATCAGGGCCTCATACTTGCATGGCAAGCAATGATGCTAGTTCTTCTACCTTTATAGAGACTTAGATAAATCCCTAGAGGAGTTTGAAAAAACTATCTTAGATAGAGGAAAAACAAGCTAAGGAAGTTATGCTTCCCTTGGTCAAGGACATAGGAATATAATAGGTACAAGGTAGTGAAAGGTTCTACAACACACAAAGATACATGGAGACTAATATTCAGAGGCTCAAGTTAATAAGTTTGCATGAGGTTTGTGACTAGGTCATGTGCAGTATCTATCTTGGGAGTCTCCTACATAGAGATTGAATTTGTGGATAGAAATGAGATTAGTGATCACTGTTTTGATCAAGAAATCAAAGGGAATTTACATGTAGCTTGTGAATATGGGAGATTTATAAAAGTCCCAACAAAGGACAAAGAATCTGTCTAGTGCTAACAGAGAAGACTGAGTTGAGGACCGGGTCTCTCCTGAAAGATTTCTAGCCTGATAGAGAAATCATTGAGTAAATAACAGAGGAAGTCTAAATCAATTTCAGAGTTTCTCAGAATATTGGGAATAAATCTACCTCCAGACCCTGCTACACCACTCCTGGGCTTATACTCAAACGAAGCTCCACCATACCATGAGGACACATGTTCAATCATGTTCATGGCATCTTTATTTGTAATACCCAGAAAATGGAGACAACCTAGATGTTCCTTAACCAAAGAATAAATAAAGACAACATGGTGCATTTACACAATGGTTCATTACTCAGCACTTAAAAACAAAGGCACCAGAAATGAGTAGGCAAAAGGATGGAAATAGAAAAGATCATCCTGAGTGAGGTAACCCAGACCCAGAAAGACAAACACGGTATGCACTTGCTTATAAGTAGAGATTAATTACAAAGTCCAGGATAAGTATACTATAAGCCACAGACCCAAAGAAGCTAAGTGACAAGGAGGATCCAAGTAGACATCCTTGAATTTCACTTAAAGGAGGAAATAGATTAGACATTGGGGTAAATGGAAGGAAGAAACTGGGTGGTGGGTGATGGGAACAGAAAGAATGAAGTTGGAGGAGCATGGAGGGAGGGAAAACTGATAGACAACTAAATTGGACAGGGGAAATCTCTGGGACCAGCTAGAAACTCAGGACAACAGAAACTCCCAGGAATCTATGAAGGTGACCCTAGCTAAGACTCCTAGCAAATGGGAGATATGGAACTTGAACCACCATCTCTTATAACCAGGCAAGATTTCCAATGGAGTGATTGTGAAGACAACTCAGCCACAAAAGCTTAGACCCACAATTTGTCTTGCCTACAGGATGTATAAGGGTAGGGGATGGATCAGAATGTGAGGGCAAGCCCAGCCAATGACTGGCTCAGCTTGAGACCCATGCCATGAAAGGGAGCCCACCCCACTAGTGATGGTATTCTGCTCTATGTGCAAACCAGAGAGCATAAATGTTGTCAGAGGGACTTCACCCAGAAACATTGGACATTGTGTGGAGCTTGGGAGATCCCATGGAAGACAGTGAAGAAAGATGAGGGAGCCAGAGGGATCAAAGACACTACAGGAAAACCTACAGAGTCAACTAACAATGGGGCCTATTGGATACTGAACTGCCAATCAGAGAACATGAAATGAGAGAGCCCTAAGCCCCTCTGCACAAACGTAGCAGTTGTGCAGCTGGATCTTCATGGGGGACTCCTAAAGGAGGATGAAGGACCTGACTCTGTCTACATTGCCTGACTTTGGATCCCTTTTTCTAACTGTACTGCTTTGTCTAATCTCAGTGGACTGGTCAAGGATGTGCCTAGTCTTGTTGAGGCTTAATATGCCAGGGCTGGTTGATGCCTGAGGGAGGCCTCCCTTATTCTGGGAAGAAGGGGAAGTTGGGTGGATGGCGGTGTGGAGGGGTGAGAGGGAGGGACTGGGAGGAGAGGAGGGAGGAAAAGCTACAATCAAGATGTAAAGTGGAATAAATAACTTAATCAATAAAAAAAGAAAAGAAAATTACAGAGTTGGAATTACCCTTCATGTTTTGTTTAATGTGCTACTCAGGCAAATAAAAGTGGGATTTAGTGGGCAGAAGAGTTTATAATGAAGATGAAGATTCTTTTGAAAGAAAAAGATGTCCTGCTGTAAATCAGTGAGTTCAATTCAGAGGTCTCCCAAAAGTCACTCCAGTTAAGTTCCCAAGTATTATCTCTGAAAGGAAATTCTTTTATTTGAACATTTCTAGGCACTTTTGGTGATAACTTCTTGTTTTCCTTTGTGGCCAACCACTGTCTTAAAACTTCTCTCAGTTTCTATAACTATGAATAAAAGCCCTTTTAACCAGAGATCCAAATGTACCAAACGCCTATGCAGGGGAGAAGCAGGTGACTCAGAACTTTTCTCCAGGAAAGAGGTAAACATCTTTATAGAACCTACTTCTCTAATTACATTTACTGTGGCATTGTTTCCATCTAAATTATAGCAATTATATACCCTGATCCCATTTGAAATCATTTAATTAATGAGTAGCTAACTCCCAGTGTGTTTGGAATTCTAATGAAGTCTTTTCTTTTTGTGAGTCACCTCCCTCCTCAAATTAATCACCCTTTTCCCTTCAGAAAGGCTTACTCCGTCTGGATGGTGGATTGAACAAAGTGTGTTACTTAATGTCCCAGGAAACTACATTTGTTATAGAAACACTAACACAGTCTAGGATGATCAGAGGTGGAGTAGCTTCTACGCCTGCTCCTCCAAAGATTGCTTTAATTCTTCTAAATCTCAAGGGACATTGAACTCAATCACATTCCTTGACCCAGAAATAAAAGGAGATAAAGCTATGGTAGCAGTTATTGAAAAATGTGATTGATTTTGTGTGATTAATGCTATTCATTAATCAACCAAGGACTGTATTAATTTAGTACCTGTTGTATAAAAGAAGTACTTGTGAATGCAAAGATGGATGACTATAATAGGTAGATAAATCCACTGATCAGAAGTTTACCAGGAGATGGCCAAGTTGTGTGTCTAGAGATATACACAAAGACTGGAAGGAAATACATTCTCAGAAGTCATCTTCAGAGACCCATATTCTGGGTCCCATCATTTTGAGTTTAGTCCACTGAACAAGAGTCATCTTTTAAAAGAAGGTTGAAGAATTCAGTAAGGGATTTGTTCAAGTTCATCTAGTTAATTGCAAGGCAAAGGAATATTAGGAAAAATCAGTCCTTCTAATATCTCTGCAAAGCACAGACAGCAAAGCACAGGGCTATCTGTGACCAGTGTCTTGTTAGCAGTGTAGACATTAGGCCGGGCAAAAGTTTATAACAAAGATTATGCTGGTCTCTTAGGTTCATAGAGCCCAAGATGAATCTGAAGTAGAGAGACAAACACATGAAAAAAATGCATGTGGCAAGGTAAAAAAGAAAACGGGAGTAATAAATTTTAATTGATTTTCTCCCCGAAAATCCATATAATGAGAAATGGCTCGGAGGATTCATTTATTTTGTTCCTGTGGTTAGGAGAACTTCCTTGGGAAACCAAAGGGCAGGCCACCTCTTTCCAGGCAGTCATCTATATTTATGTATGAGATGTCTAGTATTTTCAAGGTTCAGTATGAAGGAAAAAAAAAAAGACAGATTCCCACATTTGGGGATAGTGCATTCTTTGGAAAACAGATTGTGAGTCAAGGCTATTGAAGCATTTGAGGAAACATTCGACTTAAACCTTAGGTGAATCTGTAGAAATTCTATCAATGAAAAGAAAGGTGATGGAAATGCACCTTTGTTGTCTATAGGATTTTGAGAGCTAAGACTGTATTAGTTAGTATGTTTCTTTGAGTTAAGAAAAGAAACAAGATGACAAGGAGCTGGCAAGGTGGTGCACCAGGTGAAGGAGCTGGCCACCAAATATGGTGACCTAAGACTGAACCCTACATCATAGAAGGGGAGAGCCGACTTTTGCAAGTTGCTTGCTCACAGGGGCACAAATGCAAGTACATGTATGCACACACACACACACATACACACACACGCCATGGTAATAATATAATGATAATAAAATATTAATAATAAATAATGATATAATTATATTAGTGATGTATACTAATAATTAATAAATAACTAAAACAACAGCAATTTAAAAGGTATTTTTATAAAGAAGTAAATAATACAATTCTGAAGAAGGGGTCCCAAAATGGTTTGTTGTGACAACTGTAAGGAAGAGATATCCTCTTGGTAG
Organism: Mus caroli; assembly: GCF_978045245.1. Classification (NCBI taxonomy): domain Eukaryota; kingdom Metazoa; phylum Chordata; class Mammalia; order Rodentia; family Muridae; genus Mus; species Mus caroli. The sequence goes on along the minus strand of NW_028227275.1, from coordinate 12,523,703 downwards.
CAGTGAATTTAGCCAAGCTGGAAACTGAAAAAATTTTCAGGTTTAGGACTCAAGGGGAAGAGTGAAGCAGATTAACTTTAGGCAGGAAGATCTTTTTAAAAACTGTAAAATTGAAAACAAAATTTTAATACAAGTTATTTGGTCATGTTTTTCTTCTTCTCTAAGTCCTCCAACTTCTCTACCCCAGCTTTCTGTTCTTTCTGTTTCTCTCTTACTTTCTCTTTAAAAAGCAAATAATGCATAGACAGACAGACAGACAGACAGACAGACAGACAGACAGACAACACAGAGTAATCACAATCAGGACCACACAGCAGGATGGAAGTCCCTGTTTATATGTTTCAGAGGAATGGAAGGTCATGTGCTACCTGATGGCTGTCTAGGCCACAACACATGCTGTCAGGTTGTCTTTGGACTAGCTGTGAGGACAGGAAGGGCAGGAGTATAAATAAACAATTTACTTTAGTTCAGGAAACCAAATTAATCTAGTTTGGGGCATTATCATAATTCAACCAAGATGGAGGAGCTTCATAAGATGAGGAAAGAGCAGCTCTTCTTGCAAAAGTCTTGAAAATTAGTTTCACATTGCAGGATCCCCATGTTCCTCCAGTCGACCCCACAATCTATTTCCCATGCCTTATCCAACAACAAGTATTGCTAGGAACTGCTCTTTCCTATAGAAGACAAATACATCCATAAGGCATCCCTAACCTTTAAAAGTTTCTATTTAGTTAAACAAACAAACAAACAAACAAACAACCTTGAGTGAAAATGCAAAATGTAAAAGTAGACCATGTAGAAGCCCTGGAAGGCCTCTGTCACCGGAGCTACTTTCCTGCAACCCTGGTTTGTAGGCACATGAAGTAGTAGTACAGATTAAGCATTTGCTGATAATAAATCAAGAAGAAAATTATTTTAATACAATTCTTTGATACACATATAATTTTACCACTTATAAAGATGAAAACAAATCTGCCTACTAATGAGATGGAGATGGGGCTTGTTTTACATGAAGAATTAAATCTTCACTGAAATTTTGTACACTGCAGGATGCAGAAGGCATTTCTATACCTTCAGCAGTTTCCAGAGTTCGGTAGTCTGCTTTTATAATCCTCAAGGCTGAGAATGTTATTTCACATAAATACGTAAAACTAAATGTCAGAAGTACATTGAGGGCTATTTCTGAAACTGTTGGAAATTTTGTCATAAACCCAAGCAAAAATTCAGTTTTCAAATTTTTATGAAACTCTTTAGTAACTGAAACCCAATGGTAATATCTAAAATCAGAGTCTATCAAGATATAACCCATAGATAAACTAACTTGATACGGATGTGCCGAGAAATAATTGTAAAAAATTAAAAGTCTTTGTTTTTTTTGTTTTTTTTTTGTTTTTGTTTGTTTTTGTTTTTGTTTGTTTTTTGTTTGTTTTTGTTTTTGTTTGTTTTTTGTTTGTTTGTTAACTAATGTGTTATGCTGTTGCAAGGTCAGAAAACTCTGTGCAGTAAAAGCACTTCAGTTGATGATGGCTAATAGATGCAAATCTGGACTGAGGTGTTTGGGGCAGCAGAGCTGCAGTGCTACTGCATAGTGGGATGGCACTTTCAGTACAAAGAGTGCCCATTGTATGTTCAGAACCAAGGCTGCAGGGCAGATGCCTTCAGAAAGACCTTGGGTTCACTAAAATTTCGATTCTGCATTAACTTCTAGTTATCACCCACTCAGAAGTCTTTTGCTGCTGCCAACTCATTCATGAGCCTTAGATTCAGGACTGTGACCCCGTGTGGAGTTGTGAAAGTCTGAGGGTATTTTTAGAATATTTGTTTTTAAAACTACAATGCAATGGCATAATTTCCCTTCTTCCCTTGGCTGCCTCCAGTTTCCCCCATGCATCCCGTTGCTTCCTATATAATTCATGGTCTCCTTTAAAAGCTATTATCTATTGTTCAAAGTGTGGTTCGAGGACAGCATTGTCAACATCAGGGACATCAGCGAAATGCAGATATTTAGGCACCCAGAATGTGCTAATGAGAACCTTGGTAGTCAACCTTCTCATAGGCTGTGTGCTTGGACCAATGTCAGTTCCTATTCAGCATCAATCCTAGGAAATGATAAAGCCCCACTTGCAGCCTCATGGTCACTAACTACTGTACCCTTTGACCTTTGACTGTTTGTTAAGAGTCACCTCACACATTAAAAACTTTCTTCCTTAGAATGCCAAAGTATTTCTTCTCCCTTTTCCCAAGACGTATCTGGAATTACACCAGTTTCAGTACAAACATAGGAGATGACTATGAATCCTGTTGCCAGCAATGTTAGTGTCCTATGGCTTCTGTAACAAACTATACACAAGATGGCTTCAAAAACAGTATCTATTATTTCACAATGCTGGAAGCATTTCAAAATCGAAGGATTTTTCAGGGGAACTCACTCTTCGTGTCTTTCTTTCTTTCTTTCTTTCTTTCTTTCTTTCTTCCTTCCTTCCTTCCTTCCTTCCTTCCTTCCTTCCTTCCTTCCTTTCTTTCTTTCTTTCTTTCTTTCTTTCTTTCTTTCTTTCTTTCTTTCTTTCTTTCTTTCTTTCTTTCTTTCTTTCCTTCTTTCTTTCTCTTTTTTCAAAGCCACAAGATCTTACTGCCCCATCCTTATGCATAGTATGGGATCCATATAGGAATTTTCCTACTAATATATCATGTGCTTTGACTGTTTTCATCCCAGCTTCCCTTTATGATGACGCTAGGTGTATCTTAGCCTGCTTACCCCCAGTTTATACTTCTGTCTTCACAGGACCTCTGCACTTCCCTGCCAGTCTTCATTACCTGTTACAGAATACTTCCCACTGATTTTAAGGTCTATCTCAGCAAGGTCCATCTCAGTCCAAGATGCTCTTATCTTATTGTAGTTGACTTAAGTCTGCAAGCTCCTTCTCCCAAGTGAAGTTTCATCATAGCTTCAAGGATGAGGACATGTTCATATCCTATTGAAGACCATCATTCAATCCAGCCTATTGTATTTCTCACTCCTTTTCAATAATACCTAAACTTTGGCAACTACAGAGATCTTTGGATGGTCTGATAAAAGACATTATTTACACAGAAATACATATTTATGTCAAAATAAATATGTGATTTTTTTAAAAGTTTAGATTATTCAATAGCAGTCTATGTGTTAGCTGAAGTTGATTCTTTTAACATAGTCTTGGTCCTTTTAAAATGACAACAACTTACAGTAATTGTGATTTTTCCTTGTGATAAGGCTAGGGTGTTGCCTCTTTTGTTCTTAGGTAACACACACAATCTTATTAATTTATTTCTGGATTATCTAAAGTATTATTTTTGTGAAATAATCACTTACATTGGCCACATGCTTATTGGTAGAAACCCTGTAACGGCTGCTATTATATACCCTCAGCTGTCTGAAGCTAATATCTGTTATCCAGTCTTTATGCTGGTACCAGAAGGGGGAGTTGATTTTACTCCCTATTACAGCTTATCTTACTAAACTCTACCTGTCTGTAGACTGTCAGAACCTACTGGGTCCTGATTCTACCATGAAGCGTATTGATTGTTATTTCTAGCTGCGTGTCATCAGAAAGTTAGGTTTCTATAGATAAGCATTATTTTCATGTCTTTAAGCCATTTAATAAGAATGATCAATAAGGAAAAGCACACAACAGAACCTTGCCAGCTGACTACCCATTCCTCCTTCCTCTTGGTTTCAATACATTAATTAGATGTTGTTCAGCCACATCACCTTATTAGCAGCTGGCTCACGTTTTTAAAATTTTTCTTCAAAGCTGCTCTGCAGACCCTGTCACCTGCCTTGTTGACATCCAGGTAAATTATGTACTTTGTATTTTCTTCTTTCTGTCTAGTAATCTTCGTAGAGAAATGAATAGGATTAATTTGACATGATGTATGTTGTTAGCCATGAAATAACTGTTTAGAGTAAGGAGAAGGATTTGCCTTAACATGACTAGCATCCTGATACTCAGTTATTTCCAAGCAAGGAGGGCTTAATGCAGAGAACAGGGTGTGAATGGGGAGGATCTTGATATCTAAGCAGAGGAGAAAAGAGATATTTGTCAAAATCATCTTCAATATTTTAGTGTTTTACTGATCCAGTTATTAATTTAGCTCTCTTATTGCCAAGCAAGTAGAACCTTTTCATAAGTGGTAGTTGTTTTGTTAAAATTTTAATGGTCCTGATGTGGTGGCATATTCCTATAGTTCCAGGAGGTAGAGGAAGTAAAATCAGGAGTTCAAGGCTGTTCTCGGATACATGGATTGCCGTTAGTCTGAGGTACATGAGTCCCTGCCTCAGAAACAAACAAACAAAAAACTCAAAATATACATATATAAAAAAGTAAGTGTTATAACCTGCACCCTCTGAATAGATTCAGAACCACATAATGGGAATACCTTGTTGGATGACATGATGTCTCTGTATTATTGGGTTTACACACTAATGTATTTAGCAAGAGCAAAAAAGACAAAGACATAGAAATGTCAGGAAAATACACAGTATTAGCTATTTATGTGGACTATTCTAGGCTCAAAACTTCTAGACTTTCAAACCAAGCTAAGGTTTAAAAAAATAAAAAAGACAAGCAGTCTTGATAGAGCATAGCCCTCAGTTTCTCCCTCAAAGTCTGTTTAATCTTTTAGATAAGGCTGTAAACTTTTCATTTAATTTTTATCTGATAATACATTCAAAGCTGTTTCCGAAGATTTCTTTTAAGTTAGATGATCTACAAAACCAATCTTATTTTTTCCCCACATTTTACAATGTGTCGTAGTCTTCACCGCCCTCCTGCAAGCATCTTCATCTTCCAGAAAGTCAAAGGAAACATCCCAAGGATAAGACCATTGGTTATCAGGATAAGGATGTCTAAGTGAGGGCAGGGGAGAGTGCACGGCTGGTAATGTGACTGAAGCTTGCTTAAGTGGATGGATGGCCTCCAGTTCTTTGAAAGACTTCACTTGTTCTGAGCTCCCAGCATGACCGGCCTCACCTCCTCTCCATCAGAGTGATAGATGTCTTGCACTATAATCTCATGACATCCCACCCTAGTGGAGAATTGATGGTCAGTCTTTTTTTTTTTTTTTCATTTTTTTCTAGAATGATTGATCATTCATATTTATAGGCCTATCAACAACTGGGCTTTACAAAGGTCAGTATTGATTATCTGGACCACTCAGATGGCATTCTTCATTACTATACATAAATATGACTTTCTTTTATTGGAATGCTATGACTTTTCAAGGAAGGCAGTTAAAAGAATAAGCATTCACATGAGTTATATAGTGGGAATTTCAATTAAAATACACATAGATGGTCACAGGATTTTAGCATTGGTAGGCTCATAGTTAGGTAAATATATTTTACTATTTCTAGTATATGCAACTATGTAGACATGCATGTGAACAAGCACACACATTCTCTCTCTGTCACACACACACACACACACAAATTCTTTTATAGATGAGGAAACGATGCCCATCCCTGGACATGAGTAGAAAAACTACTAGTCCTGACCTCAAGTAGACAAAGTCCATAGAAAGAAATGTAAAATCTCTGGAATACAAAATGCAAAGAATGGCTTCATGTGGGTGGTAGATTATTTGAAAGCTTTCTATAGAGCACACACAGTAATTTTGCAATAAAAATGAGTGGTCCTAACCTACCGTGATTGACAGCCACTTGGCTGGAGTAGTGAACCCCCTGGGCATTGAATGGTGAAATCAATCTCTTAAGGACATCACTTTGGAGGGATAAAACAAGTCTAGGTTGTCCGGATAGCCCCCTCTGGTGTCTGCTTTCTCACTCACTCACGTTGGGCTTGTTTTTCACATCCTTTCCCTCACTTTCCCCCAACAATTAGAGTATTTGGCCACTTCAGCCTGCGCTCCGAATGGCAGTTGGTGAAAGTGGACTACAAGTCTATCTTCAGCCGGCGCTGTACCAAGGAGGACTTTGAGACTTGGCACCTGCTCAATCAGGTACCCCCTACTGTGGGATATGCTGTCCTCTCTAGCAGTATAGCTACTACCATCTGGGTTAAGTCTTTTGTGATCTGATTATCTTAGGACAGAGAGTAGGTATGTCGCTTGAACATGTGGATGTGACTATGAGGGAGGTAATTTTAAATATCCAGGCCCAACAGGGGTAGATAACATACATCCCAGGACTGTAATGAGTACATACTCATTAGGTCACAGAACATCCTGGAGGGGAAGGTTTGGTAGTAAAGTAGGATGTCACATCAATTGGCAGAGAAGTGAGTACCAGACAGTTAGGAAGGAAGATAGTATGCTTATCTGTCCTGTCCTTTTGGAAGGTCAGAGCGTGTCTCAGGACAGCTTGGAGTCAGGGTCCTAAAGTACCTGGAAAAGGGATAGTGAGACAAGATGCATGGTGGATAGCTCTAGTGATTCAGATATTTGTCACCATGCAGAATAGGTAAAATTTCTCTATTTTTCCCAACCCTTGGGTCCTGACACTTTATACCATCTTTTATTCTTTTTGCCCTTGTCTAAGACTTACGACTCTAGTATAATCATTTATGAAAGTGAAGGGGGAGCAGAGAGAGAGAGAGAGAGACAGAGACAGAGACAGAGACAGAGACAGAGACAGAGACAGACAGACAGACACAGAGACAGAGACAGAGGCAGACACAGAGAGATTGATTATTAGAGATGTGCCCAACCTCAATTTTACTGTGAAGACAATATAAACAGTAAAAACAGTTACCAGGGGGCTGGTGAGATGGCTCAGTGGGTAAGAGCACCTGACTGCTCTTCTGAAGGTCCGGAGTTCAAATCCCAGCCACCACATGGTGGCTCACAACCATCCGTAAAGAGATCTGACTCCCTCTTCTGGAGTGTCTGAAGACAGCTACAGTGTACTTACATATAATAAATAAATAAATCTCAAAACAAAAAACAAACAAACAAACAAAGAAAACAGTTACCAGAACTTGTCTTCTCATTCCTTTAGCTGCCAAAGCCATTTGGATAATGATGTACTGGCCTGTAGAGTCTGAAGTGTTTGTGTTCTCCACAAAGTTGGAGAAGAAACAATATTACATAGATATGACAGATAAGATGTGTAGAGGGGTAGACCTGGGCCAGCCATCCATAGTGGTTCTTTCATTGTGCCATTAGCATCTTCGTCCTTGAAACTCCTGCATGGTTACTGGTTACTGAGAAATAAGATTGCTACACTGAGTACTAAAGGCAAGTCTTTTGTTGACCAACTAGCTGACTTCAACCCCTGTGTGTTTTATTGCCTGTCTCACTATGGGCTTTCTCTTTAAGGGAGAGCCTTGTGTCATGGGGGAAAGGAAAATATTCAAGAAACGCAAGCCAGGCGCTCAGTGTGCCCTTGGCAGAGAGTACTCTGGGTCGGTGGTGTCAGAACCCTGCGTCTGTGCGGACTGGGACTTCGAATGGTGAGTCCTTTGAAATTTCCTCTTGAGTTACAACTAGATCCTTAGTTGCTTGTGGGAACGGCTGGTGGAGTTAGGAACGTGAGACACAGATGCAGGATGTACATCTGTGGTTCTTAGATGATGGACCAGGCAGGAACTCTGCATCCCTGAAGGGGAGACTGGGGCACATTGATAGGGAATGGCAGTGCTCCTGTTCTGAGCAGCATTTCCAACAGCCTTTCCCTTATCTCCCCAATTGGATTAGATGGTCCTGGAAGGCTGGCGAAGGACACTGATGTGGCTTAGAGAGCTACTGTCCTAGGCAGTTACCTATATACATATTCTCTCAAATCTCACTCCTACCTGTGAGCATACTGTCTTCATTTCCTCCGATTTTTATTTTTATTTTTAACTTACATATAATATTTGCATACATTTACAGAACAGCATTCGTGCACATATATTGCAGTGCACATATAACACTGCAATGCTCATGTAGAAGTTACCAGCATCTCCATCTGCTTGCAAGTTGGTCAGTTCTTTGTGTAGGAATTCTTTGGACTCTTTTAGTTCTATACTACAATTCTGCCTCTAATGACAATGGAAAAGTGCAACACATGAACACACATGCACACACACATACACGTTTTAATATCTAATTTTTCCTACATCTGATGAGTCCCAAATATGAAAATTTCTAACCTCCAGCTTCCAGCTTCTTCCTCCTCTGGGAGATAAGTCTGTTTAATCGATATGACATGCATTTGGTTTTCTAAGAGAAATAGTATAGTTAGTGTGGTTGAAGGATCCTTTTTACTAGAAGCTAGTCCTGGCCCAGTTTCTCCAGTTTCAAGCAAACCCAGAGCCACTCATACAGTGGTTGAGATAGAAGTCCCAGGAGGGATTGGCCTCACTGCCTGTAGGTCCAGGCCATCAAGGAGCCCTTTCAGGTTCTGCCTCCAAAACACACTGCCCCTAAAAGCACTTCTCTCCCTTCTTATAGCTCTTATTACCACTCTAACTTCAATCTCCCAACAGTAACCCTAAAATCCTTGATGCATGTCTTCAGGCCTAGCTACTAGACCAGGTACCTTTTTTTTTTTAATTCCAAATCAGATCTTATTATTCCTGTACTTAAGTTGATGGATTCCTCTTTCCCTTAAGGTACTGTACTATTATAGGCCCTTTAGCCTGGTGTCCTTTTCTATCTAATCTACTTTTTTATTGATCTTCCTTCATTTGCTTTATTAAAGCCACACGACCAAATGCAGTCATTAATCCAAGCTCATTCTTGGGAGAAGGAATGGAGACTACAACGGTTTCCCTCAGGTTTCAGTGTGGCTGACACATTTTAGTCACTCGTGTTTCTTCGAAATGTTTAGCTTCTGCACAATGCTGGAAATGCCTTGTCCCATGTATATATCCCGCGCTCTCTAGCATACTACTCTACTTTTGTTCTGTTAATTCTCACCCTATGAAGTGATGGTGCTTTTAAAGGCTTTGCTATCATCTGTCTTTCCCCAGTAGAATATAAGTGTTACAAATGCAGGGGCTTTTGACCTCCCTCACTATTAAAATCCCAGTGCTGACTCCACAGTAAACCTTCAATAAAGAGCTGTGACGTGTTTCTGAGTGTTGTTTTTAAGAGAGTCAAAACCTCCCCAACTCTGGGAACGTGTGTCCCTCCCTCTGGCCTCAGGTAGATGCATGCTGCCTCTGTATTCAGTCAGAAGCTGAGGTTCCGTTTGATAATGTATATTGATTATACTGAGCTTGAAGGAACAGCTAGTGTTCAGACATCAGCTCCTAGACAAGGCAGGAGATGGGGCAGTGCCAGAGATGGGTTTGATGTTCTCTGTTACAGAATAGCTAAGTATACTGCAGTAGTCAGAGCCTCTAGTTCTACACAGCAGCCTCCTTCCACCCATCTCCACGTTATCTAGCTATGATCTAGATGCCACCTTTTCATTCCTGAATTCCTAGAATGCTAATGGATAACTGGAAGTTACTTGTGCAGGGTGATCATGCCTCCTCCCTATCCGTTCTTCATTCTTTCATAACCTGGCTTAGGTGAGATTCATTAAAGTAAGATGTACCAAATGGGATTTAAAATTTAACATCAGTGTCCCTTCTGTGTTAGAAGATCTTTGAAAGCAAGAATGTTTTCATGGCTGGAAAAAAATATTTTTTGTTAGGAACCACAGACCAGCATATAATCAGATCAAGTAGACATAGCAGTCTCCTTAGAAGTATAATGCAGACAATGTTTTTCCTACTTTCTCACTGCAGTAACAAGATGTCTGAAAGAAGGTACTATACAGAAGCTGTTATCAGGGCTCATCATCCTAAGCATGAATAGGCCCTGAGTCTCTGCACATAAGAGGAAGGCAGAAAATAGAAAGCAGACAAGAAGTCAGGCCGGGCTGTAAAGTTCTTAAAGCCTACCTCTAGTGACTCACTTTTTCCATAGAAGGTATACTTTCTAAAGTTGCCACTGCCTGCCAAAACATCACTACTAGCTTGGAACCAAATGTTTTAGCCCATGCGCCTATGTGACATTTCACATTCAAAGCATAATACATAGCAATGTATTCAGACCATGAATTTCAGAGTACCTCGACTCCTTCTCAGACAGAGTCCACTGAGGTCCACTCTGTTTGAGCATGCCGTACTACAGAGTCCACGGTGTTTCCTGAAGCCAAAGGATACTTTCCTACCCATTGCTAGAAGGACTGATGAGTAAGGTTAAAAAGTCTATAAAATAATATTTCTTTCCTTAAATGATTCTTTTTACTGGCCTGTATAAAAATCCCAACACTTGCATTCACAAGGTTTTATTCTGGGAAATTTTCATAATTTCTGTGCCTTTATTTCCTTGGCTTTGAAATAAAAATACATAACACGCCTCTCATCAGGTCCTAGGGAGAAATAAATGAATTAGTAAATGAATCGGGGTAGATCATTAATATAGATAAGGCGCTTACCCAAGCTGTTTACAACATAAACCTACAACATATGGTAGTTGTTGCAGCTGCTGGAGTTGTGAGCCGTACCCCAGAGTTTAAGTGATCTCCTAGGATTCATATCTCATAAATCAGAGCTGATAAGACCAAGTGAGCACTGTTTTCAAGGCTGTACCTCTGGGTATTATACAATTATTTTAATGCTAGTGACAATACTTAAAGTATTTTTTGAGCTCTTCTTTGGGGACTGTTGTCAGAATCTTAGTAAAACAGACTATATGGAAGAGGAGGGAACCCTTTCAAAGCCTTCCGAGGTTCTTGAATTTGTGCTGCTAGAGGTCTCACCCATATTCAAGATACTGTGATGTCTTCGGTATCTTCATCATTGCCATCAATGAGAAGCCAATGAGCAGTCTGTTCAGAAGTTACCTAACCATAGTTACGGAAGTGGTAGAGGCAGAGTCGAGGTTTACATGCAGGTATGGCTGAACCTTATCTTGCTGCTTCTGTGCCGTCTGTTGCTCAGGAAACCATGTAGGCCTCATTACTGGAGCTTTCTTTTCTCTTTGAGGAGGAATGGCGGGGGGGGGCTCTACATTTAGTTCCTCTCAAATTAAAGCTCATCTCCAAATGGCCCAAGCCGATTGCTCTAAGTGAAACTTAATATAGACTATTTCATTAACTCCAAAGACAATTTCAAATAAAAAAAAATTACTATTGCTAGTGGAATTGTAATAGGTATAAGGTCTCCAAGTAGACATTGTAAAATTATATATATATATATATATATATATATATATGATTTTTGCATTTCTATATCAATCATACCTTATATTAAAAAGAAGGCAGAAAACACTTGACATTGACACAGGAAGGACCTAGTTTTGATGCCTGGTCACCATTAAATAACAACAACAGAGGTCACGTGACCTAACTGTGTTCTTGTACTGTTTCTGTGTCTAGAAGCAGCAACTTTTGATGATGATCCTAGGATTATTAATAGTGGTTTTAGGGTAAATGTTTGAAATTGTTCTCAAGTATTAGTATTGGATTTAAGATAGTGTTTCGCCTCTCTTACTCTCTCACCCTCTTAATCTCTGTCCCTTCTCTTTGTGACCCCTTTCTCCCCTTCTACCTCCCCCGTCTCTCTCCACTTTCTGGCTGGCCTCCCCGCCCCACCCCAGTGTGTCTATCTGTGTGTCTCTATTCCCTTCCCAACTCCCCTTCTTACACCCTAAATAAACTCCATACAACAACAACAACAACAACAACAACAACAACAAAGATTCGGTTTTTACAGTTGAGGGAGACAGCTCAGCAGTTAGGGTATTTGTTTCTCTTGTAGAGGACTGGGGTTCAGTTCCCAGGCTCTGCATGGTGATTTACAAGCATCTGTCCCTCCAGTTTCAGGGCAACTGATGCTCTCTTCTGACCTCCGCAAGCACCAGGTGACTATACAGCACAGATGCATGAGTGCAAACAAAACACTAACACAAAGTCAAACAAAGTAAAGTAAAATACATTTTTTTTCATCGAGTCAAGTCTAGTTTGCCTTAGTCTTTAGTGTTAATCCTGGAGAGCAGGATGGGAGCCTGGTGTGATAGCCTGACTCCTAGGGTCCCCTTGTGTGAACTTAGAGAGGAAGGTATTTGCCAGGGATAAAACAGAAGCAGATGCACTTTTCTTATCTGTTCCTTTTGCTCACTCAACAGTAGCTTGGGTTGAGTACTTATTATGTGCCTAGTATTGTAATAGTCTTACAGGAATAATCTTAGTTTTCTTATCTAGCTTTAGGAAGAGTTAGGCACTTTATAGATGGAAACAGACACAGAGAGAGCTTCATTTGCTCAAGACAATAATATTCTAATTTCTGATTTAGAATGCCATGATAGTTTCTTCCATGTTTAGTATGAAGTCATATCCACAGGATGAGTTTATTCAGTGTAGAGGCAAAAGACAGAGAGGGAGGGATTTGGGGTGCCACATATAATTTCAGGTGTACCTACAGTCTGCATATGGAATATAAGTGAGCATGCTTTTTCTCTATAGTGGACAAGCTAAAGTATAAACAAGACAATAAACAATGTATAAAAAAGAATTACTGCCCCCAGAAAAATGACGTAACAGAAAATGAAAAAGAATATTACAAAGTATTGAGTTTTATGATCCAGTACTGAGTCTATTACCATAACTGCTAGTCACATGTGATTGTTTGCATTAAAATAAAATTAAATTAAGATGCAATTTCTTAGCTGCTCTGGTTAGTGGTTATCATAATGGAGCATAGCTGTATGAAATATTTTCACTGTAGAGGGTTCGGTTCAGCAGAGCTGGTGTTATCACTGGTGGGAAGGTGGTTAGAGCAAAGAGATCATTGGGCAAGTAGATCACGTGTAATTATGGATGGCTTCTCTCAGTGAGTGGTAATGGAGCTATCCCAATTAACTAAATCAAATAAGCACACCTTTAGGGAGGGGAGCAACAGACTGATTTAAACAGAGCAGATATATAAGCAGCCTGTTAGCAGGATGGATAAGGCAGATGGCCACCACCATGGAATTAGGTCAAAAGAAAGGCTTAAGGAATGGTTGTCTGGTTTTCTGAGTAATTTTTGCTAAAGATACAATGGTCTCATTTTCTATGGCTGTGTCTGGGTTCATTCTTTAGCCAGTGAGGATGGTGAATGTTATTCTTGTGGTAGCTGCTTCTGTTTTATGAGTGCTCCCACTGTGGCTGAGAAGAGCCACCTTATCCTAAGCCTACCCCAGTGCACCACAAGAATGGAATCGAAGCATCTGTCTGGCATACGTTTTACAATCTCAGCTGCTAGGTGGAGAAGTAGAGGGAGGATGGGGTCAGCAATACTGGTCTGGCCTATGCCTGGCTTGACATGCATGTAGACCTTTAAGCTTATTGGAAAGCGACCTTGGCTTCCTGACTGGTGGAGAGTTTCAGAATGGGGCTTAGCAGTTAACATTATATTATATTATATTATATTATATTATATTATATTATATTATTATTATATTAATTATTATTAATATTATAAAGTATTGAGTTAAGAACATACACCGTTCTTTCAGAGGAGCTGCTATTATTTTCTAGCACCCACATTGTGCAGCTCACAAACACATGCAACTCCATTCTAGGGGATCCAATGCTTCCACAAGCACTGCACTCGTGCACTTTCACACATGTGTGTGTACATCATGCACTCATGCATGCATGTGTTCATACACATACTTAAAAATAAAAGAAATGTTTTGTTTTGTTTGTTAAGTTTCAGAATATTCTTGCAGGGCAGAGTCCACCTTCTGATTAAGTGGTAACCCTTAGGACTAGGCTAATGTTAAACACAAATCAGCAGTCTTAATCACCACTATATGCCAGGAGTAGCTTGGTCAATGTCTGGCAACTCATTCATCTTCTTATGTTTCTTTACAGTCCAGAGCTGAGGGGATTGGATCTTTGAATCCATGCTGCAAACTGCCCTTCCTATAGTCTCCCTATCCCTGTCCCTGTCCCTGTCCCTGTCCCTGTCCCTGTCCCTGTCCCTGTCCCTGTCCCTGTCCCTGTCCCTGCCCCTCTCCCTCTCTCCCCCCTCTCTGTCTCTCTCTCTGTGTCTCTGTGTCTCTGTCTCTGTCTCTGTCTCTGTCTCTGTCTCTGTCTCTCTCTCTCTCTCTCTCTCTCTCTCTCTCTCTCTCTCACACACACACACACACACACACACACACACACACTTTTCAATTCCTGAACTGTCCTCACCATTTCTCTTTCTCAGTCTGAGGCTTGTCCTTGAGGGGGTAGGGGTAGGTGTTAGACCATATGCATATGGTTGGAAATGTACAGATTTTTTTTTCCCTATACAGGTAGACATTCAACAGCTTTTATAATCAAGCACCACACAGGGGTAAATTATGAATCGAAGTGAACTGCCTGTGCGCATGCGGAATCTGACAGCATACTTCCCTGAGGCAAATCAGCCTTTCTGGTGTATTCTGTTCAGATCTCACAATTCATCTGCTCCCACCTTCTCTGAGGAAGCTGGAACACAGGCTGTTTGTTTGATTGTTTGTTTGATTGTTTAAGTCCTGCAGACTCATGGGCTGGGAGGAAGGCTGGCCAGTGTGAAAGAGTTTAATATGCATTTAGCAGAAATTAATGAATAAGTCCACAGCTTGGAGGCAGCCGGTTTCGGCAAGTGTTGTTAAATATTAATGAGGTGTTTTTGCTCTTTGGGGAAGAGGAGCGCGCTTGATGCACCTTTTTTTAATTACTGCCACGCTAACAGGTAGCAGAGCTGAACAGAATTGCTGAAGATGGCTACATTTCGCCAAGAACCTTGAAAACATTTCTAGCCTCCCCAAGGCTACTTAAGAGAAGCATCCTTCCTTCCCAGACTCCCAGTATTTTCTAGGGTCAGCAGGACTGGTCAACAGGTTCATCTTATAAAGGCATAGGGGGATTTTCGAGAAGTAGTATACACATACCACAGCCCAGTGTTTCCAGGCATAAATAAGGCTTGAAATTCAACATTCTGTGGTGTGCTGACAAATGTTTAACTCTTTGGGAACACACACTGAATGCTGTACATATTCCCACAGTGGCTGATTTCAGCATTATACTAATGAATGAAGAACTGAGCAGACATGGCCAGTAGCTCTGCTTTATATAGTATTCCTACTAAGCACACACATGGGTATAAAAGACCCTGAGAACATAAACAAAATAACAATATTCATATGTTACTTAGCATATGTTGCACATGTAAAACATATATACAATGTTATAATTATATGATGCTAAAATGCAATAAAGCAGTAGATTATGTTTTGTGTATTTACTGACTTTTAAATATAATTAATGTGAATGAAATGTCATATAATTTAAAGTTTAATAATGGCTTTAACAACCATTAATGACCATGCAAAATTCCCACAATTTTCAAAGTCAGATCTCATGGACTATTACAAGCTACACTAAGTCCAGAAGAATCATGAGCCAGGCGCTCTCTCCTCTTGGATCTGACACTCGCCAAAGGAGTCACCTGGCAGAAACGTCTCTTTCACTCCCCTTTCTCCCAACTTCACTGAACCATGGTTGTATCAAAGCTGCTCTTGATTCTGCCTTTCCATTGATTGGCAACCCTGCTCACATCCACTCCACTCATTGCTTGGGCATTTGGAGATTCTTTCTGCAGTCAACCCTCCAGTATCTTGGTCAAGGGGACTTTCCTCTTGCAGAAATAGACACAATTCAATGGGGAATTAGAAAGATTGCGTTTGAATGCACCTATGACATTATTTTACTCAATAGCACTTATGATAGATGATTCAATTGTTGAAAATCAGTGATATATATATATATATATATATATATATATATATATATATACACGTACATATATATATGAGTGTGTGTGTGTGTATATATATATATATATATATATATATATATATATATATATATTGCCATTTCAGATCCAACATGTGATAGTCCCCTAAATTGCATGCAGTAAACTAGCACTAGGCTCATATAACCTAGATATTAGGGAAGAATAAGGAAGAAACCACAAAACAGAAAAAAAGAGTAGTGATCCATGCCCATTACATATCATACAAAAGAAAGAGAGAGAGAGAGAAAGGAAGGAAGAAAGAAAGGAAGGAAGAAAGAAAGAAAGAAAGAAAGAAAGAAAGAAAGAAAGAGAGAGAGAGAGAAAGGAAGGAAGAAAGAAAGAAAGAAAGAGAGAAAGGAAGGAAGAAAGAAAGAGAGGAAGGAAGGAAGGAAGGAAGGAAGGAAGGAAGGAAGGAAGGAAGGAAGGGGACTAAAGGGGTAGCTAGAAGTAGGCTAGGTTCCTATGTGGATAGTAAAGAACATGATGTCATTCATCAGTCAATACTTCTTTATGCTGCCTTAGGTTTGGTTGCAGTGTGAGATGTATCCTCAAAGGAATGAAGAAAAAATTGAGGGCAGACCTTGCCACATTTATCTGATGGGTCATAGCATACAGTGAACAATAAGCAAGTCATTGTTGCATTTGTATACCTGTCTTCCTTCCGTTCCTGTCCTGCATTCACTCAGATAGTTTCCCAGTGTTCTCAATGGACTTTCACAGACAGTTAGTTCATAGACTATGTAAGAAGAAAAATGAAATATATCAGTGTAGGGTAGAGAGTGATTTGCCTTCCCCCGTGCTTCCTTGATCCTCAGTGGGTTGATATGACACTGAGGCTGTGCTGTCTGGGTTTCAGGCATCCTCTTGATGTGGAATTTGGAAGCATGGACCAAGAGAGGGTGCTCTCTGTGAGCACCAGATCTGGCTGGTTCTAAGAATTTAATCTCCTCCACCCACTTTATTACTCTTATATTTTGACATTTACACATCTGAAAACCTTATAAAACACCAAGAAGGAGGGGTATGCTATTTGGCCTCGAGTGCTATGGCTGTGATCCTGTAGGAGCACAGAAAAGAACTCTGGTTTTGTTTTATATTTAAGGATGTATAGGCTATCTTAACAAAAGAAGTCTGAATTCCTGTGGGCATACATGTGAATACAAACACATACACACAAGTTTGAAAGCAGTTGAATTTAAAGTAAAAAATGAATATAAATTCTGTGAAATCAATTTTCAGACAGTACATATTGAACCACTACATAGAAATGTATCATGACCTTTAAAGACATCTTCCTGGTTGCCATTTACTTATTTAATTAATTTTGTGATTCAAAGTATGATTTTTGAATGTATAGTGCCCCCCCTGCCCCCAGCTCTCACCTCCAAGCCACTGTGCCCATCCTGTGTTTGAATTCATGTACTTTCTAGTCTGAATTTTTTTTTTCGATACTCTGATTTTTCTCTCTAGACTGAAATTCTAAATGATGAGACCATTTCTAAAAGCATACTGTTTTTATTAAGACAAGGGTATTTGCCTCACTGGGGTTAATTAAAACAATGAGTTATGACTTTGGGGAAGAAGTGGGACTTTTGTATATTTATGGATACCTTTGGGTGTTTTAACATTTCCTAACACATCATTCTACCATGTTTATCTTCTTGATAGTGACTATGGCTATGAGAGACATGGAGAGAGCCAGTGTGTCCCAGCTTTCTGGTACAACCCAGCTTCCCCTTCAAAGGACTGCAGCCTTGGTCAAAGCTACCTTAACAGCACTGGGTAAGCCCAATGCATGACGGAACTCCACTCGTTATTTTCCATTCACAACTCATGGTTGTCCATTCACAATGATGAAATGAAAGGAAGTGTATCTTTATTGAAAAGAATGAGCATTGATTGGATAAGTTTATATCAAGAGGCTTTTGAGGGAATCTGAGGAAATGTTTAGTCAAGGATAGACTGTTTAGAAACCATCAGAAGTAGTTATCAGCCAGAAATACCACTTACAAATGATCTCTAGAAAATTATAGTTGTTGTGTCTTTAAAACCTCCATTGCCTGCCTTCAATTGTAGTCTGTAGATATTATAGCGCTCCCTAATGGAAGATCAATGCATATTCTCAAACACTAACACTTGATGCACAAGCCCCATTCTAACCACTTCTGGAAGAGGATAAGGACACTCAGGACACTTTCAGTAATCGTCTTGTTGCCTGTTGTCTCTCATTGCCCATCTAGTTACCCTCAGACACTCCACAGAGGTTTTCTTGGAGATGGGTTGTTTCATCCTTTTTCTCTCTCTTTTTCTTTCTTTCTTTTTTTAAAAATTAATTGATTATTTTATTTACTTACATTTCAAATGTTGTCCCCCCCCTTTACAGTCTCCCCTCTACAAACCCAACATTTTGCTTCATACAGGAAATGCACCTCAGTGACAAAGACAGGCACTACCTCAGAGAAGTCATCGTTTTTAATAGTTGAGTTGTACTTCATTGTGTAAATTTATCAGACCTTCAAAGAAGGCCTAGTTCCAATACTTCTCAAACTATTCCACAAAATAGAAATGGAAGGAAGACTACCTAACTCACTCAATGAAGCCACAGTTACTCTGATACCTAAACCATACCAAGACCCAACAACAAAAAAAAAGAGAACTTCATGCCAATTTCGTTTATGAATATCAGTGCAAAAATACTCAACAAAATTCTCACGAACAGAATCCAAGAACACATCAAAACAATAATTTACCACGATCAAGTAGGCTTCATCCTAGGGATACGGGAATGGTTCAGTATATGGAAATCCATACATGTAATCTACTTCATAAACAAACTCAAGGGAAGAAATCACAGAATCATTCTTTTCTTTACTGCTTCTGTGACCCAGGAGAGACCTGGAGAGTGGACAGTTGGGACCATGACACCTTTCCCATGTTTTGATGTGTCTTCTGGTTACCTGAGTTTCTGTGAGTCAGCTTCTGATTTGGAACATCTAGCATGGAGCTAATTTCTTCATTTGTAACAATTTTCCCACACAGAGTGGAGAGGTTGCAGGTGTTCCAAAGATGCAAGACCGGAGTGCTCTGGCCTCCACTCTCATGTCTGCCTGAGTTTCTTCTGCTGCATTAGCCAAGGTGTCCAGATTCCTTTACTTTGACCCTGGATGGTTGCAGAGAGCAGTGGGCACTATCTAAATGTCTGCCATCTGCTAAGGAAACTTACACATGGATAGGTGTGCTGAGTAGTGTGAAATACTCTAAAACTATTGCTTTTTTAGGTAAATAGTTGATTGGGGGGGGTTATTCCTAGATGCTGGGCTGGGCATTTGAGTGATTTACTGTAGTGTTTTTGTAAGAAAATGTTTTAAAGATTTAAATAATTTAATGCAGATTGAACACTTTGAAGGTAAGGAGATGGACTTTCTTGTTCTTGTAGGAGAACAAGAAAACATAACAGTCGCATGGAAGCATCTGCAAAAGGCAGCTTCTACCTCCGCATCCTTTGGAAACAATTAGAAATTAATACTCTTAGGACATATCACTTAAGCACATGGCATCTGGAGCTAGATGCAATTTTAAGCAACATAGGTATGCAAAAAGGAAATAGCTAACTAAGTCAGAAAAGGATTTTAAAAAAATTATATTCACTTTTTTCTTTGAAAGATTTTTTTATAGGTATCTAAAAACAAAAATTTCCCAACTTTGACCAATATCATACATTACTAAGAGAGTTTTCTTGGTAGCCATATAAAAAAGGAAGTGGTTAACATAAAGTTTGCCTTATGATACAATAATTCTAAGATGCTAATCATGACCAAAACTATCTTATAAGTAGAAATAGCCCATAAAGATTATCATAGAATAATTTGATTTAATTAAATATGTGATAATCAAAAGGACTGCATTATATATATATATATATATATATATAATGCGTATAAGTATAATGTGTATAAGTATAATGTAATGTATATAACTAATTTGTCATATTAAACTAATTAATATGTGGAAATAATTGTAATATTGTACATTGTTTAAGGTGATAAAACATAACTATTGTCATTTCACTAATAGATATTAACTACATCTCAAGCCTTGATAGCCATGTGTGAAGATTGACTGCCATACTGGATAGCAATGATACGGACATATTTCAGTAGACAGTTGATAATGATGTATTATTAACTTCATTTGAGCCAGGTGCTATCTACAACATTTGATTTGCATCGCCATGTGATCTCAGAAGAAGCAATAGAGGCTGGGTGTGATCCAGTTGTGGGGCAGTGCTAAGAAAGAAAAGCCAGATATAATGGAGGACTGATGTCATCTAGACTTCCTTGGCTTTAGGTTTTTCAGGATAAGATACCATCGATCAACTGATTATTCAAGAGGGTGAAGGAAGACAAGACTTGATGGTGGTGATGGTGGTAGTGGTGGTCATACAGAGAGTGGTAATACTGGGATAATTTATGTGTTTTTCTTAGAACATCAATTTTAGTGATGATGCATAGATCACGGACTTTCTGGAAGTAATAACTATGCAGCAGGTCAAAGGTCAAGGCAAGCACTTGGGTCAGTGGCCAAGGCAATTGCTGGGACATTGCCACACATTCGATGCCATTACCATAGAAGTTGCCAGTGTTTTGTAGGGAGGTTTCCCAGGAAAACCCCTTTAGTAAGGTTGACTTAGTATAGCAGAGTTGAATAGGACTTAAAAACTGTGCTTCTAATGTGACATTTGTGTTGAGGAAATAATGCTTCAGAAAACAGAGAAAATATGTTATAAAATGGCCTAGTGACTCCAGGGTAAAAGTTATGATTTTGATTTTGATTTTCACTAGACATTCTATTAATGACACCCTGGCATGGAGAGAAGATAGGGAGAAACTTTCTGATTATGGGGAGTTAAAAGTTTGATGTTCTAACTGCTTCCTGGTACAGAGAAAGTTGGAGGCAGCCTTGGGGAAATAGACCAGACCCTTGCTGACAGACGGAGGTGTGCACTCGCTTGCTTTTCCTGCTTCTCTAGTCCAGTGCTTGCTTCCTCTGTTGTGTGTGAGTCAGACATTGATTTTTCTAGGCTGGTTTAGACACTGATCAGATCCCTGGTGCACTAGGTGGGATCAATACTAATGTTTAAGGAGCCAGCCTTTCTGAGATATGGGGATAGCAGCTCCGGAGCACTGTTTATCTTTGTGAGTAGCCGTAGTTTTTGAAACTTGCCTTTTATGAGTAACTATGAGAAGTGTTTTTGCTTGCTTATTTTCTCTTGCCCTCCCTCCTCCCTGCCTAACACACATGTGCACACACACACACACATATCCATACATACACATAAATATACACACACAAACATGCCCATACATATATACATACACACAAATAAACACACATACACACACATAAATACAGACATGCATATATGTGTGCAGATATACAATACACACACATACATATACACAGGTCTACATATATAAACACACCCATTCATGCTCATAAATGTACACACACATATTCAAGCATGCCCATACTCATATACATATAACATATATATATATATATATATATATATGTAAACACATATACACATATACATAAACACATGCACATATTATAAATGCAGACATACTTATACATGCACACACATACACATATATACAAACATACACACATACACATACATAAGCACACCCATGCATACACGTGAATACATACACCACACACTTACATATGCCCATACACATATACATACAAACATTTTATATCTATCTATCTATCTATCTATCTATCTATCTATCTATCTAGATATCTAGATATATATACATATATATATATATATATACACAAACACACATGCATAAACACATATACATGCATAAACACATGCATGCTTATACATATGTATGTGGACAGATACATGCACACACATACATATATACACACACACTACAGTCTACACCATTTTCAAAACTGTTTTTTTTTTTTTTTTGTCAAATCTCTTTAGGTACCGGAGGATTGTATCCAACAACTGCACAGATGGGCTAAGAGATAAGTATTCTGCTAAGACTCAGTTGTGTCCTGGAAAAGCTCCTCGGGGCCTCCATGTGGTGACCACTGACGGGCGCCTGGTGGCAGAACAGGGCCATAATGCAACCTTCATCATTCTAATGGAGGAGGTAGGTGACCACTTGGGTGTCTGCAGTCAGAACCACATGCTGGCAGTTCCTTGATCTCAGGAACAGAAGGAGACAGAAAGCTAACATTCTCACGAGCTGCCCAGTTATCACAGAGAAAAGAAGAGGAGGGGATAATACTCCAGTCATCTGTAAGGAAGACCCAGCCCACAGTGCCTGTGGAAGAGATTGCTAGCTTGTTCACTTGTTCTCCCTCCATTCTTCCCTCTTCTCTCTATCTCTTCCCCCTTCTATATCCTTTATATTTGACCTTGTATTAGGGCTTTGGCTCTGAGCTAGGGCCTTCGATTTTTTATTTATTTATTAATTAATTTATTTTATTTATTTTTTTTGAGACAGTCTCACCTTGTCTCTTTTGACACAGGAACTCTCTAGGCCCGACTCGAAGTCATAGTGCAGCCCACAGCCCACACTGCATTCGAACTTATATTCCACATCCTTGTACACCTTTAGGACTGGGATTATCACTTGAGCCATTAGGACCTACCTGGAAATAGTCTTAAGGCTTCTCTTTAGTTTCTGCTTTGGAAATATTTATTGCCATAAGGATACAACCTACAAACTCTGAGTGGTGGGGAGGACATTCAAATCACAGCCGTTGATTTTCAGAGCCTCTCTTGCTTTGTTCTAATTCTTCCCCTCATTAATTAGAAAAGCCCACACGTCTTTAAAGAGTCTTGAACCTATGTATGTGAGGACAGGGAAGATGACTGAAATATATTTTAAAGTTAACTTTATACAGAGCACAACTGCATGGGTGGCTTCTCCATCAGCAACCGGCTTCATTAACTCAACTCATTGCTTACTGTCTTTTGCAATTCAGGCAGTCAGACTGGAGTGCATGCTGTTGCTCTGCTCCACCTCTCTGCTTCTTGCCCCCTGTGTGATGTGTTCCTTCTGCCCAAACCAGGGACTTCCCTAGCACTCTTTGCTGGACTGGGAGAACTAGAAGGCTTGCCTGATTGACAATGCCCTCTAAATTTATATGCAAATTGCTCTGGGCTCTTGAGATCTTGAAAAGGGAGCAAAGCAAGCCAGGAGGTTTTTCTCACTAGTCTGAACACCTCAGAGTCTTTAAAGTCCAAACTGTAATTCGAAGAAAGGTGCAGGCTTCTTATCCTGACCTGGCAGATACCTCAGCCTTCTCTCACACTGATGCTTGAATTAGAGAGCTTTATGATTCACAGAGGAGGTCATTATCACATTTCCACTAGAGAGTTTTCAGGACCAGAGCTATAAAAACTTTCTCAAATGGATGTGAAGAGCCATGATCTTATCCACTTCGATTGCCTGCAGTTCATTTCCACTTTCATTTACATCTGTACACTCAAGGGTAGTTGACATCCTGAGAGGGTCAAGAGAGCATCCATCAGCATTTCATTCACATGTGCATTGCTGTGGCAGGAGAGGTGGACAGAGAGATGCTGTGCCGGTGCACAATTTTGAGGCACAATCTTCTGATTTGTATGTTAGTCGGGTGCTTTGTTTCCAAGAAAGATTGTTTGGGTCACAGATTCCGACAGTTCAGCCCATGGTCTGTTTGCCACCAATTCATAAATGGACATTATTTTTTAAACCTTCTTCATTCTGAACCTTTATTTTATGATCTGCTTTATACATCTGTCCAAAGTGTTGATGCAGTGTGGGGGTGTGTGATAAGCATGAGGCTTACCTTTGAGGGGCTAACTGTCAGCTTGAGGAAGTAGTGTATTCAGATGAGCCAACGCATATCATGTTAGAGGTAATATCAGAGGTGTGCTTGGACTCCTAAGGGCAGTGACATCTGTGGGGTGAATCGCTGTGAGAGGGAGCATGGCTTAAGCAGTTTTAGGAAATCCTAGGCGGGAACAGAAAAGTAATTTTAGATAGCATACAGTATTCATCTGTGGAATGGGAATAATGATCTACCTCCTATTGTTATTTTGAAGATAGTGTTTAATACATGCTGAGTGACTAATACAATTTTTAAATTTCATAAAAGATATCCAAAATTAAGAATAATGAAAATTATGATCTGGTAAGTAAAAGAATTAGTATTGAAAGGAGTCTATCTAGATGAAAAACTTGGTTCTTATTGCTGCTAGCCATGTGGCTTTAATGTAGTATTTTTGTGCACATTATTCTCCCACTTTAAAGGTATGGACAGTAACGTTTTTTATTACTATAAATAGAAAGTAAGGCTTTCTATTATTTATATAAATATAAATATAAACAAATTTATATAAATAGAAACAGTTTCTACTCTTATAAATATAAAGTCATACTTTCTATTTATACACACGTGTCCAGCAGAATGCATACGGCACTCAAATCCAAGCGTTCTACAATGTAAAGTTGGAGGGATTAACTGCTTGGCCTGCTGAAAGTATGTAACAATAAAGTAATAACTTTACTTTATTGCTGTAATTATCCTTCCACAGAAGAGTTAAGCCATGCTTATGAGGGGTCAGGTCTATGTGGTCTTCCCATTGGATCTTCTCTTCCTTATCACTATTGCCAGAGTCAAACCAAATCAAGCAGCCCCAAGGTTGGACCTGCAGGTTCCCAGCCCTTACCCATACCTCTTCATAGAAATTATCTTGTGGTAAAGAGACATCACTGGAAGGTTTCAGGGTAATTTTGACACTTTGAGAATGAGTATCAGATACAAGTCTATCAGAAGCTTATGAAGGGGACCAGACCCATTTCTGTTCCCTTGCAGGGTGACCTCCAAAGGACAAACATCCAGCTTGACTTTGGAGATGGGGTGGCTGTATCCTATGCCAACTTCAGCCCCATTGAGGATGGCATCAGGCATGTGTATAAGAGCGCGGGGATCTTCCAGGTGACAGCTTATGCGGAGAACAACCTTGGCTCGGACACAGCCTTCCTCTTCCTGCACGTGGTTTGTAAGTAGCAATAAGCGGCCTTCTCCCCGCAACACACACACACACATTTTTTTCCCAGTGGGTAACTCCATCTATCCAGACTTCACTTTCTACAATTCAGAGCTGAAGCCAAGTTAACTGTGATTCCTAAAATCATCTCCATCCAAATGCAGAAATGCATGCTGAATTATAATTCAATTTCACCATGTGGAAATAGATGACTTATTTTAAAGGTATAGGTAATATTACCAAAGCTCTTCCCTTTGTAACTCCATTCTGAAAGGTTGGTGCCTGTAAGTGTGCACATGCACACTTGGGTGTAGATAAAATGCCTTTTTTCCTTTGCTTTAGAGATTACTGAAAAATAAATAAAAATGGAAGCCATCTAGTTGATAGTCCTAGGTTCATTCTTGAGTAAAGAAATGCATAAATTGAACTAAACATTTGGTTCGGTTAGAAGAGCCCAAGGAAGATTTAAAAAGCACATGTTTCCGTTGCTTTCAAGAATTGTATCTGTTTTTACAAGAAATCTTCATATATCCAAGGTTATTTCAAATTCATGATATTATAAATAACAATTTTGGGGTGTGCTCTAGTCAGTTTCAATGATACTGGCTGCTGCTTAGCAGGAAGGGCCTCTAAGATCCCAGGCTGTTTTGTTAGTGCTGGATGCTTTTTGTGTTTCACCCATCCTGAGATTTGAATCATGTTAACTGAAACATAAATACTACTGCTTCTGGATGATGGGCTAAGGGGGTGTTGATGTGGGCAGACACTGACTCAACACACCTCGTCAGCAAAATCGATGGGTTTCAAGATGTCTATGGTTTTGATTTAAGCAGACGCTTTTCCCTAATACACGAGGAAAGTATTTCAAGATCCAAAGGATTCTTAAAACTACAAGTTGTACCAAACCCTGAGTAAGCCACTTGCTCTCTAATGCTAATTTGAAAATTTGAGTATTATATATTGTAAAAAATAATTATATATTATATATCATATGGGTGGATACACACACACACACACATATATATGTGTGTGTATATATATATATATGTATGTATATATATATATATACATACACACACACACACACACATCACAGATAAACTGAAAGAGTGCATGACTCATGTCATGGTTAGGTCAGCCACAGCCCAGCACATAATCATAATAATCAGCCCAGTGTGCTTTTGAAAACTTATGATTTTTGTTTACTTTTAGATTTTTCCACTTAAGAATTTCAGTCTATAACTGGCTATGAGTAACTGAAATTTTACCAAGTGAAAATGGATCAGCAGGGACTGCTGTGTACCCCATAATGTTTTTCTAGTAATATGTCACACAAAATGAAAATTACATGTTATGAAAGAGTTGAGGTGAATAAGCAAAACTCCATTCCTGCTAATCACCTAGTGACTGTGTGAAACCTTGCATGTAAGTGGCAGTGGCACCTTCATTCTTAAGGAGCTCCTGGGAAACGGCGAGCTAGTTTGTCTTCTATCAAAGAGAACATATACTAAAAAAGGCATAGGGAGGACCTGTACTATAGATAAACGATGTCTTTACCATGCCAATCTGTAACACGAAACCTCCAGATTAACTCCAGTTTTAAAATGGCTTAAGTCTGAGCACTGCCTGGCCTCATGGGGTTCTGGTACCAATAAAAATGAACTATGCAGGAAGCACCCAACCACTCACTAAGTCATTCAGGAAATATTTATAGAGTTCTTAATGTGTGCAAGGGAATCTACCAGGCACTTAGAGAATCATCAATGCAAGTGCGATCCTGCCCTTGTATTATTTTTATCCTATTGAAAAAGGAGAGCTACTCTAAGAGATGAGTCACAGACAGACAGAGTGATGAGCATCCATGCAGAGCCACTACAGTCACTGCCAGCAACACTGGATTAGGATCCCATATGAGCAGTAGGGGGCTTATTCATGGACCTGGGCTTTGAAGTGCTCAGACTCTGATAATAACCCTTTTGAATATCTAATATTTTCCAATGTCCTTAGCCCTTACAAAAATTAAACTTATCTCTTAGAATAAATACAAGGAAGCTATGGGAATCAAACTAGATGATATATATATATATATATATATATATATATATATATATATATCCAAGACCACTCCTAGGTATGGTAAGTCACTAGGACGACGCATTGAGGTTAACACATGACTTCATCCTTGGCTATTGTTTCTTCCAGAGAAGATATCCAAAGCAAACCCAGCAAATGAAAAGGCTTGAGTTAGAGAGGTGAGTCGGTCAGCAAGGTGTCTGCTGGGCAGACATTGGGACCTGAGTCTGGATTCCCAGAACCCTTATAATGCCTGTGGCTATAGTATACATCTGTAATCTTAGCCCTGAGGGGAGGGTGCACATGGAGACTGGGAGATCTGGGAAACTGTTTGGCAAGTCTGCCTAGCCAAGTCAGTGAGTGACAGGTCCAGGGAGGAATCCTGTCTCAAAGAGAAAAAAAAAAAAATCAAAGACCACACCTGATGTCAAAACTCTAGGTCTCATTCGCAAATGCACACATAACTTCATGTCACATGCATAGACATACAAACACATACATAAAACAACAAACACACACATGCACATGCATGTGCACACACACACACACACATTAGAGAGAGGGTGGGGGAATTGAGCAGGGATGGGTTTATACCTTCTACTCTGACTTTTGTGCACGGACGAGGAAATGTTCCTTGAAACTTTTATTGTGCTCATAATTCCCTACAAATCAATCATGGCTGCATTTACCGGACAGTTAGTACAGTGGAAACTGCTCTTGGCCTCACCTTGGGCCATTAACTAACAAAAGTAGTTGTTAACCACCCATAATAACCAATTTCACACAGATTATTGGGCTTCTACCAAAAGAGTTGCCATGTGACAGGAAGGATTTTAGAGTTTGCCATGTTCCGTCTGATTCACTCAGCTCTCTTCTCATTGTTCTATCATCTATCCCAGTTTTCAAGCTTGGAACTGGCTCAAGGTCTTTGTACTAAAATCAGCTCATAGGTATTGTTTGTTGAAATTAGTTTTATCCAAACGTGATTGGCCTGAAACTGGAATAAACATGACCACATTAGCCAATTCTCATAAATGCCATCCATTTTATGTCTGGCATAATCTTAGGAAGAGGGAAGTTTTGTTGCCTTGGGTGTCAGAGAAACCTCCGAGACCTGCAAGTGACAGGGAGTGGGAAAGGCTTTCCAGGATTATAGTCATGTAGTTTGGCTAAACTGTGAAATGCCTAAGGTTCCCATGAGGCAGCTTAGCAAAGGTGATTCCTTCCATCTGGGGAGTGGAGTACAAATGGGACCAGTGGCTTCCAGCTCGAAAGAACCATCTTCCCAGTGGAGGAAGAATGGGAGACCTGGACCCAGGCGTGAGACTCTGCAGGGTTGATAGAGACAACCACACTTCTCCTAGCATTCCTGGGCTAGCCCCTTTCTAGTGTGCTCTCCCTGACCAGAGGAACAAAAATCATTGGGAGACTTTCATTAACTTAACCCTTGAATATGAGTGAATAAAGCGCTGAAGAGCTTGTCAATGTTTTCTTGAACCTTGCACTTTGGGGGCTGACATCAGGCTGAACATATAAAAGTAATACAGATTTGCTCATTTAAAATAATTAAAGTGCCAGCCAAGTGTATATAGGAAGTGCCAAGGTTGAAAGTATGCTCTGGTAAAGAAAGAATCATGAGTTGCCATATGTCTGGCATCGGAGCAGAGAGCTGGAGGCAAAAAAGTATTTTTTCAAACTATAGATGAATGGATGTTTCCAAGTTTTTTCTTCATTAAATTTTTTAACTGACAGGAATCATATGTTAATCATGTACAGCATGACATTTTAAAACTACATGCCTAAATTGTGTGATTGCTCGACCAGGCTGATTATCATACATATTACATCACAAACTTACTTTTTTTTTAATGGTGAGAACACTTTAAGTCTGTTTTGTCAAATGCAGTACAAGTAATTAACGGTGATTGACATCATAGTGTATTAGACCTCTTGAGTGTATTCTTCTTCTTAACCTTACTGAAATTCCAAGTCCTTTGACCAATGTCTATCGCCCCAACCTCTGCCATCCTCTGGCAACCAATATTCTATTACTTGCTTTTGTGAGCTCAAGATTTTAGGTTCCACATGTGTGTGAGATTCTGTGATATCTATCTCTCTGCTTAGCTCAACTCTCATAAGAAACTGTCATCTGGGCCCATACATGTCACAAACAAAAGGAAGGGAATCTCTGAAAGTTTTACAAACTAACAGAATCTTCCAGGTGTGAAATTCATACACAAATGATTCTCTGCCAGCGTTTTCTTCCGGTTTTATTTTGGATGAAGTAAAGAGTCTCATGGCTACCTAGGTTGTGTTTATGGTTATTCCTTTAGTGGGTGGTGCAGCTTAGAGTGCAATGATGTTTACACATTTTCTGAAAAAAGGGGAAAAGCCATCTTACAAACATTTGGAACCCAATGTTTAGGCAGCTATGTTCTCCCCTCTTTGTCAAGTGGCCTTGCAAAGTCTCTGAATGGCACTCACTATGTCCTCCTGATGATGAGGCACAATGGCCCATTGTTAAAGGGTTGGAAACCAATTAGCAACAGAAGATAATGGAAGAACCTTCCATATATTTCACTGACCACAAGTCACAAATGGGCTAATTCTCAGAAATAAAACAGATTGCTGCTTATTGTCCTAGCTAAAGGCTACGGGTCTAGTAAAGTCACTTTGTCCTTGGCCTGGAGGTTCCTAAGTCTTCCTGGTAGGTGGGCTGCCAGATGGAAATTCAGTTCACCTGTCACTGAGAAGTCAGAAACTTGAATTTCCCATTACACTTTCTGCTACAATTGAAGAACACACACACACACACACACACACACATACTGCCCAGCATTTTAGCACTTGTGATTTTTTGTTTTGTTTTTTACAGGCATGATAATGAAGATGGAGATGAAAAGTCGAAGCTGTGGAAAAGTTGATGATTTGTTCCAGGAACATAAACACTGTCTTCCCTCCTGTCCCTTTAGGTCCAGTGGAACACGTTCACCTTCGGGTTCCATTCGTCGCCATACGGAATAAGGACGTCAACATCAGTGCAGTTGTGTGGCCCAGTCAGCTAGGGACCCTCACCTACTTCTGGTGGTTCGGAAATAGCACAAAGGTTTGGCTCTTTCTCTTCAACATCAAATTTGATCTAAATTCCTATGCTCTGGCTTCTAAATTAATTTGAAGGAACTGGGCATGCAATTCTAGTATATAATGAAGCTAAGAGCACAGAGATGTGAATGATAACACCTGCTTCCCAAAGTCAATTCCTTACCTCAGTGGAGAAATTTAAATAAATTTTTAGAAAGAAAGAAAGAGCACCCAGGGAAAGAGTCCATATTTGCAGGCTCTTTTTCTTCTATTTAAAAAATAATCTCTAAGTGTCATTGATTCCATTTTGCTCCTATTGGCATTTCTACCAATGTGCTGTGCAGCAAGGACATTACTTGACCTCTCTGAAATAGAATTCACATTGGTTAAACATGAGCTGAGTACCTAGATGTAAGGGTGGGGAATAAAGTTAGATGACATGTAGAATCCCCATCCACACCTGCCTGGTGTTCTGCAGACACTAGTTTTCTTAGGGAAGGTGATGAGGCTGTTGTGCCTTAGCATCAGAAACTAGAAGCATCTGTTACCGGATCTCTTAAAGTAACTCTTACTCCCAGAACCTGCCTATGATGCCCATGTTCACAGTTGAGACTCTGAAAAATTAGGCCGAACGGTCATCAATTGCATTAATGTTCTCCCTTATTGCTTTTTAAAAATCAACATTAAAATAAAAAAAACATTTTATTTATTTATTTATTTATTTATTTATTTATTTATTTATTTATTTAGGTGCATACCACAGTGCATTGTGTAGAGTTCAGGGGACAATTTGCAGGGATGATCGCTTTCCTCTTTCCACCTACCATATGGATTCCAGCAAATAAAGTCAGTCAGTTGTCAGGCAGCAAGCCCCTCCTTCTGCTGGGCCATCTTGTAGGCCCTAAATTCAACTTTTCATTGAGGTTTGCTGTTCGGCCGGCCAGCGGCTCACATGTCTGGGTTCTAGCCTGGGAGGCATCCTGGAATCTGGAAGAGAAGAGGGAGCTAGGCGGCATGAGAGAGAATGGAACCAAGACAACTAGTCTGCTCAAGGTTCAATTTTACTCTTCCCAGACCCTGGGTTATGAAGAAGGGGAAGGGGCCCATTCCCGCCAAATCATCCTTGGAGTCCAGTTTCAGGTGACCAAGTGATAGCTCAGGAACAGCTAGGCAGCAGGCAGTAGCGGTGGGAGTGGCAGAATGATAGGGTGGCAGGCTCCACCCCACATACTCTTTTCCTGCTAACAGTAAAACCTGTTCAGCCAGGTTTCAGGTGAGGGGGGAAGGTTACAGTTTGCATTTCAGGTTTGCAGAAAAAAATCAGAGGGACGTGCAGAGATTTCTCATGTGTTCTTTGCTCTCACCTTCCTTCCTGTACAATCTTTCTCTTGACGCATATAATGCATTTGCTATTCTTGCTGTCCTTTATAAGAAGGTCAGTATCACTCAGGACACAGAGTTTATATTAGGGGTCTCCCTTGGATTTGAACAATGTATGAAACAAAATAGTTATGTTTCTCCACAATCTGTGATTTACTTATTCATCTTTCCCTCCTTCTCAATGCCCACCACTGGTGTCTCCAGTTTTTTCATTTAACCTCATACAGTTAGACTCTTTAGCATCCAGACTTGGTAGGCTTTGTTTGCAGGTTGGATTATTTTTCAGTTAAGACTATCTATTCAAATGGTCTCTATGTAGTTTCACCACCTGATAGCTCACTCCGTTTTTAAAAGATTTTTAAAAAAAGTTTATGTGTATAAGTGTTTACCAGGATCTATCTATGTGTATTCAGTGAATGCCTCATGACCATGGAAACCAGAAGACAGCATCAGACTTCCATGGAAGTGGAGTTACCTGTCTTTGTAAGCTGATGTGTGGATGCTGGTAATTGAAACTGGGTCTTTGGAAAGATCATAAAATGCCCTTCATCACTAAGCCGTCTCTCCAGCCACTGCAACTTTGCATTCCCACCAGCAGTGAAGTACAACTTCTCTTACGTTTTTTTATCTTCGCAGCATTTGGTGGCGTTATGTTCTGGATTTTGGTCATTGTACCAGGACTGTGGTGGTATCTCATTTGAATGTGCATTTCCCATGTGACGTGGAGAATATGGTTACTGGCTAGTTTTATATTATGTTTGATGAGGGATCCAGATGTTTTTCCCTGTTCTAAAAACCAGGTGCTTGCTTCTTCCTGTTTATTGTTTCTGAGATATTTATATATTCTAAATAACAGTTCCTATACCTTCTGCAGATATACCCACCCAGTCTATTTCACCCTTCCTTCTCTTGACAGTGTCTCTTTCAAATTGAAATTTAGCAAAGCCCAACTGATCAATTGTTGAGTGCTTTGTGACTTTAATGTTTAACTTCAATGCTACTGGCATACACAAGGCCATCTGAGTTCTACCTTACACGATATTCTAGGTTTTTTTTTTAAATCCTTTATATTTTACATCTATGCTTATAATCCATTTTAGTTCATCTTTGAGGAGTAAGGCCTGTGGCTGGATTAGTTTTCTTGAACATGCAGTTTTCGCAATCTTCCAATTTGATCTTTGGAAAGGTCTGTCTTTGCTGTGCTTTGGTACTCTTGCTTCTTTGGCAAAGACCACATGTAACTCTAACTCTCTGGTCCTTCTCATTGATCTTGGGTTTTTCTTTACCCTTACCATGCCATCTTGATTGCTGTAAGTTCATTGTAAAATTGAAGCTGAGCACAGCTTCTTTCATATAAATATTACATTGTACTGTATGTGTATTCTTTTATTTTCTATATAAAGTTAGAATGAGATAGCTGAGAACTAAAAATTAACCTGTCAGAGTATTATATTGGTTTTGTTACACATCAATAAGTCAACTTGGTAAGATCTAAAACATCAACCCTATTGGGTCTTCCTATCCATGGACATGGTTCCTCTCTGTCTTCATTTACTTAGGCTTATATTTCTTTCTTTCAACAGAATTTAGTTTTATACAGAGCTTGCAGATATTTTATCAGAGTTACGGCTAAGTCCGATATTTTATTTTTAATAGTAATGATACAGATGACATTGTTTTTAAATTTAGATGTAACCTGTGCATGACTGGTATCTAACGAAATGACAGGCTTACATATATTCACTCTGAATCTTGAAACATATGTATCGTAAGAAAGTCTGTTTTATTGTTTTAAGATACATTCTTCTTTCATACAATACATTCCACCACAGTCTCCTCTCCCTCCACTTCCCCCAGTTCCTACACACACACATATCCATCTCACCCAGATCCATTCCTCCTGTTTTCCTTCAGAAAGACCATGCCTCCCGGGGATATGAACCAAACATGAAATTTAAAAAGGGGACTTTTGGGATAGCTTTGGAAATGTAAATGAAGAAAATACCTAATTATAAAAAAAAAAAAGAAAAAAAGATGCAACAATGACTAGGAACAAACTGTCATATAAGGCCGAAATGAGGCAACTCAGTAGGTGGAAAAGGGTCCCAAGAGCAGATGAAAGAGTCTGAGACACCCGCACACTCACTCTTAGGAGTGCCACAAAGCCTCTAAGCTAACAACCCTAACTATGAACTTACCTGACAGGGGAGACAACATGATCAGGAGAACGTTAAGAATCCTCACAATTCCTTCTTTAAATATTTGGGAGAATTTACTAGTAAACCTTCAGGAATTTGTGTCTTCTGTTTTCCAAGGTCATTGGTGCTTCACTTTCTTCCAAGGTACAAAAATCCAAAGGACTCTGCATTTTAAGTATCTGCTTGTGTGAGTTTGGCGACTTTTGTCTTTCAAAGACTGTTGCCTTTGTTAAGTTTGCAGAGATAGAAATGTTCATCTGGTCAGTTCACTGTCCTTTTGCTAGCCATGAGGTCTGTAGTGGGTTCTTCTTACTCGTCTGGAACATTTACAACTTGAGCATGCTTTCTGTTTTTTTTTCTTAACCTGGTTTTCTCTAAGAGCCTGCTTTTACTTCTTTTGGCCTTCCTTATTGACTTCCTGTTTCCTGTTTTCTATTGTTTTGTTTTTCTTTCTAATCATATAATTTCTTCTCTCTGGCTACTTTGGCATCAGGTTATTCTTAGTTCTGTAGTGTTCTAGGTAGAAGTGTAGATAGCTGGTTTTAGGGCTTCTTTTCTGACTAGTACATTCAGTGTTAGCAGCGTTGTCCCAGGCCCTGCTTTTGATGAACCCTACAAATTATGATAAGTAATATTTTCCTATTTGTTTAATTTACAGCTAGTTTCTTTTCAGATTTCTCTTTGTCTCCCATTCATTTTAGAAGTATTTTGTTTAATGCCCAGTATTTGGAGATTTTCTAGTTATCTTTTAGTTGCTGGTTTATAACTTGATCAGATTATGGTCTAAAAGCAGGATGGTATGATATCTAGTCTTTCCAATTTGTTTAAGAATGTCTAATGGTCCAGAATATTCTTTTCCTTGGTAAAAGTTCTATGTGGGATTGAACATAATTGATATTCTGCTGTAATTTTAGTTATCTCTATATATGCAATAATATAAAGTTGATCGGGTTCTTGAGTTCATGAATGCCCCTGCTGATCATCCCTCTTCTCTAGCATATCACATGTACTTTTAAAAAGCTTTATCCATGAGTCATGTGTGTACCTAATACTAATTAGATACTCATAGATGCTCCCCCTGCCTCTTCTGTCACAATCGTCACTCAACACATTTCAGCATATGGAATCAAATGCATAGTTACTGTTACTGTTTTGAAGACAACGTTCCTTGTTATGTTAACAATGAAAAGAAAAAACAAAATATCTTCATTTTTCTGTGAATGCCCTATATGTTTTTCAGAGTTTCTTACCACATTATTTTCTGTCTTTTAAAATGACTTAACGATACTTGCAGAGCTCATTTGCTGATAAGAAAGGCCCCTTGGGTTTGAGAAAGTTCTTTTTCTCCTTCACTTTTACAGGATAATTATCCAGGGTGCAAAGTTAGAAGTATATTTTTTTTTCTCTTAGGAAACTTTGCTGCTTTTTTTTTTCTGAAGTCATTAATTATGTCATAACACATTCTTTGTAACCGTATAGTCTTGGAGATGTTTTGGAACTATGTCTTACCACTTTTGTTGTTTCTATCATGTTATTTTTCTTTATGTATCTCTTCTTCTAGGATCTGTAGATTGAGACTTCCATGCCTGAGTGCTGGGTCTTCAGTATTGATGTGATTTAGGGAGCACCGACCTTTGAGGAGCTGTAGGTTTTTTCTGAAAACAATGTAGTTGAGACACAGCATTTATTTCTTCCCAGAATTCCTTGCATGCTTTACTCTTTCTTTTTCTGGTATCTCTGGTATCATATTACAAACACACACACACACACACACACACACACACACACACACACACACACACATCCATACCTTGTGTACTTAGTTCCATTCTTGGATTGTTTTGTTCTGTTTTTATTTATTTTATCTTTTCAGTCTTCATTATACTTTGCTCTCTTTATTTTTTATTGTGGGAGTTTCAGCTGCTTTGCCTAGGTTTTAGAGATTCCTTTCTCACAGGTGTTCTCTTACTACCAAATCCATCTAAAGACAGTGTTATTACCATTAGCTTCTTCTTCTTCTTTTCTTTTCCTTTTTCTCCTCTTCTCTTCTCTTCTCTTCTCTTCTCTTCTCTTCTCTTCTCTTCTCTTCTCTTCTCTTCTCTTCTCTTCTCTTCTCTTCGATTTCAATCTCCCCATTTGTATTGTACTTCATTTCAGCAGATATTTTGTTATACTTGGAGGTGAGGTTCTGAGTATGAATTCTGTGTGTAGTGTGATCATGTCCGGGTGTAAGAGGGGAGTTGCTTTATCATCAAACCTCATCTGTTTTCGGGATCCTATGATCTTGCATTGTGTACTTCCTAGGTGTTTCACAGTACACACACACACACACACACACACACACACACACACACACAGAGAGAGAGAGAGAGAGAGAGAGAGAGAGAGAGAGAGAGATTAGGTCAGGTTTGTATTGAGATAGTATCTCTTTTTCCTATGGTTGTTAGACTAAGATAAAACCCCTGCAAGTTAGGCTCTGATTTAAAGTTTCTTCTAGGAAAAGATTTTTTTAAGCCACAGCGCACTGATGTACTTATAAATGATCCCTTATCCCCTCTCACTGAAAGAAGCACAAAGACACAGTTCTCCAGTATTTATGAGAGAACCTGGTCAGCTCCTGGCTATAAAATTTTCCAAGCCATGAAGGCTCCTATGACTCACTGGGTCCTCCCTGTGGTTTTCACTCTCTGACTTTGTTTATTTTAAAAATACATTGTGTAGTTGGTGTTGCTTATCTTGGCAAAGGTATTAATTTAAAATAATATAAGAAATGTACCAAATTATAATGGTGTAGTTATACATTAGGAATGATGATGTGGAATCTACCTTTGTCCTCATTCTGGAAGGTTAAGGTTAGGAGATGCCCTACTCCTGATCTTGTGGAGGATGACAGCATGATGCAATAGAGGGTGCATGGACACGGGATTGGGAATCATGAGTTAGGTTACTAGAGTGGCTATGTCTTAGATAATCCTGA
Organism: Mus caroli; assembly: GCF_978045245.1. Taxonomy (NCBI): domain Eukaryota; kingdom Metazoa; phylum Chordata; class Mammalia; order Rodentia; family Muridae; genus Mus; species Mus caroli. The sequence goes on along the minus strand of NW_028227275.1, from coordinate 12,487,139 downwards.
ATATTTGAGCTTGATCAAGTTGTTTGTCCTGAGATGTTATTCACTCACTCTCTCATCTTGCCTGTTGTATAAAGTAAGATAACTACGTATTTAAATGTCACATACTATATGGTCAGCAACTGTATGCATTGTAGCACATAACTGAAAATGCTCTCTTAGATGGGATAGTGGAAGATGGAGAAAGGTTCATGAACCAAGGGGGATCTCAGTTTGTAGTATTGCTGCCCAGTGGCTTTAATTTAACTTCTTAGTAGAGGTGACTAATGCTTCTGCATTTTGTTTTGTTTTGTTTTGTTTTGTTTGTTAACTAGGGAAACAAATAAGTTTATACTCGGTGCAGTAGAAAAGTGGCTCAGTGTACAACCAGCATCCCAATTTGAAACACTTGATTAGTTGCGGAAACGGACCTCAGACTCAGGCCTCCTAAATCAATGCAGCGCAGGTCATCCCTCAGCGTGAGAAGGCTGTGTTACTGGGAATGGTTCTCCCCTTGGTGTTACTGAGCAGTCATTTTTCTTTAAAAATCATGAGATATCCACAGAAGAGGAATGGCAAAGTCATTGCAGGAAAGGTTTATTTTCTCCCCTGAGAAAGTGAGAGGTCAGTTTGTGTTTGGAGAATTATTTTCTGTTAATATACATTTGCTTTATCATCTTTACTGAGAACCCACTCTCTGTAATGAGGCCAGTTATTGGATGGGGCTCAACACAGAGATTAACTTGGCAGCCAACAGGACGCTGAAGTTGCAAATGTAATCTGTCTCTGTAGTGGCTTATTTCTTTTGAGGGCTGATTCTAAAATATGAAGCACCTAATAATGGCCTATGTGTATTTGATTTAAAGTAACAAATGAATGGAAAAAAGATTGAACATTTTAGTTTTCATTTCCCTTATAATTATATGTTACCTTGAATTATAGAGTCTGGAGCAAAGAAACTAATACTTAACATGTGACCATCTTGGAGTTATACACTGAAATCTCTCTTCCTCATATAGATGTTATGACATATTATGGGATTTTAAAGTGCAGACTGGCAACTTCGTTTTATTTTTTTAATTGATTACTAGAAGTATTTCTTTGGTTATAAAGAGTTCCCATCTACAAGCTAAGGAATGGAGTGTAACTAACATACAAGTACCCAAGAAAGAAAGGGCTTATGAGTTAATATCCATTCCCAAAGAACAGAGCTCACAATGCCTAAGACTGAAAAGTATAAAAATAGCTTTAGAAGATGACAAACCTGGGTTAAAATACAGATATAGTTTTCTCTGTTCTAGTCCTTTTGTCAAAACACTTAACTTTCACTGAGTGGTATTAACTGTTGAACCTAAGTACTAACAGTAGTAACTACAATTGACCATTGCCGTGAGCATCAGCTAAAAAATGCTCATGAATCATGGAAAACATGACAAGGCATTGGGGAACATCAGATGTTGTTTGACATAGAGGGATAAAAGTCTGATATAATTCTGCAGGTCATGTGGGTGTTTACAAAAAGCAGTTACTTCCTGCATTTGAAAGAGACACATTTTCAGTATTTTTGTGTTATCACCACTATAGAAACACAGCAGCGAGAAAGGGGGCCACATAGCCCCATGGTTTATCAAATGACCACATTTGATTGACAAAGGAATGAGTGTCTTTGAGTGTGGGTAAGTGTGGTCACCTTCAGAGCTGTTTGGTTTCCTTTGCATGGCAAACTGTTCTTTTAAATGAACTAGCCCTAATTTTAACTAGTTATTTCTAGTATTTGCTGTATTTTCTCAATCCATTATTTTATTTAATCATCAGAATAGCTTTATTTATTTAATAAAGAGGATACTTAGACTGGTAACCTCAGAAGGTAGTGTGGTGTGTGTGTGTGTGTGTGTGTGTGTGTGTGTCTGTCTGTCTGTCTGTCTACTACATGAGATAGAAAAGTTCACTCAAGTGGTTGAATTAAATAAAAATATTGACATAAATGAACTGATTTTCTATCTCTATAGCCAGGCCTTATCTTGATGCTATTAATACCAGGGATAAAAGACATGTACAGCATTACCGATACCTTTAAAGAAATCATGTCCCATCTGAAGAGGCAAGCACATAAATTAATTGCTGTGGGTGTATGATGGACAGATAGATAGACAATAATAAGCATCCCTGAGATCCAGACGTTGACTTTTGTACCTACGAACCTATTGGGAAGGGACATGAAATTTTATCAGGACCCCCATAAGTCTTTTTTAGAAGCTATTTTTTTTCCTACAAGACATGAAGACTAAAACACATGAGAAATTTCATTTGTTACCTTCAGGAAGTATATTCCTTTGATAATATGAGTTTAACAGCCAGAAAACTGCATAAAAAGGGAAGGTAGTATAAAAATATACATACCAGCCACATTGGACATCTTAGTGATAGAGGCCAGCCTGTGAGCCACAAAGAGTGTCAAGCTGGCCTTAAATGAGCGGCACACTTGAGGCAGAAATGAAAAAAAAAATGTCATCAAAGTATAAAGGTTAATCCTTGCAAATGGTTGTGTCCTCTGTGGATTGATTCTGTCCAAGTAGAGCATTCATTTGGCAGATGTTGGAAGAAAAACACTTTAAAGTGGAAAGATAAGACAGACTTCTTAGACGGTCAAATATGCTTTTTATTTTGTTATAAAATTTATATTTGAGGTAGGATGATATAAGATAAAGTTAGGCAGAACTATCATGAACACATGGTAATTCAACAGAAATGTTTCCTCTGGCACTCTCGGTCTGTTTCTCTCTCTCTCTCTCTCTCTCTCTCTCTCTCTCTCTCTCTCTCTCTCTCTCTCTCTCTCTGTGTGTGTGTGTTTGGTGTATTTGTGCATAAATGTTCAATCATTTTTAACTGAACTTCCACATCAATCTATAGTTATAGCACAGTTATAAATACTATTTTGCTTTATTTCTTTCTTACCTTTGTGCATATTTAACTTTTTTTTTCATAATTCCCAGCAAGGTATTCCCACAATTATATATTCGGCCTTTTCATTTCATATGATAAGCACTTTTCACACATTGCTATATAATATACAGAAGGTTTGAAGTGAGGCAAGCATAATGACTGCATTGTTTGTTCAATTTGGCTGTGGTAGGCTTGATCAAGGTGCACATTTTAAACTGTGGATATTTTATGATGTGCAACATTCTTGCTGTGTAGACTGCTGGTGTAGCCTGTATCTAGAGATTTCCCCCAGATTCCGTTGCTAGTCCATTAGTCAAGTGGCAATCTTATAACTAAATAGTTTCTCAGAGCTTTTATTATTTATTGCCAGGCACAGTTGGATAGTTTGTGACCTGTCATATGTGAAGGACTCTTCATTGTGAGGAATGTAACCCAAAGCCTAGGCAGTGCAGGAAATATTGTTCTAAGGGGCCACACTGCAAGCTGGCCCTGCAGCTCTGACAAAGCAGAGCCGAGAAGTCAATCTGTTGCCTGCTGGGTTTGTGGGTCTCTGAATGGCCAATTTGCTGGGATTAACAGAGGTCTGGCTTAATAAATGTGTCTGCATGCCTAATAGATTTGAGTAAATGAACCTTAAAATACTTGATTTAATTTAGCATTGGGCATTCTGTATCAGTGGCCAATGAAGCACTCAAGGATCCTGATGACTGCTCCAGCTTTCTCGGGAAGGTGAACTCAGCCACGGTGCCATAACCGCTGATGAAAAACAAAAGCAATTTGGAAAACAGAATTAGTTCCTGCCATTTATCCGGCATAGATGCCTGTCTGTGGCCTGCCACCCAGAGACCAAGCATCCGCATTCATCAGAGTTTGTTTGCTGTGGCTCCGTGCCCTGACTGGCTGGCATGAGGCTTTTGCTCACCCACCTCTGATGGTGTGTTCCCTTTGTCCTTCAGCCCTTCACCCTCACTTGGCTCTGGAACATGGGGAAGCGGCCAGATGGAGAGGAGATAAGATTTGCTAGAGCAGGAGGGAATAAGCCCCTCCCAGAGGACATGATGCTATTGATAAAAATGCCATAGCCAGATAAGTCTTGGGATGTAAAGAATCTTCTACGCAGGGGAGAGGGCCACTTGCCCCACTTAGGACCAACGAAGGTTCCCTGAAAAGAAAACAAGGGAAAGAGGAAGAAAGGCTTGATGCTGAGCAGTGGAGGAACTAAGAGGCAGCAGGCTGGACAGAAGGACACTTTAAGATAGTCACCACCCGAGGGAATGATTCAGAGTCTTGGAAAAATATAAACATCCTTATTATTCCTTCTGAAAAATTTACACCTAGTGCTTATGATAAAACATTCAATCCGGGCAATGGTTTAATCCCAGCACTTGGGAGGCAGAGGCAGGCATATCTCCAAGTTCAAGGCCAGCCTGGTCTATAGAGTGAGTTCCAGGACAGTCAGAGCTTTTCAGAGAAACCCTGTCTCGAAAACCAAAAAACAAAACAAAAACAAAAACAAAAAAACAGAAACAAACAAATAAACAAAAAATCATATATATATATATATAGTTAAATGGTTAGAATTTTGCAAGAAAAGTCCATATATTCATCATAATATTTATTAGGGAAATGTCCCAAGTCTATCTTGGCAAGTTTTTCCATCCATTACTCTTGATTTTTACATTTTTTATTTTAAAGTAAATTAAGCTTGTGTGCTTTGTCCTTTGTCCTAAATCATTAAGCTTGCAAATCGTTGACTATAGTTCACTGTTTCTTGAAAGTGTTCCTCCTTGGATACCATAAAATATATCAACAATAGAATACATGAGTCTGCAGTGTATATTTATACTCTGACAAGCAGTCCCTCGGGTAGGGTAGCCCACCTATGATGCTAACATATCACCATCCTTCCGCAAGTTGCCTGGATCTTCGCAGCCAGTCCCCGTGCCAGGCTCCTCCCCATCATAGGATATATTTGCCTGCTACAGAACATCATAAAAGTGTAATCACATAACAAAATTGTTCCCTGTTATCTCTCATTGTTTGGAAGTCACAATCTGTATTTTTATATTAATGTATATAGGGGTGGGGTTAGGAATGTGATGAGAAACTGTTGGAGGCAGATAATGACTAGACTATATTAAAAAAAAGATTAGAACTAATTTAAAACAATCTTGCTGTGGTACCCACCATATATATATAATTTTCTATTTGTTATATGAAAACTCTGTGGTTAATTTTTATTTTCTCATTGGTAAATTTCCAGACTGTGTAAATTTTAAGCTGATGGGAAAAGCTGCTAAGAGTTTCCTGAGCTCTGGGGGTACCGCCCCCCCCCAGCTCCTTGGAATTAAACCACCAATCAAAGAAAACAAATGGTGGGACATGTGGCTCTAGCTGTATATGTAAATGAAGATGGCCTAGTTGGTCATCAATGGGAGGAGAGGCCCTTGGCCCTGTGAAGGCTCTATGCCCCAGTATAGGGAAATGCCAGGACCAGGAATGGGAGTGGGTGGATTAGGGAGCAGGGGGAGGGGGGAAGGGATGGGGGATTTTCAGAGGGGAAACTAGGAAAGGGGATAACATTTGAAATGTAAATAAAGAAAATATCTAATAAAAAAGTTTCCTGAGATGTACATGACTGTTTTCCCTTAACTGAATTCTAGGGGCTCAGTTGCAGATTATAAAGTGCGAAATGGCACAGTCAATCTAGAAAAGCTTCTCATAGCTTCTAATAAGCTAAACTTTTCCCAGAATTGTTGCAGTGATTTTATATTTCTACCAAAATAGCATGGGAGTTCCAGGTTGCTTTGCACTTTCAACATTATTTGCAATATTATTTTTAATTGGATATTTTATTTATTTACATTTCAAATGTTATCTCCTTTCCTAGTTTCCCCTCTGCTAACCCCTTTTCCCATCTCTCCTTACTCTGCTTCTCTGAGGGTGCTTCCCCACCCACCTACCCACCCCACCCCCCTCACTGCCCTAGCATTCCTCTACACTGGGACATAAAGCCTTCACAGAATCAAGGGCCTCCCCTCATTGATGCTAGATAAGGCCCCACCTCCTTCAGCTCCTTCAGTCCTTCCCTTAACTCCTCCATTGGGGTCCCTGTGCTCAGTCCGATGGTTGACTGTGAGCATCCGCATCTGTATTGTTCAAGATCTCTCAGGAGACAGCTCTATCAGGCTCCTGTCAGCAAGCACATCTTGGCATCAGCAATAATGTCTGCGTTTGCTGTCAGAGTGTGGGATGGATCCTCAGGTGGGGCAGTCTATGGATGGCCTTTCCTTCAATCTTTGCTCTACTCTTTGTTCCCTGTATTTCCTTTGGACAGGAGCAATTCTGGGTTAAAAGTTTTGAGATGGGTGGGTGGCCCCATCCCTTAACCAGGAGCCATGTCTAACCTTTGGATATGATATTGACAGATTCTCCCACCCCTTTGTAGGATATTTCAGCTAATACCATCCCTGTGGTGTCCTGGGAGGCTCTTGCTGTCCTGGCATCTGGGACTTTCTGGTTGCTACTCCGTTCCCTATTCCTCATTGCTACACACCTCTGTTCAATTTCCTGACCCTCTGTACATCTCCTCCATCTCCTCCCATACCTGATTCTTGCCTTTTTCCTCTCCCCCTCTTCTCTTTCTTCCAATTCCTTCCCACCTTCTACTTCCCTTGATTATTTTTCCCCCATCTAAGTAGGACTGAAGCATCCACTCTTTGGTCTTCCTTCCTCTTGAGCTTCATCTGGTCTGTGAGTTGTTTCATGGGTATTCCACACTGTTTGCCTAGTATCCACTTATCAGTGAGTACATACCATGTGTGGTCTTTTGTGAGTTACCTCACTCAGGATGATATTTTCTTGATCTATCCATTTGCCTGAGAATTTCATGAAGTCATTGTTTTTAATAGCTGAGTAGTATTCCATTGTGTGAATGTACCACATTTTCTTTATCCATTCCTCTGTTGAGGGACATCTGGGTTCTTTCTAGCTTCTGGCTATTATAAATAAGGCTGCTATGTACATAGTGAAGCATGTGTCCTTATTACAAGTTGAAGCATCTTCTGGGTATATTCTCTGGAGTGGTATAAATGGGTCCTTAGGTAGTACTATATCCAATTTTCTGAGGAACCACCTCAGATTGATTTCCAGAGTGATTGTACCAGCTTACAATCCCACCAGTGATAGAGGAAGGAGTATTCCTCTTTCTCCAAATCCTTGCCAGCATTTGCTGTCACCTGAGTTTTTCATCTTAGCCATTCTGACTGGTGTGAGGTAGAATCTCATGGTTGTTTTGATTTGCATTTCCCTGATGACTAAGGATATTGAACATTTATTTAGGTGCTTCTTTGCCATTTGAGTTTCTTCAGTTGAGAATTCTGTTTAGCTCTGTACCCCATTTTTAATAGGGTTACTTGGTTCTCTGGAGTCTAACTTATTGAATTTTTTGTATATATTAGATATTAGCCCTCTTTCAGATACAGTATTGAGAAAGATCTTTTCCCAATCTGTTGGTTGCTGTTTTGTCCTATTGACAGTGTCCTTTTCCTTACAGAAGCTTCACAATTTTATGAGGTCCCATTTTTCAATTCTTGATCTTAGAGCATAACCCATTGCTATTCTTCTGTTCAGGAAATTTTCCTTTGTGCCCATGTTTTCAAGGCTTTTCCCCACTTTTCCCTTCTATTATATTCAGTGTATTTGGTTTTATGTGGAGGACTTTGATCCACTTTGACTTGAGCTTTGTACAGACAGGGAGATAAGAATGGATCAATTTGCATTCTTCTACATGTTGACTGCCAGTTGAACCACCATCATTTCTTAAAAATGCTATCTTTTTTCCCACTGAATGGTTTTAGCTTCTTTGTCAAAGATCAAGTGACCATAGGTGTGTGGGTTCATTTCTGGGCCTTCAATTCTATTCCATTGATCTACTGCCTGTCACTGTACCAACACCATGCAGTTTTTATCACTATTGCTCTGTAGTATGGCTTGAGGTCAAAGATGGCTATACTCTGAGATGTTCCCTGACCTCAAGCTATACTACAGAGCAATAGTGATTAAAAACTGCATGGTATTGGATTATCATTTTAAAGCAACTTTTAACCATCACAATATCAAATTTGATGTCTCATTTTGTTTTCAAAGATCTGGGATGGTCTCTGAATGATAAGACTTAATACAGTTAAAACTGTTTGCTGCTCTTTCAGAGGACCTGGGTTTAATTTTCAGCACTCACGTGGTGGCACTCAACTGGTAACTCCAGTTCTGGGTTATTTGGCACCCCCTTTTGGATCCCGAAGGTACTACACACATGTTGTGCACAGACATATGTGCAAGAAAAACATATATACATGTAAAATAAACATAAATCCAATAATTTAAAAAACAGGATTTTAAACAGATGTGGTATCATGGCTTGTATGATAGAGAAACCTCTACCTTATCATTTTGTCAGCTCCAAAGGTACAGCTGTGTACATTATAATGCTATATGTATGGCTGTATGTAGAGTAATATGTATGTATGTATCCCTATACTGTAGTAGATGTTCTCATTTTGGGGAAGAGATATGAGAAGCTTAGGGTAGTATCTCTAACTCTGTCCAGCTACCACCAGTCTGATCATGAAGGAAGGCTGTAGAATTTGAAACAGAAGAAATCGAAATAGTTCCTCAGAAGTCCTGCCAAATCTGGCGAGCAGAAAAGGATTTCAGTCTTACAGAAGGAACACTGTCTAAAAACAGCATCTTCAAGTCTTTGCATCTCTCTGTGTGAATATATCCAGTCAGTCATGGATAGACACTGCGAGAGCTGGCACACACTTAACTCCTCAGAGGGCACTTCTGTGCACACTTCAACAAGCCACATTAGTATTCTGCATTTTATTGTTTCTGTGTGCAGAGAGGAGAAGGAGTCTGCTCATCTGTGCTTGAGTCATATCTTCTTTATATGCCTTAGTTCCAGCCTCCAACTTCTATACATTACCTTCCAGAGAACAGGCAGCATTAGAGAATATGAGCTTTAAGAAAACTACTAAATATTGACTCTTCCATCTCAGGATCTGCCTTCTCTTCTATAATCATCTACTTATATTTCTCTTTTTATCCTTTATAAGTTCACATATCTGGCTAAGTCAGGAGGAAGGAAAAAGAAAACTGAATCACAGCCTATTATATATGCATGTTTGAATATTCTCAACCTAATAAAAATGGCAAAAAGTGCTTTGCAAGTGAAAACAGATATAATTCCACAAAAATCCATTTTAAGGCCATCACATTGCTTTGTGTGTGTTTCTGTTGTAAGAATGACAGTGTGCTTAAATTGGGTGACACTGAAGTAAGTAACAGGTCACTTCCTGAAAAGCCCTTGTAGCCCAAAGGAGTATAGAATATAAGGGATACTGGATATTGAAGTAATTCCTTGTTCCAAGAGCAATCGAAAACAGGATTTAAAAAGCTGATGTTATTTTGCCCAGAAGAAAGAACAAGGTGACATAACAACTCAACAGTGTTGCTCATTTTTCAGGATTAAAATTTTATGAATTTTAAATTGATTAATGTTTTTACTAGTTCCCAGAGAAATAACACAGTTTGTGGGAACTAAATAAAATTGTTAGTTCTTTTCTTTTCTTTTTTAAAGTGAAAAGCCCTTGGGTGCTGTCATGCTATGCATATGCATGCCATTCTCAGATTTACAAAAATGAGAGACAGTCTGGTACACTAGGGAAGATTGAAGGGGTGTCACTCTTTTCTCTCTTACAGCCCCTCATCACCTTGGACAGCAGCATCTCTTTCACATTCCTTGCAGAGGGAACCAACACCATCACTGTCCAGGTTGCTGCTGGGAATGCCCTCATCCAAGACACAAAAGAGATTGCAGTACATGGTAAGCTCTGAGTGTGATATTCTCTTCTGCTCATGCAGGTCCCTCTTCCTATCTTGGTGCCAACCATAAACTGCTTTAGAATTCATCAGGTTAATAGGGAATCAACATCCACAAATGTAGACTTCAATGGATGGAGAAGTCAAATTGAAAAATAAACAGATCACTGGTAGTCATCTGTTGTCCCTTGTACAGGAACAAATCTTGTGGTGCATCTAGATGACTATATGTTTGGGTTAGTTGTTAGACAAGGAAAGCTAAAATAGATGAATGAGCTCAATATGATGATCTGCTAAGCCATCTACAACATGTGTGCAGTGTTTACATTGTGACATGGGACAAGGGATCTATCTACAAAGCGAGAGGAGCAATGTTCCCCATCCTACAGAACTCACATCTTGGGTAATGAGATGATCTATACAGAGCAAATGTAGTTTTCCAGATGTGATTGTTGGAAATTCTAACATCATTGTCTGCAAAGGCTTTATAATGAGCCTAAAATCATAAGCTTATGTAGCTTTATACACATGATATAATAATATATGCCAGGAAAGTTAAAGCAAAACTCTCTAGGAGAATAAAGCATAATAAAGGAGGGGGTAGGAGAGAGGTTCTTATAAAGGGCTAAGGAAGGGATAGGCACACCTATGAAAATGTCATTATGAAGCTTAATATAATACACTATGGATGTACAGCAATAAAAATAAATATAAGCTAAAATGAAGGCAGAGAAGGTGATGAGCAGGGTTTTCACATGTTCTGAAAAATAGTTTTTTGATTACTACATTTATTTTAAATGAAATTGATGGTCTTATGCTACCATCCCTCCAGACCTCCCATAAATTCCCAGATATCCACTATCATTGTAGTTGTCTAGAAAGTCATACAAGTATGTGTGGGTTTCTGATGAAGGCAATTTCTATAGCATTGTCCTGGTGAGGTGGTTTTTTTGTTTTTTGTTTTTTGGTTTTTGGGTTTTATTTTTTTTTGTTTGTTTTCCCTATTTCTCTGCCAACTGGTCACTGACACCCCTTATTAGGACCTGAAGTAAATCTTTTTATTAGAGTGTAAATCTATGCTGAAACTGGTGCGCATAAGAAATGCCGATTTTTATGGATGAGCACCAAGAGGACAACTTGTCTACCTATCAACCAGATCAAGAATCAAGCATTACCCTACATCCCTAGAGAAAAGGTTTAACCTACTTTCCTTGCATGTGAGGGTTTTTTTTTTTTTTTTACAACATTATCAACAATGGAACAGAAGGACAGAGAGGTGGAGACTTCCATTCCAATGAAGCCATGATTGTTATGTTTCAGTTTGGCTTCGAGATATCCACAGAAGGGAGTTCAGATCTTTTTTTGTTTTTTTTGCTTGTCTTCCACTTCAGCCAATATTCTTTACAGGAGTTAGAAATATGGGGAAGAGCACAAATCTACTCCTGGTGGGAAATTTTCCTTCTTTTCAGAAGCCAAAGGAAGAGTTAAAATAAGGAAAGGTATCTGAAGCGTGTGAAGAGAACCGATTCCTGATGTACATGGCTATGGGCCCAGTGCCCATCAAACCCTCTCTTATCCCAGTCCGCTAGCTTCCCCTGACATTCTGTCTCCTTGCAGAATACTTCCAGTCACAGCTCTTATCGTTCTCTCCAAATCTGGATTACCACAATCCTGATATCCCTGAGTGGAGGCAAGACATTGGCAATGTCATCAAGCGAGCTCTGATTAAAGTAAGTTAACTGTATTTAGATTGCTTATTTTTGAGCTAAGAAAAATAGATGGTACTGCTGGGCATGGTGGCACATGCCATCCCACGACTTGGGAGGCAGAGGCAGGCAGATTTCTGTGTTTGAGACCAGCCTGGTCTACAAAGTAAGTTCCAGGATAGCCAGGGCTACACAGAGAAACCCTTTCTCAACCCCCCAACCCCCCAAAAAAAGGTAGTGTCAAGAATTGAAGCTGTTAGTCTACAGACAAGTAGGGATTATTTCTCCATACAGAAAAGGAAAGGATGAATAGGAAAAACTAAAGAAGTGAAGGAGATAAAAGAGACAGGCAATCTGAGAATGGAGGAGGGGATAATCTAGTGTTCAAAGATGGAAATTGGCTCAGTGTTGGATCCAAGTATTTTTGAGACAGGAACTTGACCCTCTTAATGGAAAATGGATAAACCATTTGGTAAATATACACTTATTTATGCATTTATCTACCCTTTGCTTACAATTAGAGCCTTTTAAATACATATTTAACTTCACTAGACTACTACTGACCACACATGAATGCAGAGGGCTAGGAAACACAGCAACCCATCAGGAAAATAAACCTATAGATTTAAGCCAAGGTCATATTCTCTTTGGTGAAAATAAAACATTTGTTAAGCATTCTCCCAGCAATGTACTAGAATTTTGAGATGAATGAAACAGTCCATTTGAGAAGTAAATCTAACGTTCAATTAGTTCTATGGCAGAGTCATAACCAGCATCTCCAAAAAGCACTGAGAAATGTGTACCTTCACTGTCCTAGAGATTACAAGGTTGACACAGACATGTGATCCCATTGATACTTCTTGAACTACTGGAATGGTTCTGGAGGAGATATGTGAACATATTTTAAAGGATATATGTCACTTAACAGGGAAGAGATGGTGTCTTTCAGGTAGAATGAACCGTCCATGCCAAGCAATTCTGCTGGAAGAGCTTATTACATTGCAGAAATGACATAGGGTTTGATGTGGTCAATCTCTGCCTGGCAGGAGGACAAAGTGGGCAAGGATTGACTACAGTGATTAAGTTCTAGTGTGAAGATTCTGAAGAGCTAAGTTGTATTCATCAGAGTATGTGAAATGTATGGTGTCTTCTTTACATAAGAAAATGCTGTCCGTGGATAGATTTTTCCAGGTATCTATTGTGGTGGCAATGCAAAAGAAAGGCTGACAGGAAGGGCAGAATGTTGGGATGATTTCAAAATAAATAGAAAGGTTGTTTTCACGAGGGGCAATAAAAATCTCAAAGATAAAGGAGACAAAATCTCATTAAGAAAATGAACCATAAAAATAAGAGGAACATATTGGTGGGAAGCAAAGGAACAATCTACAATTCAGACAATATGGAGGGGGCATCCTCCCCGTTAATGACTTGGGTACTGTATGGGAAAATTGTAGTTGGGGAACCCATGTGAGTTTGGAGGACATGAGAAATGACTGTGTGAACATGACTAGTCAGAAATGTAAATCTGAGGGCCAAGCAGAGGTTCTGGCTAGAAGGAAGATGTCAGCACCTATGCTTGGGAACTCTTATGTCTTGTTCTGGAGGAAAATGGGGGTGGAGAATCCTGATTGCTAAAATATCTGAGAGGACACAGAAAAGAGACAGGGACGGATATGGAGAAGGAACTGACAGAAAGGAAGCGGACTATATAAGTGAGGAACACAGAGGGGAATTCCTATACGCATTATCTCAAGGGACCTTCTGACTTTTTATAAAGGAATGTTTCATAGAAAGAGATATGAACAGGATAGCTGTGTTATGCTTCTTTATTCTGTTTGGGCTACTTGGACTTATAAGTGACAAACATTTATCTCTTGAAAGTCCACAGATATTAGAAAGATGAAAATAAAAGCATTGGCAAGAGTGTGACTCACTGATGACATTTTCTCACTTTGTGTTCACATGGTGGGAAGAGGACAACCTGACTATCTGAGACTACTTTAATAAAGGCGTTGACCTTGTTCCTGAGTGTCCTACCCTCCTGTCCTTATCACTTTCCCCACGCCCTTCCTTCCTGTATCATCACATTGGTGATGAGGCTTAAAACAAAAATTGTTGGGGGAGTACAAGTATTTAAACCATGGCCTATATGCTTAATATATCATATAGGTTGGGGATCATTTTCCATGTGTTTGCAGCTACTAAAAACTGAACAGCTTTTGAAGGAACCTTTGGAAGACTGCATGCCAGGTGGGGCCTAGACCTTAAATCTTCAAGCAGCCCTTCAGATGGCTTTAAATGAATCTAGAAGCACAGCTTTCAAGGACCCACTATGATCTCTGAGAGACTCTGATGTAACTATTCCTGAATCAAGGATCATACCAGCCAATCACTGACAGGCTCACCCCTTCGATCCATTGGGTAATCCTCAGCACAGTGCACTCTTCTCTGATTTATGCACGAGGACTCAGAGAGTCCCAGATTCTTGGTGGTCATGCCTCTTTGCAGGGTACTGAGACATCTGGAACTGCAAGACAATGCCTTTTTGGTTGGTAGATTTGTTAGACTTGATTGCTTTTTCTGCCTCTCTTCCTGGCTCTCTTTTGTTCTTTATAACATCCCCAAGAGTTAACTCTAATCATTAAGCCTAGTTCTACATGAGAATCAGAGCTGAGCAAATAGGAAACAATCTACCCTCTTGCCTCTACTCAATTCAGCAAGCGTTCATTGGTTCATTGACTTTCTACCATGCCAAGAAACTTTGGAAGAGTAAAGTATCCTCAAAGATTCTCAGGAATGCCTGGGGAAGCACACCACCACAACTTCACAGAAAACCTTTCAGAACCTTCGAGAACCTTTTAGATGCATTTGGAGAAAACGGTGGAGATGATCTCTATCCCTGGAGAGGGAGGCCATGGTGATTTGAATAATCTGGAGAAGATTACTGTAGGCAGATGGTCACAAGAGCCTCCTGGGAGAGAGGTGGTACCTCAGTTGAATCACAACCCCCCTCCCATACTTGTATTGAGTGAACAGGCAGTGTTCTGAATGAAAGACCCTCAATGCACACTGGGAAGAATAATCTATGGGAAAATTCAGTTTACTCTCACCCAATTTTTCAGTCAGAGAGTTTTGCCTCTTTTAAGGTTTTAATCACAGAAATCAGTAAAATCATCCACTCAAGAATAGAAAAAATGTACTCATAGCCTCAAATTTAACCTTTGCATCTTAATTTTATATACTTTTATGTTTTTATCCACGTGTAACCAAAAACGTTGTATAAAAGTCCATGAGCAGGCAGCCATCCTAAGCATCCATGGGACCTCAACACCGCCTTCCAACTACAAGAATATTCTTCCACATAGTTATACGAGTGTTTTCTTAATTTTTGAATGTTTAATCTTTCCATTTATTTTTTATTCTACATAATATTGTGTTTCCTCCTATGCATGGCTTTTCAAGCATTTAGAACCATTTCTTTAGGACTAAACACACTGCAATTGCTGACTGAAGAATATGAATATTTTTACACCCTGTAAGAGAGTCCTTTGGAAAGAAAATTGATGATGGGTATCAGTTCTGTTTCATACTACCAGCCCAAGGGTGGCTCCCCTTCCACTGCAGCCGCACCAATAATGCTCTTAAACTTAAAACATTCCCCCTTTAACTGGAGAAGACAAGTGCTCTTCTGCTGTTATTTTGAATTTGCTTCTCCCTGTTTTTGTTTATAACAGCTTGCTTCTCATTTGGAGCCAGTCTATTCATGTTTGAGCCATTGCTCTAGTTCTCTCAATGGGGGGGGGGAGTAGAAAATACGAGAGGAACTTATTTCAGAAATCATTTGGAATACCCTCAAAGTTTCAGTAAAAATGTAAATGGGAGCAGAAGAGAGAGAAGTCAATGATTCTTTACCTGGCAGCTCCAGGGGGAAACAGGAGAGAAGTCTGGGTGCACACTGTAGTCTGGGACTGAAATACTGTGTGTTTAAAAGTTCATACAGGCTGTCTAGTTATGAATAGTACTCTTTTCCTGGGTAATAATGTGGATGCCTGACCCCTGACCCCTCACTGCTTGATCTAAATGCTTTGCAGGTGACCAGTGTCCCAGAAGACCAGATCCTCGTGGCTGTGTTCCCGGGTCTCCCCACTTCAGCAGAGCTTTTCATTCTCCCACCTAAGAACTTGACAGAGAGGAGGAAAGGCCACGAAGGGGATCTAGAACAAGTAAGTGACCCCTGCCACCACACCAGACTCTGAGTTAATGTCCCTGCCACCACACCAAACTCTGAGTTAATGTCCCTGCCACCATACCAGACTCTGAGTTATACAAAGTTGTTTTTAGTCATAGAGGGAGAAAAGCTTACCAGTTACCTAGTGACTCTGGCACCAACATCCACGATCTTAAACAATTGTCACCCCTATGCATAATACGTAAAAACAGAATAGTGTCACTGGCCTCTTATTACAGGGGTTGGAATCCCTGAAACTCATGTGTCTTTTCAATAGCTTCTGGGTAGCAAGGAGGAAAGAAAAGATGAAGGGTAAAAGGGACAGACATAAACACACAGAGAGAAAACAGATACAAAGACAGGCAAAGGTGTACATGCTTGGGTTTCTCTATCTGTTTATGGAAACGAGGGCTTCTTGTCTTTAAACTGCACTGGCCCTAGAGATGCTGGTCAATTTAACTACTGTTTCCAGAGAGAAAACAAACTGCTTTCAGATACATTTCTTTGAAGAGAGATGGATTGCCTCATTTTGCTTTGACAAAGGGAGCAGTATTTGCAAAATGGGTTGTAGCTGACTGCCATTATTTGGACACGTGGTTCATGTGATCTGCACATAGCCCTGGAAGCAAATAGAGTCCTAGTCTGCGGTTTCTATCAAGTTTGCTTCCACTGGGATATTTGTGGCTCTATACCGTGCCACCCTCTCCTATCTTCTTGTGATGCTAAGTCAGGAAATGAGATGGGATAAAGCTGCTGAAAAGGCCGTGTGATTTAAATACAATTGTTTCTATGTGGAACAACCATTGCTGAGACTCTGCATTCTTCTGATTCTCGCCTGGTGTACTGGCTAGTGTTGTGTCAACTTGATGCAAGCTGGAATTATCACAGAGAAATGAGCTTCAGTTGGGGAAATGCCTCTACGAGATCCAGCTATAAGGCATTTTCTCAATTATTGATCAAGGGGGAAAGGCCCCTTGTGGGTGGGACCATCTCTGGGCTGGTAGTCTTGGGTTCTATAAGAGAGCAGGCTGAGCAAGCCAGGGGAAGCAAGTCAGTAAGGAACATCCCTCCATGGCCTTCACATCAGCTCCTGCCTCCTGACCTGCTTGAGTTCCAGTCCTGACTTCCTTGGTGATGAACAGCAATGTGGAAGTGTAAGCTGAATAAACCCTTTCCTCCCCAACTGCTTCTTGGTCATGATGATTTGTCCAGGAATAGAAACCCCGACTAAGACACCTGGCCCGGCTGACACCCATCTCTATGTCCAACCACAGTATGCAGACAGAAGAACTGCTTTGTCCTTTTCTCTGAGGACTGAGGAGATTCTTTGCATCACAGGGATGCATGTTGAAGTCAACCAAAAATAACCCATCTTCTTGGTGCACATAACCCTTTCCTTAGACTACATTATCACAAATGGCATGTCACAACCATGCACTGCATTTGGAAGGTACATTGGCCATCCATCCTTTTAGGGAAATGGGTAATTACAGGAATGAATAGCAACTACAATATTAAAGTATGTACAGCCAGATACCAGTTGGGACAACAGTCTCAGCTTTCATGTGGGAATTACAGTGATAAAATCGATGTTATGTGTTATGAGACTTGCTGGGGAAAAGCAAAGAGGAAATTATCCCATGAAAGGAGGCAGTCCGTACTTTGATGTGTGCTTCCCATTGTCTCTGGGATGGAATATACACAGGATTGGGCTGGGGCTCCTGATGTTCTTTAGTCCCTGCAGGTGTCTCTGTACCCAGTATGTTACCTGATCGGATTAAAGAACTAATGATGAGTTGACGTTCTTTCATTGAACCCACAACATGCCTCTGGTTATAAAGGCAGGGATGAAAGAGCCCTAAGCTAGAAGTTGAATGAAATACTATGTCTGTTAGAGTTCTCATTCACGGGGAGAATTGGAAAGCTGTTCTTTCTTCTTTGACATGCCCCCTTCTGCCTCTCCACTTCTAGGTTTCACGCAGCTCTGTAGGGTGTGAGAACCAAGTTGATGTCCCTATCCCATGAATGAACTTGATTCTTTTTTTTTTTTTGCCAGTTGACTCATGAGGGAGCACTATCCCTTGCCACATCCATCCGTGATCCTTCTCTCTTATTTTACAGATTGTAGAGACACTATTTAATGCGCTTAATCAAAACTTGGTACAGTTTGAGCTGAAGCCAGGTGTCCAGGTCATTGTTTATGTCACACAGCTGACATTAGGTGAGTGCTTACTGGGAGTCAGGGGATATGAGGATGGATGGGCTGATATTTTAAACAGAAAAGGGAAGAAATAATTTCTAAAACCCTTTCCATAGATGATACAATAACTAAGCCTATATCTGTGGCAATGGCTGAGAAAGTTACTCTTGTGTTTCTGAGGGTATTCGGGAGGTACTACAGGAGGAATTTCTTACAAAGGGCTTTGCAGTCAAAACCTGCCTAATATTTAGAGAAAAAGTTCTTTTTTTTTTTTTAACTCTGACTTTATATTGGAGATGGTTGAGTTTTATGGATAATACTTGAACTCTTCAAAAGTCTTTAATTTTCTGAATTTTTCTTAGAGGTCAGCTTAGGAAACTTTTAGATCCATTCCTTTTATGGTATGTGAGTTCACATGGGAAGAAGGGCCAGTTAGCTTTTGCTGGGTGCCTTACAAAAGGAGTAGAAATGATATGTTGTATTCTGAATTGATGTGTAGCCCCGAGAGGCTGATTGTTCAGTGGGTCTTACTGATTTCAGAATTTTCTGGTAAAGAATTCCTAAAACTCATCACCTAGGGGACTGGCACCAGTAGAGTGCAGTAGAGGTTGAGTCAAACAGTCCAAGGTTGTATTTCTGGTTAATCAAAGGCTGTCAGTGTGCTGTCATACTGTTAAGAAGACTAAGGAGACAAAGAATTCAAGACCCCTCCTCCCTCAACTAGTCCCACACATTCAGATTGCACCCTAACAATCCAGCAAGTGTTCCCAGATATAACAGAAGAGATAAGTTTCCTTGAAGGCTCAGAGCAGCTCTTCTCATTATTGAACGCTTCTTACGGCATTTAAATGAGAGTGGACAGTCAGCCTAGGTCTCCACTGCATCCAGCCTCAGCTCCCTCTTCAGAGTAAGCATGTCTCCTTTTCATTCCTAGCTCCCCTGGTGGACTCCAGTGCTGGGCATAGCAGCTCTGCCATGCTTATGCTCCTCTCCGTGGTATTCGTCGGCTTGGCTGTGTTTCTGATCTACAAGTTTAAAAGGTATGTGCTACTGTCAGTCGGGCTGTACCTCTAGGCTAGGAACACTGCAGTTGACTCTTCCTATGACCAGTGTTCCTTAACTCATATTGACGATATGATCTTTATTTTTTTTTCTTTCTGAAGCTCTCCCTGGCAATGGGAAAAAAAATCAGGAGTGGTTGACGATGAAGGAATGAATGATGAAGGAATGAATGTTTATAGAATCAGAGTTGGCTTCACCTTGTAGGCTTCATGGGTTAAGAAAATAAGGATTAGTTACCCACTCACATGTCTGTATACACATGCCTCTTTATCTCACGAGGTGGTAGCTATCTAGTGTTTCTTTGTAATTTGCATGCTGCGTGATAAACATATAGCTCAATTTGTGAAGTATTTGCCTAGCATGCTCAAGGCCCTGGATCTGGTCCCCATCACCTTCTACCAGACATAATGGCACATGACTGTTATTCTAGCACTTGAAAGTTAGAGGCAAGAATATCAAAAGTTTAAGCTCATCACCAGCTACCAGTTTGAAGCTACCCTGGGCTATATGAGAATATGGTTCAATTTAAGGAGAGGGAAAGAGAGAGAGAGAGAGAGAGAGAGAGAGAGAGAGAGAGAGAGAGAGAGAGAGAGAGAGAGAGAGAGAGAGAGAAGAAAAATTATTGCATATTATATATTGCTCCTATTTTCTTCTTTTCCTGTTTCTAAAGCAGAATTTTTAGTAAAAGCAAACCCCACATGTATTCAGAAAGTGTTTTTGAAACCCCCATGAATAACAGGGTTATTAACAAAATGAATGAAGCTGGAATGAACAATTATTACATATTAATATTCAAAGTATGTAAAGGTCCACAGAGGTTTACTGGCACAAATTCTAACCACTGAAATGAGATGGACTCAGTTTAACCTCTGGCATTTATATCCTTGGGCAACTGTATTTCCATCTTCGTGCCTTCATTTCCTCACGTGTTAGATGTGAAAAAACAATCATATCTCATGGTTTGGGTGTGTGAATTAAAAATACTATGTTTAATAATTATATAATTATATACCATAATAATAATGTAGGAGCTATAGCTACCATATACTAAGTGGTCAAGAAATCCTGAGGTATTACTAATAACAAAGATCTAATGACCATGTATATATTCCAGTGATGTCTGTGGGCCATAAGCTGACATGTAACATAAGAGTCTCTCAAAAATTATGATGAATAGATGTACTTTGTGGAATTCTGGGAAAAATAAAGGAACATAAAGGTTTTCTTTTATTATCTTTAATCTTTTTTTTTTACAGTCCAGTTGTTATCACCCTCCCATTCTGCCCTCCTATAATTCCTGCTCCCCTGTCTCTAAGAAGATGTCCCTACCCTCCACACCTCTCCACACACCAGCTAGGCCTCCCCATTACCTGGGGCCTCAAGTCTCTCAAGGGTTAGTTATATCCTTGCACACTGAGGCCAGACCAGGCAGACCTCTGCTGTATATGTGTCAGGGGCCTCAGACCAGCTAGTGTATGCTGCCTGGTTGGTGGTTCAGTGTCTGAGAGATCTTGAGGGTCCAGGTTAGTTAAGACTGCTGGTCTTCCTATGGGGTCTCCCTTCTCCTTGACTTCCTCCAGTCATTGAGTTTTTAAAGCATGCCTTAGTCTGGGAGTGTTCCTAGGATGAGAAGATTATCTTTGTAGATTGTAGAGGGCTTGATGGTAGGTAGCTCTCCTCTTCTCTCTCCATTTATTTTCTTCTCCAGTGGATATTTCAGTTGCTTAGAAACATCGTTTTTTAATTCAATATAAAGCTGATTGTTGATCACAAGGGCAAGGATTTCTCAACTCTCTCTCTCTCTCACACGCTCACTGGAAGAACAGACTTAGCCTACTTTGCCAGTGGATTTGCAAACCTGAATGTGATTCATGTGCTTTTGGGTCAAGGTGGGTCAACCCATCTGCTCCTTGTTGCTTTGAATAGAAAAAAAAAAAAAAAACCAAAAACCCTTAGGGTATAATTAAAGAGAAAATGTTTAGTAGGAAAAGAAAAACACCATTTTATGGATGTACTTAAATTATATGCAAAAATGAGTGTCAGTCATCCAAGGAATTGTCTGTGAGAATTTTGGGGTTGTGATGAATATACAGACTGGGGTGTGAATATCAATTGAGCAAACCATATCCTATCTTGTTTTACCATTCAGTTCCACAGTGGCTGAAGGGGCAGGGTCAACAGAAATCCTTCCAGAAGCGAATTTTGTTTGTCACACCTCTCCACATCAAATCAAGCCAATTTGTAACTTAGAACTTTTCTCAGTTATATGCAGGTTCCTAAACTCCTTACACAGTCAACTTCTTTCTGTAGACAACTCTAACTTTGGAGACTTTCGTGCATGAATAAGCTTATACAGTAAGATCTCAGAATTAGTCCACTTTTTATTTCTCACTCATCAGCCAGAACTTTCTGCCTCTGACAGTAGATGAGTGTCAGTCAAACTGGATAAACAGCATTAAGCCAAAGGTGAGCCTTTGCTCTCTCAGCCCACATTCTTGGATGTTATCCTCTTCAAGCTCCAGGCCTTTGGGTGATGCTCTGATGAATTTTCTTTAATTTCTCTGGCCTTTTCTTTTCTCCCCGTCTTGCAGCATCCCAATGGTGGCTGTGCAGTGTATGCCAGCTAGCAAATAAGGAAAGGTCAGGCTTCCTGTATCTCCCACTCTCTTTTGCCTATTCATTACCACCCAACAGAGTATGCTATAATAATGAACACACATCATCATCATCTGCAAGGATATGGAAGCCCCCGGTATGACTGGAAGTCAGCTTTTAATTTTGACTTAATTGAAAATACAAATAGTTACACATGCCTAGCAAACATGGCTAAATGGCTCAGACAAGGCAATGAGGGCAGTTTCATTTTTGTTTCTAGATTATCGGCTATAATGCTTATACAAGCAAAATTTTCTATTTATGGCCACCAGCTCAAACTAATTTAAACATCCATTCATTAGACAAATACATATTGAGTACTTGCTATGTTCTGTGTCCTGAGAACCACCCAATGAGGTTAAGAGTGTTGTTGGATCCCTAAAATCCTTCAAGTAATATCATTCCGCCCAGCCCATTACATCGGCCTCATAGATAGCAAGTGTTATTTCCAGACATTTTAGCACTATAATTCAAAATGATTTTGAAGTGACTTTTCCTTTCTGAAAAATCCCCAACAAGACCAGCTTTCTATCCTTGTATATCTTTTTCTCTGGTTAGTCAAGAAAATGTTAGAGCCCTTACATTTCTTTCTTCCTCTCTTTTTAAAAATAAGGTTTTCATTATCATTCAGTCTGCTTTTCTCAGAACTGGAGCAAATGAATATAAACAGCACCTGGATTTTGTTTGCTTGCTTGCTTTTGGGGGGGGGGATCCTTGGGTTCTCAATTTTATTCTTCTTATTTAAACCTGTACAGATATGTGGCTCAAGATACATCCATTGATCTTTTTATAGAAACTCAGAGCTCAGACTTGACTGACATATTCAAAAGTTCCACAAGTGGATGCGTTAAGTAATGAAAAGCAACTTGACAGCTTTTTCTAATGTTACAAATTGTGATGTCAAAGTCAGCTCCTTCCAGCCATCTATAAAAGATGAAAACTTGCTTATTTTCAGGAATTGAAATAGAGTGAGCAGTCATTGTAAGGCCTAATGAGTGCAAACGCTCACAGGTGCCTTTAGCAAAACAGGAGGGGTAGGTAACACATCTAGCTAAAACTCTGAAATATGCAGGTCTGTATGAACAGGAATGGCTTCACTGTCCCCAGACATAGTGAATATTAATTTTACAGTTGAGCTTGACATGAATAACTAATTATAATTTTCTAATTAGAAGCAATGTAAGTCATTAGACTATATCTGCATTTAGCTAAAAAAAAATCAAAGGCTCAACTCAAACTATCTGTCTAACCCCCCCCTATATATATATAGTCTATCCTTTATCACATAGCTAACAAACATCTATCTATCTATCTATCTATCTATCTATCTATCTATCTATCTATCTATCATCTATCTATCCAATCATCTATTTACTTTTCTCTCTCTTCATCTTTTCTTTTATCCCAGCCTTGCCTCAAAAGCATTAGATAGCTGAGGATGACCTTGAACTGATTAATTCTCATGCTTGTATCTTCCCAGCGCTTAAACTACAGGTATGCATCTTAGAGCCAGTTTATTTGAGGCTGGAGATTAAACCCAGAGCTTTATGAATGCTGTGCAGGCACTTCTGTCAACTGAGTTGATATTCAGCCACTGAATTTTCCATTTTGTACATTAATAGATTGTGTGGGTTTCTAGCTCACAGACCTTGTACATTTCAGGTATAGTAAGTTGGGTGACACTGATATTGGCCAATAGCAAACATGAGAACATGCCTTGTCATTTATGGAAACAAAACGAAGACATGGATGTGGAACACAGAGGTCAGGCAGAGACAAGTGTGTGCTTAAAACCTGTTCTCAGAATTTTCATTAAGAGTTATCATGGAAAATTACTAAATATCACCACATTGTGCCTCATTTAAGGTCAGAATAGAAGGAAGAAGATATAAATCCTACTGATTGAAACTAAGACAAGGGAGAGATGCACTTTTAGGAATGCATGGCATATGCTGGGTTGGATTAGACATGAGAAGACATGTATTGGCTTTCTGTCATTTTAGAATTTAGTTCAACATCCTTACCTTTCAATAAAATAAGGAAATTATCCTCTGGTTATGATGTGACTACATACAAATTCAGTCTTTGAATTGTAATCCACTCTAGAAGAATAAATAGACAGAGCACAGGGTTTGGGCATTTTATTCATTCATTCATTCAGCAGATGCCTAAGAAATGCAACTGTGTGCTAACTGCATATCTGTGACATGACTCAAAGTCCAGCTACTTAAAAAAAATGTAATTACAGGTAAATATTTTCAGATTTTGCCGAGTAACCAATCAACATTCCATTTCCAAGAAGTTCTGTGGGTAACCTCTTAATTGGGCATCTTAGTTGCTGGCTAACCTTCTATGCTTGGGCTCAGTAGCTTGTGTGGCCAGGCCTTACCTTGACACTGGCTGTTCCTGTTAATACCATTTTCTCCTCCTCTACTCCCCAGGACATCTTATTGCCCACATCAGGTATGCTCTTTTATCTCACGCTGCTTTTGTTCCTACCTCCTGTAGGAAAATCCCCTGGATTAACATCTATGCCCAAGTCCAACATGACAAGGAACAGGAGATGATCGGGTCAGTGAGCCAAAGTGAAAACGCACCCAAAATCACACTCAGTGACTTCACGGAGCCCGAGGAGCTGCTGGACAAAGAGCTGGACACGCGGGTCATAGGTATGTGTGCCTGTGCCACCTTGCTCAGTGTCCTCTGTCATCAAGTTATCAGTCATTTGCTGGCATTGTGTGTGCCACTGGACAGTCCTGGACTACAAGGCTGAGGGGGGGGGAAGTTGCCTACAGTGACATACTCTTCTTTAAAATTCATTTGCCACCTCTAGCTACATGAAATTGACAGACTACATATATTTTTTCCATTAGAATTTAATAAAGATTAGAAACATGGGCGTCCCAGTGGAGGATAAAGGCAATTATCCACTGCTATGGGGAGGTTTTTTTTCTTTCTTTCTTTTTTTAAGTCCATAAACCTAAAGTCATCTAAGTCCTTAATGCTACTTACATGAATGCAGAGCATAGTATGGACTGCCTTTACTTGGCCAATCGGTTAACCTTGTAAATACTCAGTACCAAACATTCCTCAACTGTAAAATGGGAATAATGGTACCAGGATTCTGTTTAACTGTCATAGGCTCTCTGGAATTCTGCCCTGAAATTGTTCCCCTCATTAAATGACGTTATGAATTAATGCAATGCCTGCTCCATTGTAAGTGTTTGCTACATGCTAGCTGTTGTTGTTACGATCAATACAGAATACGATGACGGTCAGACTATTGTTTCTACCTATGTACTACTATTTGGGGAGGTGGATGAGAAGTTTACAAACCGGTAGGAATATCGAGATGCCCTCCTTCATTAAAACATACAACCTGTTCCAGGCAGTTTGGTATTTGTCAGAGAATAAAAAAGCTTTGCCACCCTACTGGAACTGACTTCAGTTTCCTCTCTGTGTCTTTTCTCCTCTTCTACAGGAAGCATTGCCACCATTGCAAGCAGCGAGAGCACAAAGGAGATCCCCAACTGTACAAGCGTTTAACCAAGAAGCCACGTGGCCAATCACCTTCCCGACTTTTTATTTTTGATGACTACTATGACTATTATTATGGAAAAATGAAAATGTCTTTTTTTATCTTTTGTTTACCGTCATAAATAGTAAGCAGATGCTTAGCTTTGGGAGGCAAAAAAAGAGGCATTCTTAGGTGATCATAATGGGATGAAGGGATATATGGTTGTATTTGTATTAAGAATGCTTCTTCCCACGGGTTTCTTGCTTTACTCTGCTGTCAGGAGAGCAAGGTTCTTCTTGTGTAGTTCTGACCTTTTTTGAGTTGGGTTTTCGTTAACTTCATCCTTCCTTACCCCTCCCATGCTCCACACTACATACACATACAACACAGACCATTCCCCAGTTCAATTGCAGGACATAGGTTGAGGGGGAGTGGACGTAGCTGCCAAAGGCACGCACACCTTTCCGAAAGAGGCCCTGCCTCATGCATGTTGAAACTGAGGCTAAAGATGGTGTATTGTATATAACTACAATGTAAATAGCTTTTTATTTCCTAAGAAATAATTTAATGTTTAGTAAAAAAGAAAACAGAAAAAAAGAAAGATGTGTGTGTTGGCTTCTGCACTCACCTTCAGAGCTGACCGCCCCCCCAGCCTGCCTGATGTGTTGGATTCTGGATGCTCTCCAGCTGTCTTTCACTCAACTCTTGCGTCTCTGTCCACACCATAGCCTGTTTCTGCTTATGTATATAAAGGGGGTGGGGGAGGGCTTCTTCAGGGCAATTGACAAAGGAAGGACTTCAGTGGCATTCAGGAACATGGGGGTTGTTTTTCTTCCTAGGATAACATGGAAGGAATCACAGAGACTAGTAGAGACTTCAAACTCTCATAAAGAAATAAAGAAAAAAAGGTGTTTATCAGCCTGAGAAAGCAGTCCTCTCTAAGGAAGCAGCAAGGAATCTAAAGATCCTGCCACTCTGTTTTCTAATTGGGTTTCATGGATATGTGCATTGCCCATGGTGAGCTGCCCAGCTGTTCTGAGCTCAGAACATTCCCTGGGCATTATGTGAGGTCCAGTGAGCACCTCCTGGCATGACAAGAATCAGAGAGGCTGGAAGGGATTTCCCACTTGTGGAATCCTGAGTCTGTGCAAACCCTGCAGGCCAAACAAAGTTCTAGTCTTTAATGATATTAGTCGGAGTGATTTTAGCAAAGCTGTGCTTTTTGCTTGTCAGATGTACACAACTTCCTTAAAGTCAGATGTCGGCCTTCAGTTCCCTTAAGGTCGTTCCCTCTCCTCTGGGGTGAATGGCTTTCCTAGCACCCCAGCCCCTCCAACTATTTAACATGCCAATTCTTTTCAGAAGGATCACTTTACACCATGCTGCAAGCATCATTTTCATTTTTGGGCTCTGCCTGTGCACACTTGTTTCAAAGAATGATATACTGTATATATATATATATATATGAGAAGAAAGGCCACATTTTGTACCTGTTAACCTTCATGGGATGCTGTTCATATTCCTCTTTGTGAGACACAGGGAGAATGTGATAGAGACATCTAGCTGGCTGCAGCATAGGTCAGTATTAGAAGGGTTTCTAAAGACCCCTCTTTTTCATTTCAAGGGTTAAATGGGGCAGAGAATTGCAATATGTGTACTAAACACTGGAATACAGTGCATGAGTCATATCTATATATATATACAGTATATGTACATATACTGTTCTTGGTTTTACTGTTCCATTTGAATATTTCTACTGTAAAAAAAAGACAGTGGTTTTGAAATTGTTGAAAATAAATGTATTTTTGTACATCAAAGCTATTTACTTGGCGGAGAATTCTCTCTTTTAGTGTTTTTATTTTTTACATAGTGTATCCATAAGACATGGCTGCAATACTATTACATAGCCACCCCACCCTGCACCCCAAAAGGAAAGGCTTATTGGAACACATACGTATGTATCTTTTGTTTGTGAGTCTATTATGAGTTTATGAGTTATGATTGTGATTTCGTAAGCTCAGGCCTTGCAGGTTAGGTTGGAATACCCGGCAAGCTGGTGTCAGGTGTTTGGAGTCTGCCCTATAAGAAAATTGCAGAATTCCACACAGGACATGCTGAAATCTGGTGTGAATGCTTAGCCATTTTTTTTTCTATTTACCTTTGCTCACATTGCCATGCCTAACATCAAGGCCCAAGGAAATATACTCTTCCTTCTGTGTTGGTGGTCACTACTAGATTACATAGAGTGAGCTGTGGATAAATATTGCCAGCACAGGGAAGGAATGAGCAACTTAAAACAATAGTGATTTGTTAGTCTTCTTGATTTTCTATCACCCTAGTGGGGCTTCTGTTAAATGACCTCTTTAAATCAGAATCCATGTTTGTTATTCAAATGTGAATGGCCAGGTCTTTGGGCATAGATATTAGCAACCACAAAGACTTTGAATACTAATTTCCAATGAGTGGTTGATCTGGAACTGCCACTCGGGTCTTATAGATATTACCTAGTTACTTTTGTGCGGCTGTGAAGAGACACTATGACAATGACGGCTTATAAAAGAATTGACTTAATTTGGGGGCTTATCCTCAAGGCAGGGAGGATGGCAGTGAGCATGGCAGCAGGCAGGAAGACAGGCAAGCATGATGCTGTAGCAGCAACTAAGAGCTTACCTCTGACACACAAGCATGACGCAGAAAGAGAAAGCTTACATTCTGGTTCTTATGCATTGGGGAGAGAGGAAGAGATAACAGAAGAAAGAGTTGGCTTGTGAAAATTCAAAGGCACACTTCCTCTGACCATGCTGCAACTCCTTCTCCTTCCCAAATACTTCCACTAAGTGTTGACCAAGCATTCAAATATATGAACCTCTGGAGGAGATGATCATTCAAACCACTAGAAGATGTGAGCAAGAGGAAGGACAACTATAGGTCCTCCCTTTGATCCACTCCTTCCTGATGGCAGTGTAAGTTCAACTTCAGTTTTTTTTCCTTTGGTCCTTAGATGGGGAAGTGGTTCTCTCCTTCATGTTGGGTTCTTAGGGCATGTGAACCATGGCCTCCACTAAGGAATGTATATGGTATGTTTATATCCCTCTATTAAGTAAAATACCTAATATATTTCTGAGAGTCTCAGAAACCTAAGAAACCAGAAAGATTTGGTCAAAAATTTAGATCATGTTTTGAAAACTAATCAACTATTCTGAAGTTGTATTTGAAGACACGGGATTAGGCAAATGTGGTTTTCTTTTGATATCACTGTATTTAAAATTATACATAATTCTTCATATTGCTTCTTTTTAGTTGTATCCATCTTTGCATTTCTTTTATGCAGTCTGAGGATTGAACCTATATCTTGCACATGCTGACCCAGCATTTTCTCACCAAACTACATGCTCAGGGCCACAAGTTGTGAAGTTATTTTTTTTTCCTTCATCAATAATCACGAATATTCCTTAGGGATCTCCTTAAGAAGCCATAGGCTTTTTAGCCTATCAGTTTACAACTGAAAGTAGCTATACTTCTTGAATGGATTTTAAATGTAGAGATTCTCAAGTGGTGTGAAATATCTAAAATCTCACCTCATTGGAAAGGTGTTGCTTCCCACTGGAGCTGAGGTCTCCTGTTATGTCTGGGTTAGTAAAGTTGCTCCACCAGATTATCGAGGAACCAAAATGAAATAAAAACAGTAGAATGTTTGAGTCAGTCAAGACTTTCACTCGAATCCCTGGCTAAGAATAGAGACTCTGGAATCACCACCAGCATGCGTCTTTCAGATTTCTCAGTAGCAGACTGAGGGACAGGGTAAAAAGTATGGGTGGCTTTAGCTGTTTCTGTGTAGGGTTCCTCCATTCTGGAGAATCTCTTTGTATTACAATTGTGTTCTCTAAGGCTATTCTAGACACAATAGCTAAGCCTGAAGACATGCTGAGATGCAGCTGTCAACTCCATCAGCAGACTCTCTCAAGGTTCTTCTGTACCCTGAAATTGGTGAATCACAGCTTTCTCTGCCTCTGAAATACCTCAGAGAGAGGGGATGGGTAGGAATCCTATTTCCTGCCTCCTGATACACATTAATATATTGAAAGTTGCCCAATTGTATTATCTGAGGTAAAACCATTGTAAATTAGTGTATCCATGTGTTATTTGAAACAAAGAATGTTGAGAGGCACAAGTTAAGAGATTTCTGATCAGCAGCAGCTTATTTCAAACCATAAGTTCCATATATATATATATATATATATATATATATATATATATATATATATATATATATGTATGTATGGATACAAACATACACACACACACACACACACACACACTACTTCATGGCCTAGTTATTGATCTTCCGAAAGATGAAAGGCCCATTTCCAGTTTCCTAAGTGTTTTAAGCTCATAGGTAAGGCCATGCTAGAAGAACTAGCACCGTAAAGGTCAAACTGGGATTCAATGAGGAATGCACTTCTCCCATTTTTACACATAATATCACAACAGACCTAAAGTCCATGTCTCTTATAAAACTGCAAAGTCAGAACCATCCCATGCCTTCTTAAAATTACAGAAGTACATGTTCATTATAGCAGACTACCAGGTATCACCAGGCAGCCTGGTTGTCTTCCACATTTACAGTGTTCACAAGGATTAGAACGTAAGTCCCTCTGTGTGTTCAGCATGTAGCAGCTTCTAGCACCCCTCTTCTCTTGCCTTGTTAACACAGTTGCTTGGCAGCCCATGTGTCATGAGTATTACAAAGTTCATTTTACAAATGCAATGGAGTGTTAGATACAAACCAACAGCAGCAAACAAACAAACAAAAAACTCAGGCAACAAAAGCAGAAAAGAGGAAGAGGAAGAGGAAGTAAAAACCCCAGGGTCAAACCCCAGTTCTCATGGAAACTAAATATCTCTATAGAATTTAGAGCTACCACCTTCCAATTATCTGAGTCATTCTAGAGCAAAACTGACAAATACGGTCCAATTTTCCTCTTTCTAAATTGAAGATAAAGGCATGTGTTTCATAGGGTTGGTACTTAGATTAAATGATGTGATATCGATAAGTTCATATAAATAATGAACTTGTTCTGAAAACTGCTCCAATTTCCCTGGCTTCTAGTCCATAACAGTTTAAAAATTATCCAACTAGCTTCTCAGTTTGACCATACCACAAGGAGGTCCATCAGAGTTCTCTAGAGAAACATCATGGGACGTCTCTCAAAACATGAACAGAATTTTGTTTAAGATATGTGGTCACCCATCCATTCCCATTTTCTTTGATTGCTTTCTCCCCTAATATAATTGATTTTACTTTGCTTACACTACATGGAAGGGGCTGGAGATGGGTTTCTCTTCTCATTGACTGCAGAAGTGCCCAGCAGATAGAAAACTCAAAGGCTCCCAGATTCTGAAATATGCTCACTCTTACCTTAGGGGTGCCTCAGAGACAGCCACACCAATGGGACAAAACCAGCTTGATGTCTTTCTTAGGCTCAGGCATTTGTAATAACATTTTCTTTTTGTAACTTCCTTCTCATGCAATGCTCTGAGACCCTAAACACTGCCTCACTGATGGTCAGTGCTATATCTTCCTTTCCCACAAACATTGAGAAAAGTACAATAAAATAATAACATGTGAGAATCCACCACTCTTAGAACCTGGAATGCAGATCACGGGATTGCCGAGCCCCGGTGTTCATTTAGCCATTGGTTGGGAAGACTTGGTCCAGGCTGTGCACAAAAAGTGATGTCTTTTGAAAATGCCAGGAAAACAGAAAAAGATAATGCCAGTCATACACACATCTGTCTTTGCTGCTTAGTCCCTTGGAAGTGGTGATAGTTGAAGCTATCATACATAACTTGGGACCCTCAGTGATTTGCTTCCCAAAATGCTTGGAAAAGAGACTTCTGAAGCTGTGTCACCTGTGTCCAAAGAGTCCCATGTCCCATGAAAAAGACCCGATTCTCCCCATGTTGAACCTCTCCCAAGATATTCTTAAGATGTGGAGGCTTGGTCATCATATCACCTACAACTGATTGAGGGTGAGAGGAGAAATAGCAGCCATGGTAACAGAGAGAAAACTGAATTCCTTGTCTTGTCCCAATATGTCTCCTTTGGTTTCTGGGCAGAATTACCTGGGAAGCACATCGCTGTCTCCATGAACAATGCAGCTGTTTCTTGGGGTGCCAGAATGATGTTCTCATCCTATCCTTTCAAAATGGTACGGTTCAATTAGGAGGTTGTTGGTTTTTTTTTTTTTTTCCCTATTAGCAGCTGGAACTTTTCAAAGAAGGGGTTCTGAGAAATCAAGTTAATCTGTGTCAATTAGAAAGCTCTCCTTGACACATTCCCATTTCAACATGTCAATTTCAGATTCTTTTCTGTGAGGGAAAAATACAGATGCTCCCCAGATTTCTAATCTATTTATAATGGTAACAAGGCAACTGGAGGCACTGTGTGCTCATCACGAGCTCATCATGCACTGCTATGCCTGGTGCGTCCTAATTAGCGGTATGTTGCTTGCCTACTGATCAGGTTGGGAGACTCATCTAGGCAGTAAGCACTGGGAGGACAGATAGTAGGAAGGTAAAGAACTGAGCCCAGTGGAGCTTCGCTACTGGCAGAGTTTCTACCAACAGGTGGGTTTCACAGCTTGCAATGAAATGTACCTTTCTTAAATAGGCAGCCAACAATTCCATCAGTGATAACAAAAACATGGAAGGACTCCAATCTCTCATCTCCTTTCCATATAGGATTTACCCACAGGGAAATGCCATCCTTTCAAAAATCTCCTAGATCCTCCAGAATAAAGAGGAGTAATTATACATATAGATGTAACTACTCATGCTAGCTCTTATGGTGGGCCTGGGGGAGGGATACACTGATGATCAAGGCACATTTTAAAAACATTATTTATTACTTAAACTGGGACCCTATTGAGGTGAATGGAACACTAGCAATAACTCCATAGAAATCAGAGTATACAAGGAAATGGCATGCAAAACCAGATTCATTTAAAATTCATAGAGAGTGTTTGTCCAGTCAGGAATTGTGTTTGTATTCTTTCCATGTACACTTGAATTATTTTTATGCCTTCAGATCATAGTCAGTGAATGATCATCTAATTCTCGTCCCCCACATGGTTTGTGGGAATCGACTTTCTGCTTTGAAGTCTTATGCGGTTACTTTCTAGGGTGATGAGTCCCTACCAGGATCAGTGAGCAGAGCTCCAGGGATTTTTTTTAAAAAAATATGTTTAAAATATTGTATCTGTTCCTGTTCTTGGATGTGGAAAATAGATACCTCCCTTGACTAATTCAAGCACAAAAGGACATTATCAGAAAGATACCAGGAGGTCATGATGTTAAATCATGTTTATAGAATGAAGCCTGGAAAGAGGCAAGTGTTAAAGCAGGCATGAAGGGATGGGGACTGGGAGGGAAGATCAAAACTATTTTCCTCATAGCATCTCATCAGAAACTGCCTCCAGGATGAGGGGGATCCAATCATATATACCGATTTTGTGTGGCTAATGATAGAAACATCCAGATGAGGTCCTAAACTGGTGATGGTTAGGTCACAAGTCTTTACAGCAGTCCAGCCAGTGTTGTGAGCTGAGTGTGTTTCCCAACGTTCAGCCATTGAAGCTCTCAATCCCTGGCATGTCTGAGGAAGAGTATGGTTGAGGATTGGGTTTTTAAGTGGTGATGAAGTTTAAATGAATTGATATTGATATTGGTGGTATATTTATAAGAAGGTGGAAGCTACTGAGGTAGCTCAATGGGTAAAGTTATATACCGCCAAGACTGAAGACCCAAGTTCAATTCCAAGGACCTATGTGTAGAAGGGGAAAAACCAAACTCCTATAAATTGTGCTTTAACCATCACACCTGTGTCATGGAACTCATGTATATACACACATAACACACTACATATACACACATATGTGTGGGTGTGTGCATGCACACAGACACATACATACATTTATATACATGCCACATTACACACATAAATAAATTAACAAAGATGCCATAAACGTTTTCAAAGAAGAAGAAACCAGGATCTGAGTGCCAAGTGGCAACCCTGTGAAGACAACCATCTGGCAAACTGAACTTAGGCTCTTAACTTAGAGAAAATTACTAAAATAAAGAGTGGTGGTTTGAGCCAGCCAATGCTTTGTTACATTCCTGTGCCAGCAAATTCATCACTGATCAAATGCTGCCTGTAGGAGCAGAGGTAAAAGGACAGTGTGGTTGACTATACATTAGATTACCCAAAACAGAGGAACATGTAGCCTCTTCCTTTGTACTACCAAAGAAAATAAGTGAATAGGGTTATGGATGCAGAATTGATGCTGGAAGCTGGTTGTCCACTAAAGAGCCCCTTGACAGATGTTGTAATTACTATTGAACATTCACTGAGACTAAAAGAATTAAATATCTGTCATTGTGCTATGCTAAGAATTCCAGATAGAAACACAACACACCACATTGCTGGTCTCATGGAACTTAAATTAAAAAGTATCTTAAGGAGTAACCAGTCTTTAATTGCATATCAGCTCTCTCAGGGAACAATGTGCTTTGATAATATAGAAAAATGTAACAGAGAGGAGAGAGAAAAGGCTAGTCCTTTTCCTTGAGGAACAGTAGTAGTAAAAGCTAAGGAAGAATTCTCAAAGATGATTATTATATTCACATACAGATTTTAAAATGTTGATGTTTCTCATCTCGACCCCCCCACCATGTATAATATCCCTTTCCCTTATCTCCTTGGCAAGAGGATGGAGGTACTGAAGTTGGCGGCGTGCCAGAACTAAAGGATGCTTGGGAATGCCATGAGGAGGGAGTGACGAGAAAATGGTGGGAAAGACAATATATGAAATAGAATTTAAAATTTACAGTCTTGACCTATTTTGCAATCATGGAGTCTATATTTTCTGTGTTGCTTCAAGTTTTTCAAATCAGTATGTATTGGTTTCATAATTATGAAGAAAGAGGAAAAAGAAAGCCACATTACTGTATATAATGTTTTTCCGGTTTAATGGACTCCCACATAATGCACTTTAATTTTTAAAATAAGCTTGAAAATAAAACACAAGATTATTCTGCAATATAATTATTAGCCATAGTTTAGAAGGAAGGTATATCCTTGGGTCAAAGATGGACTGTAGTTTGAAATATAGCTTTGTGGTAGCATAAAATCTGCCACAAAATAGATAGTTTATTGGACCATACAATTGGAAAAAAAGAAACTATAATTACTTAGGTCCTTCACAATGAGTCTTAAAGATACAGGAAATCACTATGCAAGATTCTTGGCAAGGGAAGTGACTCTTAACTTTGCTCTCTGCTATTGTTTTTTCTTATTCCTTTCACAAAAGTGGAGAAAGTTTTTGTTTAGCAGTTCTGTTGGCAACATCTCATACATAAGTAATTTGCCATTGTTAACGAATGTTGGAACAGAACACCATCAATTAAGGTTTTAAGTGGTTATCAAACATGACAAGAGCTTCTGCATGTACTCTGAGGTGAAGGCTGTAGCATGATGAGGAAAACATCACTGGTGCTGAGAAACACCCTAAACAGACAGGAAACTTCCCAATGAGTTTCCTCTGTAAGATGTAGCACATACCTGACTCTGGTATTGGGCTATGGCTTCAGGTAGAGATATGCAACTTTCTCCCAGGACTCTAGGATATCAGGAGTGCTCAAAGAAATCCCAATAGCTTTGAGAAGGGGTCTGATCCCAGAACAGGTTTCCATTTTCAGGCTCTCTTTTTAGTGGGTGTTTATTGACATGCCATGCAACGCATCTACCTCCTATGGCACTGTCTTCTCTGCTATCAGACTTCACACAAAGCTCTCCAGCCCACCTCATTTGATCCATCTCAGGACAGAAATGTATGTTGCAAAAATAATTTAACTTTTGAAGCACTATAGATATGGATTGTTTCCAACTACCTTGTTTGTTAATGATATATCATGAGTTTCTAATCTCCTCAGAGTTCAACTTTCTCTCTTGTTCTTATGATAAAAATAATAACTCTAGAATCGGATAGGCTCAGTATAAACAGACATCATTTCCATCCCATCATCCTTCTGTATTCGTAGGATGTCTATATGGCTGAACACAGGAT
The DNA here is from genome assembly GCF_978045245.1 of Mus caroli. Classification (NCBI taxonomy): domain Eukaryota; kingdom Metazoa; phylum Chordata; class Mammalia; order Rodentia; family Muridae; genus Mus; species Mus caroli. The sequence goes on along the minus strand of NW_028227275.1, from coordinate 12,451,843 downwards.
CCACGCACAGGAAAGCTTTATCCTGAAGGCTTCCCTTTTGTCCCCTCTGCTACAAGGACCTTACTTGAGCCAACTCAACAACTCGGTGCAGCCTTTCTTACTTTCACCAGGAAACAAATAAATTTAGAAAAGATAGCCCCTGTGCCAAATCCCTACCACACTAATTTTTGCACCTGTTCTTTTGTCAAGCCTCAAAGATGAGTCAATAATTTTGTAGAGGCAAAATGAGGGTGTGGCAATGTGAGGCCGGGCCCATGATGTGGTTTGGGGCTTTTGCAGATGAATCTGAATAGCTAAAGTTAGCAAACCTTGCCAACAAAATGTCTCAATTTCTCTATAACAAATGCAGAGGCTAAGTGAGGTCTTCCTTCCCCACCAGCTGATTAGCATTGCTATTCTCAATCAATGCATCAATTTCCTTGTGCCTTTTATGATCTTTTGATTACTAAAAATGCAATCACCCCAACCACCACCACCACCACCACCACCAGCACCACCACTTTCTCTTACTGGTCTCTTCCCCTTCCCTTCCATTTTTCTTCTCTAGCATCACTATTTCTTTCCTTTCCTCCTTTCAAATTGCTTTTTGTAGAAGTAAACAGCAGTGACAGGGGTTAAAACCCAACAGGGCTCGGAATATCTCTGACAGAGGGGGAAGACATAATTGTATATTACACAACATTCTCCAAGTTATTCCCCAGAAGTTTCATTTTTCACTAAAGTATTTTCCTTATCTTATACCCACTGACATGAATATATATCACAAAGTTAAAAAGATTGAATTACATTTTGTAGGGTAACTGCTAAGATTCATGGGGTCTCAAAGCCCCAGCTTGTCCCTCGGTATATGTACCAATAGCATTTTACATTTGGTTTCTTCCTTTTCGTTTTTAAAAATTATTTTTCTGTGAAGATACACGAACAGGTTGGTCTCTTCATTCTGATTCAGAGATGACTGAAAATACTTCCTATATTGCTTAATAAAAAGAGCTTTATAGAATGAAGAGTAGTTTTGTTATGTGAGCCCATTCCCTGGGGCTCTAAGATTCTCTTAGCTGGGTTTAATATGTTGCTTTTGAGCACAGATGGATACTGACTAATAGGCCCAGAGTAGAAACTTCTCTGTGGGGTCTCTGGTCCCAAGGATAATGGAAGATTCTAATATATACTCCAGATTAGAATGTTGGTGGATGGCCTTGATTTCGCAACTCGGATACCCAGTCTGTGGGGAGAACCTAGAATTTCATCATTTTGCAATGAATGCTATTGCTATTGGAAAGTATTCCCCAAGAATCAACATGCATATTGGGTTTTCAAGGTGGCTATAACAAATTACCTAGGCTGAGTAGTTTAAAACAATAGGAATAAATTGGGTCATGGTACAAGACACCGGAAGTACAAACCCCAAAATTTAAAGTGTTGGTTGGATTGTTTCCTAGAAAACTGAGGTAGAATTCATTCTGGTTTTGTTTGTTTGTTTGTTTTATTTTCTTGCTTAGATCCTGGTTGTTTCTGGAAATTCTTGACATTCCATTGTAACAGTATCTTTCTTGTCTTCACATCCTTCATTTATCTTCCTTGTGAGCTCTTTCCTTTTCCATGATGACATACCATATTGGGCTCGAGGTCTATGCAGTAACCCAGCATGTGCCTAGCTCAAAATCTTGGCTACAGTATCTGCATAGCTTCTTTTACCAAATAAGGAGCAGTTAAAGTCACCAGTTCTGGACCACTGCACCTTTGTTCATAATTTAAATCAGCACATCATTGCCCATGATTGTGGAGCTTTAGGGCAGGGCCTCAAGGTAGAAATCTGAAGGCTATGGTGGAATGTTTCTTACTGACTTTCGCTTAAGTTCACATTGAGAATTTTTGTTTTGTTTGGATTTGGTGTGTGTGTGTGTGTGTGTGTGTGTGTGTAATATAGAGCCAACTGCTCAAGGTTGTTGCCCACAGTACTCTGAGCACTTTTGTATCTATTAATGATGGAAGCAATCCCCTACAGACATGCCTACATGCCAATCTGACCTAAGCAATCCCTTAGTTGAGTCTCCTCTTCTCAGATGACTTTAGGTTGTGTCAAGCCAACAGTTAAAGCTAACAAGAACTACTACTGGCCTATTATTATTTTTAAAGATAAGAAAACTATCACCTATATTTCTATCCCCATTTCCAAATGAAGGAGAAAGAGGAGTCTGACTTTTCCCATCTCAGGTTAGTCACACTTCTCAGATTTTTAAGATGCACATGGCGTATATGTTTTTGGTTTTTGTTTTGTTTCGTTTTTGTTTTTTGTTGTTGTTTTGTTTTGTTTTACTTTTCTGGTTATAGTGGCTGTTGTACTGCAATGAGATGGTCATACTATTGAAAAAGGAAGAGTTTTCCTTCAAAGACAGTATTCTGTGTTTTTATTAAATAGTATCACTATACCCTATACTTCGCCTTGTAGTTTATAGGTTCAAATGTTGGGGGAAGAGGCTTCACATATTTCTAAACTGGGTCAGATGCATCCTTCAGACTTCTCAAACCATCTTGTGTTAGGGTTTGTGGTCTCATCTTATAAACACGTTAGTGTTCATTTATTTCCTTTTCTTTCTCTTTGGATTACTGGAAATCCTGTTGATAGTTGGCATAATTTCTGAAATAAATGTGGAGTATGTTTTAATAACCCAATCTCTTGGAAGTCAATTTAATTCTCTAAAGCCATTCTGTTGTTGCAGAGAAAACATATGCTGAGACTCAGGGACTTTACATCTCCCTATCTGAGTTGGAATGGAGCCTTCAAATGACCCAAAATTGATTTGTAGGCTAGAAGAAGATGTAGGGTCAGTAGCAGAAAAGAACATGAACTGGATGGAGTGGGGAAAGACACCGTGAAGAGGGCAGAAACCCTTGTCCCATTGTACACAGAGCTTGCCTTTGCTTGTATAAGTTCAGCTCTGCCTAAAATGGACAATACATGCTATACTTTAGATGGGCCCTAGAACCTTTTTGACTTCACTATATTAGCCAGGAAAACTGTTACATCTTTCTTTTTAATTCTTCATTTCCTTATTTTATGTGTTTGTCAAAAAATAGATTTTTATATTATGTTTTTCCCTCTTCCAGACCCTCCCATAACATCCCCAACTTCCCCATGAACTTAAATCTGTACTCTTTCTTTGTCCCTCTCATTATAATACAAACAGGCATCTGAAAAACATAATAATACTCAAATAAAATTAGATAAAATAAAACCCAACAAGCCAGAATAGGACAAAAAGCTCAAGACACACATACAGATGCAGAAATATACATATGTATCGACGCACAGAAATCTCCCAAAACACAAAGCAGAAAAACCATAGCATGGACACAAAGGATTTGTAAGGAAAAACAAAAATGCCCTGGCAAATCTTTATGAGACAAAGAATCTCCAATGATACCATCGGGTTCATTTTGGCTGTCCTCTGCTGGTCAAAGGGCCTGGCCTTAGGAGTGGTCTAAAAACCCAGCTATACTCCATTGAAGAAAACTAATCTTTCATTTGTGAGCAGTATCAACTGGAGATAGCTTCAGTGTTAGGGATGTAGGCTATGTCCACTTCTATTCTCAGTGCTGGGACTCCTGTACGGTACAGGTCCTGTGCAAAAGCCTGTGTATGCTACCACAGTGTCTGTTAATACATATGGGTATAGGCCCGCTGTGTTTACAAGACCTTGCTTCATTTTCTTGGTGCCTTCCATGCCCTCTGACTCTTACAAGCTTTCTGGCTCTTCTTCTACAGGGTCTCTTAGCCATGAGACAAAAGACTTGATGGAGACATCTCACTTTAAGGCTGAGCATTCAAGGGTCTCCTACTCTCTGCGCCTTGTCTGGTCCTATGTCTTTGTATTTATTTCCATCTGCTGCAGGAGGAAACTCCTCTGACGGTGGCAAGACACTGATCTATGAATATAGCAGATTACCATTAGGAGTCATTCCAATGCTACATTCCTTTCATAGAACAGTAGTATTTGGCTGTCTTCCAGGTCCCTGGTCTCTCAAATATCAGGTTCTTGTCCACCCACATAGCGTTGGGCATGGGTTCTATCTCATGGAATGGACTGTAACTCCAATCAGATATTGGATAGATAGTCCCACCAGCTTTGTGCCACTATTGCACTAGCACAAATGCTCTCCTTTACATTCCACCTTTGTCCATTCAAATCCTAACCCAAATAGAAGTGGGCTCATCTCATATGTGATTTCCCCACTAGCCCGTTCCAGTGAGCCCCACTGGAGCTTGCCTTCTTTTACCCAAACTCTGCTTGGCTGACTTATGCTCTCTGTTCTGACCATAGTCTCTCTATCACCTGCACATCCTTAGGCAAGACATGGAGAGATAAAGCCCCAAACATGCAGATCTCAAAGTCAAAACACCCTCACTTCTGCTTCCTATCTTCTCACACAATCTGGCTCTCTTTAGCTCGTAATTCAGTCTCTCAAGAAACATTCCCAACTCTACAAAACAGGAGTCAGTTCTGAAGAGAGTTCACATCCACCTGGCCTATCTCACCAACTCATTATATGTATCAAATGAGATGCCGTATTCTTTAGTGAATTTAATATACTGGCTTAGAGCTATCACAAAGAGCTGAGAGGGAAGGCAATTTCCTGCCTCTCCCGTCAGTGAGTTAGCACTTCTGTCTGCTGCCATGTGCTCAACACTAGCATTTAGGAGGGTTGGCTGCAAATGTCTCACAGCTCCTGCTGGGAGAGTTTCCATCTCTTCAAAAGGAATATCCCAACCCACCTGGGACAAGACTGTTGAGTGCTCTAGGCTCCAGAGTATCCAAAAGCAGATGACATCTTGACTCAACTCTTTCTTCATCTTCCCTCTGCCTTCATCCTGACACCGAGAGCAGTCTCATAATAAATGTACCAGACACTACAGATCCTTGTCTTGGTTTCTGCTCCTAGGAAACCTGACCTAAGACACTATTCCTTTGTGGTCAGATCACAAAACAAAGATTACAACCACATCCTGTGTTTCAAAATGCCTACTGCAATAAGATGTATCGGCCACCTGGTTCATTTTAAGTATGATCCCAGAAGGAACAGAGGATCCAGCTCATTAATAAGAGCAGCTGAGTGTCACATTCCCTATGTAGTGAGCCACAGTAAAGGGCCCCTGTGAGATGGGGTAGCTGGAGCTGGGGGGTCTTAGGGTTTATAAGATGTCCAACACAGTGGGGTCCCTTGAGACTAAATGCCTTGTCACAGAAATAGAAAGCTTCCCCTCCTGTGGAAGTGTGATTCCATGGCTATTAAGACTCCAAACTCAACAATAATTATCTTCCGTACAAGCAGAGCTTTCTTGGGAACATCTGGTGTGTGAATGGAAGGCTCATATATTTTTGTTCCTTCTTCCCCACAGCCAAAACTAAGTGAATTCTTTAAAAGGCTGCCCCTGCTTTCTTCCCCACAGCTGGAGTACTTCATTATTTAACTTTGTATTTTCATCATGGCACAAAGGGCTCTGTGGAGCCCTTGCTCAGTAGGAGGGGTACGAGTCTCTCTTGATAACTGAAACTTCCCAAAATCTTGACTACAGAAAGCAATGACATATAACACTCTTCAGTCCTTGCTGACAATACATAGTTGCCTTACCATTTCCAGCTGTGGCTTTCAGTCCAATATGTTTCCTTCTTCCCTTCCTTCCTTTTCCTTTCCTTCTCTCCCTTGTTTTTCTGTTTTTGTTTTTTTTTTTGTTTTTGTTTTTGTTTTTTTGAGACAGCATTTCTCTGTGTAGCCCTGGCTGTCCTGGAACTCACTCTGTAGACCAGGCTGGCCTCGAACTGAGAAATCCACCTGCCTCTGCTTCCCAAGTGCTGGGATTAAAGGCATGTGCCACCATGCCCGGCACTCTTTCTTGTTTTAGTATCTATATGCACATCTATCTGCACACATATTTTTTTCACATGCACATATGCATACCACATTGTTCTGTATATGAAGATATGTAGAGCTGTGTACCCGATGTTTCTTAGATGAGAGCCTCTGTCCATTCATTCAGACATTTCTTTCATTTTACTCTTTGCAGTTGCACTTCACAAAGATTGTGGGTACTTTGAGTAAGCAGAAAAGAAAAATGCTGTCGTCTATTTTGCTATCACCAATGGTGTGGTGTAGTTTAGATACTAAATTGTCTATTTACTCTTGCATGAGATCCTAGTGGAGATCTTGGAATTAAAACTGGTATTATCTGGAACCTCCAGCTGGTGACCTTGGCAAGTAATCCAACCTTACCAGACCTTGTCTTCCTCTCACCTCAAAATGTCAATAATAATAGTAAGTTATTTGTGGTTATGTGACAGAATTCCTGCATCACAGTGACCTCTTATTTTTCAAATGCAAATTAGGTTACCCCCTATTAGTGAAATTAAAATGGTGTTACCTGATTCAGAGCTCTTCAGAAAAAAAAAATGCATTTCCAGACAGTGGCGACACACACCTTTAATCCCAGCACTTGGGAGGCAGAGGCAGGTGGATCTTTGTGTTTGAAGCCAGCCTGGTCTACAGAGTGAGTTCCAGGACAGCCAGGGCTACCCAGAGAAACCCTGTCTCGAAAAAAGAAAGATGGTTGAGTCAGCCAAGCCAACTCAAAATCATCCATTGGACAAAACAAAGGATTAGCAATTTACACTGTGGCCCCATGGTCCCATAGAATTTCTGTCTGTAAGATTGTCAAATAAGCTAAAGACTTCTACCTACTATCTGAAACAATGACCAATAACTATAAACATGGCTCAGGTATAAGGACTCTCGGAGCAGATATTCATATTTTACCTAACATCCAATTGCTGTCAGAAATTCATGCTGTTTCAGAAATGTTCCAGCCTTGAAGTGTGACTTCACCTAGTGGTTAGAAGCCACCACACTGCTTTTTTCTAGTGAATCCTCATTTACTACTAAGATTTTCTTTTTCCAGTGTTTAGTCGGAGCTAGGAGCTATTTAAAGACAGCAGAGACAAGGCCCCAATTCTCTTACACCTGATGCAAAGCAGGTGTTTCTTAAATATCTGTTAAAAGTGTTAGAGTTACAGTCATAAGGAGACAGTGGTTTTGGTCCATGTACATATTAACAAGCATGCATTTCTGTTATAACGAAGTCTAATTTTTAAGACCTCTAACCTCAAAGTTATAAAGCTACCTACAGTTCCTATGAGGCCCAGCTGGAACCTCACGAGTTATTAGGGGACTCCATGGTCTTCTATCTTCTCAGATATTCAGTGCTTGCTGAACACTCCATTCTTTCTTGCTTCTAGGTCCTTCCTCTTGTGCTTGGAATGATCGGAGCCTTTAAAAGATGTGACTGTGACTATCTACCCTTTTCTTTCTGAACCAATAGGTCACTGTTTCTGCTCAGAATTGGGACTGACCCTCTACAGAGGGTCTCTCCCCAGCCTAGGCTAACATCCACAAAGTGGAATGGCATGCTGGCAAGCTTGATCGTTTTCATCCAGTGTTCCTGTAAGTGTGGCAGCTGCTCTGAGATGGTGTCTCTCTTCGGCACTCACTCCATCTTCCACAAGCTGCAGTATCTCTTATGAATTAAAAACAAGCAGAAAAAAAAATACTCCCTCTTGGACCATATGTTCATGGGGTGAGAGCAAGACACCCTCTAAGCATGAAATTAAGATTGCTCTCTGAGAAGAAGCCTAAGAAACTCAAGATGCAGGAAATGAAAATTAGCCATCTGTAGAAAACCTTTCCTATCCAATAAGCCGCGGAACTTCCGGGTTCGATGACTTGGGTAACATCAATCTCAAGAGAATGCCGGTGCTCGGAGGAGCTAAAGCTGTTGACTTCTTTGCCTCCCACGTGGAAAAAAGAAACAAGCTGACAGAGGCAGATATACGCCATGAGGAAAATCAAACGGCAATCCACCATGGGAGAGCCGTGTGAAGAAAATATCCAGGCTCCTTCCTGACAGAACAGAAGGTTTCTTCAGATATAAGCTTTCCAGCTCACTACCTATGGTTCCGCCACCCGAGCTCCACCCACCCTTCATCTTCCGGCGTCAGATTTCATTCCCAGAAGCTCTTGAAATGGTTTCACCCAAGTTTATTGGGTGGATGGAGCTCTGGTTGAGGGACCCAATCCAGCCACACAGTTTCTAGAACATTTTCCAAACTTCTGCCAACACTTTAAAAGGACACTCAAGGAGCATAAACTCCCCATTTCCACTTTCATTGGGAAATGTCTTCGTGGTACTGAGCCAGACTCATACAGCTCTCTTTGGGACTTGTTTTCATCTTCTGTACTTACCATTTAACTATTTAAAAAGCTTTTCGTGATTCTCTGCTTTTACGACTCTCTCCAAAGATACCATATTCATGTCAAGACATTGACTCGTACTTTGTTCAATAACGTCTACCAGATTCAGAAACTCGTACTTTGTTCAAAGACGTCTACCAGATTCAGAAACTCGGGCTTTGTCCTAGTCAACAAATATGACCCTCTTCTCCTCCATCCACTAGTAGACAACTCTCTAACAGCAGCTCTCATGGAGATGCTTTTCATAACATAGACTTTGCCATTCTCCCTGATGTCAATACACTGAGTGTGAATGATCTAGACTTTTATAATTTGGCATTGGTCTGTTCACAATATTCCTGAACTTTTCAGAGTTGGCTTTTTATACCTGGAGAGATCCATGACACTTGAAACAGAGTGTGTATAGCACTGAGAATGTCATAGCCATGTTCACTGGCACCTCACTAGTCATATTCACTATCTTAGCCCCACAACCTAGACTCATGCTAGAAATAGTGCATAATATGCAATGGAAAGCAGGAAACATTAGGACCAATATTCAGGTGATTTATGGGGGACAGCATGGGCATGGAGAATGTGAATTAGTAGCCGAGTATAGTATTTGTATGTGTCTATAAACTCACTGCTCAGGAGGCTGTGAAGGAGAAGGTCCATTTTTTTTTAAAACAAGATAATGAATTGGAATCCTTATAGATCAGATTCCTGAGCATTTAGCAAATTAGTTTCTGATGATAAACAAAATTGATTTCTGTACCTAAAGGCTGAGTGCCCAAGAGTAGACTGTGGGAATGCACCAACAGCCTGGGCAACTGTCTGTCACCACTATTGTAATTCTCTATAAAACTTGCTGGAGGCAACAAATGTCAACATGTTTGCTGAAGTGCTAAAATACAGTTCTACATCAGCATATTAAAATCACTGAGACAGGCTGCTGTCCAACAGGGAGAAAGGATTATAATCAGGCACAATTTCTGTCTGTGTTCAAGTTCTATCTAGGGTAGTTACAGATCTAGTAGCCTTGGGTGAATCTGCTCACCTTTGTTTTTGATTGGAGCAATAATGCTTCCTGTAATATTTAGCTCACATGGTGAGGGAAGGGCATGATGCATATGACACAGATGTGGAATTCACTCAGGAAAGACAGTACATCTTACTAATGAAACAGGGAAAACAAATTGCCCTGGCTCCTAGTAGATTTATAGTTAGTCACGATTTTTTACAAATCATGTAGAGGTGATTTGTACTTTGTAAATATCAACTGACCATTTAATGAGTCAATGAATGAATGAAAAACTGGAAATTATGTACCAGGAGGTTAATTGACACATCTTACTGTAAAATGAAGTGTTCTTTCTGCAGAACGAAGATTGTCTTAGGGTAGCAAATATGATGTCACATGACACCTTTTACTGGAAATACTTGTTGAGGGAGCTGCTGATGACAAAGACTCACTTTGGTTTTTATAGCTTTAATCCAATAGTAATATACTTTTTTAAATGTTGTAATTAGCATATATTTATTATGCACAATAAAGGACTTCACTGTGGCATTTTACCCATTGTGACCCATATTCAAAATGTATTTTGATGATGTAAATTCCTATTTGTTCCTCAAACTGGTTTTGTTAGTTGAGCCCTGGAAGAGTCAGGGCCATTGCACATGGCTGTGTGGGGCAAGGACTGTCTGTGAAGCTTTGCCTCTGTCAGGAGGAAGAGTCTCTTCTTCTTTGAAGGTTTCCTGAGAGCTGGGCAGCTGTCAGGTTAAGTTTAGTGGAACCCCATGCAGGAAAGCAAAGATAGGAAACAGATCTAAAAAGTTAATTAGACTTGGCATTAAAATCTCAAAGTATCTTCGATTCTATTCCATTGATCAACCTGCCTGTCTGTGCACCAATACCATGCAGGTTTTTATCACTGTTGTTCTATAGTATAGCTTTAGGTCATCGATGGTGCTTCCACCCACCAGAATTTCTTTTGTTATTAAGAATTGTTTTCACTATCCTTGTTTTTTTTTTCCATATGAAACAGAGAATTGTTCTTTTTATGTCTTTGAAGAATTGTGTTGGAATTTTGATGGGGATTGCGTTGAATCTGTAGATTGCTTTTGGTAGGATGACCGTTTTTACTATGTGAATCCTACCAATTCATGAGCATGGAAGATCCTCTGAGGTCTTCTTCAATTTCTTTCTTCAGAGGCTTAAACTTCTTGTCATACAGATCTTTCACTTGTTTGGTTAGGTTTAACCAAGATATTTTATATTATTTGTGACTATTGTGAAGGGCATTATTTCCCTATTTTCTTCCTCAGCCCATTTATCATTTGTGTAAAGGAAGGCTACTCACTTGTTTGAGTTAATTTTATATAAATCCACTTTGCTGAAGTTGTCTATCAGGTGAAGAAATTCTCTGGTAGAATTTTTGGGTCGCTTATGTATACTATCATATCATATCATATCATATCATATCATATCATATCATATCATATCATATCTTGACTTCATTTTTGTCAATTTGTATCTCCTTGATCTCCTTTTGTTGTCTTATTACTCTAGCTAGAACTTCAGGTACTATATCAAATAGATATGGGGAGAGTGGACAGCCATGTATTGTCCCCGATTTTAGTGGGATTGCTTCAAGTATCTCTCTATTTAATTCGATATTGGATGCTGGTTTGCTTTATATGGCTATTATTATGATTAGGTATGGGCCTTATCTCTCCAATACTTTCAACATGAAGGGGTGTTGTATTTTGTCAAATTCTTTGTCAGCATCTAATGAGATGATCATTTCTTTGAGTTTGTTTATGTAAAGGATTATGTTGATGGATTTTGGTATATCGAACCAACCTTGCATTCCTGGGATGAAGCCTACTTGATGGTGGTGAATGATGGTTTTGGTGTGTTTTCGGATTTGGTTTGCTAGAATTTTATTGAGTATTTTTGCATTGATATTCACAAATCGGCAGCCTACAGATTGGGAAAAGATCTTCACTAATCCCACATCCAATAGAGGGCTAATATCCAAAATACATAAAGAAACCAAGAAGATAACTTCCAATAACAACCAAACAACCCAATCAAATAATGGGGTATACAGCTAAACAGAGAATTCGTATCAGAGGAATCTTGAATGGCTGAGAAACATGTAAAGAAATGTTCAAAGTCCTTAGTGATCAGGAAAATGCAAATGAAAAAGACCCTGAGATTCCACCTTATACCAATCAGAATGGCTAAGATCAAACACTCAAGTAAAAGCACACATTGGTGAGAATGTGGAAAAGGAGGAACTGCTGGTGGGATTGCAAACTGGAAGTTCCTCAGAAAACTGGAAATAGATTTTTTTTTGGTTTCTTGTTTGTTTGTTTTTGTTTTTGGTTTTGGTTTTGATTTTGATTTTTCAAGACAGGGTTTCTCTGTGTAACCTTGGCTGTCCTGGAACTCACTCTGTAGACCAGGCTGGCCTCAAACTCAGAAATATGCCTGCCTCTGCCTCCCAAGTGCTGGGACTAAAGGCGTTTGCCACCACGCCCGGCTCTCTAGAAATAGATTTAACTGAAGACCCAGAAATACCACTTTTGGATATATACCCAAAAGATGTTCCACTACGCCACAGGGGTATGTGCTCAACTATGTTCATATCATGCTTATTGGTGATAGACAGAAGCTGGATACAACCCAGATGTCTTACAATGGAAGAATGCATACAGAAAATGTGGTTCATTTACACAGTGGAATACAATTCATCTATTAAGAATGATGACATCATGAGTTTTACAGATAAATGGAAGGAACTAGAAAATATCATCCTGAGTGAGATAACTCAGTCCTAAAAGGACACGCATGATAATAACATTGTCTGTCCTCCAAGAGGCCTAACTCGTAGCTGACTGAGACAGATGCAGATTCTTACACCCAACCATTGGACTGAAGATGGGAACCACTGTGGCTGAGTTAGGGAAAGGCTAGAAGAAGTTGAGGAGGAGGGTAATGCTATAGGAAGAACAGCAGTCTCAACTAACCAGGACCCCTGAGATCTCTCAGACACTGAGCCACCAACCAGGCAGCACACACTAGCTGGTCCTATGCCCCTGACTAGCTGGTCCAAGGCCCATGACATGTGTACAGGAGAGGACTGCCTAGTCTATCCTCAGTGAGAGAAGATAGGCCTAACTCTTGAGAGACTTGAGGCCCCAGGGAATATGGAGACCTGATGGGGTGGGGTGGGGTGGGTGTGGGTGTGTGAGGACATCCTCTAGGAGACAGGGGGAGGAGGAATGGTATGGGGAACTGTCAGGGGGTTAGGGAGAAAGATAATGACTGGACTATAAAAAAGATTAAACATAAGTCATACATACATACATACACACACACACACACACAATGTCTTCCACTAGGGATTCATATTTAAACCAAAGGCGTTCTGGGGATAGCTTTGGAGTTAATAATTTAAGGTACTAAAGGATTCTATTGGAGGTTTTAGCTACAGTGTCTGGGAACATTAGGTATTCACCACATGAAGTCTTCTCAAAGCTCCAGGAAATGGGAACTCTTTCAATTTTGGAAAGCCTGATGTGGCTGAGGTGGGAGTGGGGGTAGGGGAGGGTTCAGAGGGTGTAAAAGGGAGTGAGGGTGGGGAAGAGGGATTTCAGTTAGATGATTCTTCATAGTTACAGGGAACTCCTCCTCCAGAGACCAAAATCTCCCTAGGGTTTGGAGGTCAGAGCAGCAGGAAACCTTCCTTCTCCTCCCTCTGAAGGCACTTAATTCAGACTTTCAGAGATAGAATTCTCGTTATCTTAGAGTTCTCTTGCCACACTGAAGATCATAGAACAAGAGAAGTTTAGCACTTGGTCCCCAGCCAGGCCTCTGGGACCGGCAGACATGCTTTGTGGGGCATATAATTGTTTATACTGCTTTATGGAGGCATAATTGAGGTAAAATAAATTACACATATATTTGGAGTCTACAGTTTGGTAAGTTTTGACCTATGTCTAAACCTATGAAAACATCATCACAATTAAGATAATAAATATTCTTATGAGATTATTTGGGCCAATTTAGAATTCATCACCCAACCCCAATCCTATCCAGAGACAACCATTAACCTACTTCTGTCACTACAGACTTAAATACATCTTATATAAATGTATGTACATTTACTCGTAGTATTCTTTTATTGTATGCTTTAGAGGGCAATTTCTTTTAATTTCTGAGTAGTATTCCATTATATTGATAGACTATAATGTATGCATATATATGTATATATGTATATGTGTATATATATATATATATATATATGGATTATAAATGAATTCAATTAAACAGACATTTATGGATGTAGATTAGTTACCATAACCCATATACATATTATAATTTTAAAGTGCCAATAGGTGTCCTGGTTTTGATTCTCACAGATATTTGCCATAAGCATCAGTGGATTTGTCTTTAGATGCTTTAAATTGTCTTGCATAAATTTTCAGTGATGCTACCAGAGTGATATGGTACCCGTGTGTTTCTCTCTGTGATAAACCAACAAATCATTTTCCAAAGCAGATTGTTTGTTCCTCTACCTGAGACAAGGTTTCTAACTCTTATTGTATCTAGGCTTGAAATGATCTTACTAGGTGTTCAAATACACACCAGTGGTTTTAAACTTGAACCCTAAAGATTAATAGTGAATACTGATCTTTCCTTGGTTTTCTTTGGGCATTCTCCTGATTTTAATTTTTGGACACAATTTAAACCTGGAATGTTTTCTTATGTTAATTGAAAAGTTCTTTATGTATTTTAAAAGATTTGTTCATTTTTGCTCTGTATGTTTCTGTGGTTGACTCTATGAGTCTGTACCATATGTGTGTCAGTGATAGACAGAAGAGGGTGTTCAGTCTCCTACAATTAGAGTTACAATTAGAGTTACAAGTTACAATTAGAGTTAATGAGCTGCCTGATGTGGGGGAGCAAACAAAACTGCAGCCCCTGGACAAGAGCATCAAGCACTCCTAACTATGAACCATTACCCCAGCTCATCATTGTGAATTTTAAAAATAAATTCTTTATCAATCAAGTTTTTCTATGGCTATATTCGATTTCTCAATATTACCTACATTAGCTTCCTGTGTCTGCATTTCACATAAATGCATTGTGTAGTCTCATTCAGTTCTCTTGATCTTAAGGGTGGTACCTCCAACATGGTTGGTCTCACAAGGAAACAACATTCCAGTGGGCTGGATTTATGTCAGAAGTTATGCTACCAAGTTTATTGAGGTGGTCCCTAGATATAGGCTTCTTCATATTACATGCAGCAATATTAAATTCTTGTGTTTCAAGTCTCTCCAATTTTTCCTTCTATCTTTTTGTTTATCTTTTAAGAGTTCATGTGTTTATATTGGGCTTACTCATATCACTCAAGACAATCTGCTTTCTTGAGATTCAGAATAGGAGTAGACTAAATCAAACCGTCAAGGTTTTCTTTTATTTGTAAAGTAAAATGTATGCAGTCCTCCTGAGCATTGGAGCATTGAATCTTTAGAGGCACGAGAATGGTTATAGCTGTGTGTTACCATGACACTTTTCAAAGGGAAAGGGATGTTAGATTTGTTGATAGCATATCAACATCCTCCATCCCTTTGTGATCCTAGCAATCTTTATATACCTCAAGTTGCAAAGATAATCTATCCTTATATTGTTCTAGAAGTTTTATAGTGTCAAGTCAATGACTTATTTTAAAATTTGAGTATAACTTAAAAGTAGAGTCAATTTTCTTCTCCCTTTTCCAATACACACACACACACACACACACACACACACACACACACACACACACACATATATATATATATATATATATATATATATATATATATATATATGTATATAGTTGATCCAGCAATATTAGTTAAAGATAATTTCACATTCTATTTAGAATAGTGTTGTCTAGTTTACTTCACTAACTACTGTTTTAGAAGAATAGCTTAGGCCATGCTATGCCTGCTATTTCATTGGTATGTTTTACATAAACTCTGCCTACTCATGACTTGATTTTTCAATATATTTATATAACATATCCATTTTTTCTCTTAACTTTATGCTTTGGTTTCTTATCTAAGGAACTTATCCTAAGAAAAGAAAGGCTGTCCCAATTATTATAAAAAGATTTATAGCTTTATATTAAGATCTATAATTAACTTTGAGTTAAATTTTATATTAATTTAAAATACAGGCTTAGGTATTTTTATCTCTTCTTCTTTATGAATACTAAATTGCTCTAGTACCATTTTGAGAAAAGTGTCATTTCTTAATTGGACTATGCTGGTCATTTTCTCAATTGTTTTGACTATGTACCATTGTCTTTATACTGCAAACATTATGCCTTTATTTTATGTCATTATGACTGTAATATTATATTGGAAATTATAATCATAGTTTAATTAGCAGCATGAGAAATACATTAGAATTAATGATATATAACTAAACCATATATATATATATATATGTGTGTGTGTGTGTGTGGTATATATATCTATATCTATATATCTATTAATACATATATATGTGGTTTAGTTATAAGTGTAAGGTTACCAACTTTGTTCTCTGTTATTATTTGGCCTTTTAAAGTTCTTTTCATTTTTTATATAATTTTTAGTGTGCTTGCATCAACATGATCAGATAACATTTTTTTCATTTAGCATCTGTTAGAGTCAGCATCTTAATATTTGTAGTCAAATTTGTTAACTTATCTTTTAGTTTTTAAACATATTCATATATTTGTTTCAAAATATTTTATACTTTGTCATAAAAGGATTACATATATTTCATCTAAACATATAATGGCTTTCATGATTTTATAAATGATGCCATTTTGTGTCATTTCTATTATTCATTGTAAATGTGGACATATATGAAGTTTTCCTATGGATTTTTTTTTAGGTCTCTTGTTCATATAGCTCTCCCTCCAAAGATGATGCTCTATCCTTTAGATTCTGGTGGGGAGTTTGGCTTGGCCATGGTAGAACATGCTTTTTCCTCCTGTACCAGAGCAAGTAGTGTGTGGGCCTCCATGAGTGAGGCTGGAGTATGGCTAATGTTTTAGCAAAATGGTAAACACTGAGACCTGCAGGACAGCTCTTAAATCTGTGGGAAAGAGCTCTGAACACATGAATTCAAGAATATAACATTTCTCAAGTATGCAAAATATAAAGATACAATATAAATTATATGGGGAGATTCACAGATATAAAAGAATAGAGGCAGCTTCACTATGAGCTAGCTTGTCAGAAAGATAGATAGTAAGGAAGGAGATACCAAGATTTAGAGAGGGGTGATCAAAGGGCAAGATCCCACCAAGCTAAGTTTTTGTTTGTGCTTACAAAGTGCTAACTCCGGGAGATTCCTGAGTTCAAGGTCAGCCTAGGACAGATCAAGTTAAAGTCCAGGTCCAGGACTGGTAGGAATGGCAATTTCAGGGTAGGGTCTTACTGTAGCTTATTGTCTGTACTTAACAAAGGCAGGCCAATTCTTAAATTCATTTGATATATAGATATAGATATATATCAAATTATATATATATATATATATATATATATATATATATATATATATATGATTGTGTCTCTTTTTAAGAATCAAGGGGTTGTGGAATTCTTATTCATGGAAAAATCACAAGGGAACCTGGGGTAATAACTGAATTGATATGTAAATAGAAGACTGGGATTTTGGTCTGCAAGAGATTAGCTATCCAGAGAGTTTTTAGTATAGCAAGAGAAAGCAGAACATGGACCTTCAGCTTGTAACCCATGATTTGACTTTGCATCCTCTGTTCCACTGCTCTCAGATATCCCTCCTATCCAAAACCCCTTTCCAAGCTGAGGCCAGTTCTTGACATTCTGGGTGTGTGGGTTGTCTGATCTCCTGATCTGTCCCCTCATCTCTGCAATACTGTAGTGTCCTGTTATAACTCCAGGTCCCCAGCACACAAATTGGACAGTCATGGACCTTCCCTCTTAATTTTTTTTCTCTTACTGATCACAATTTTGTGCTATGTTTTCCAGTAAAAAAAAAATGTTATTTCATATATTTTTTTCTAGTCTTCCAGGTTTTAATGGGTGGAGAAATAATTTTTATCAGTTATGTCATGAGGCTAGAAATCAATGTCTCTCTCAAAATTTATTTAATCTGGCATGTACTGACAAATGCATGTGTTATTTTTTCTTGGCCTTTCCTAAACTTTTGCAATGAAGATCTTATATTGGGTTGTATTGTTCAGGTGACAATATGTCTATATGATAAATACATAGCGGTATACATTTTGTGAATAAGCACTTTGGAATTTTTACTTGAGGGAAATAGGAAGGATAACAATCAATGAGGATGAATGTTTGTTGCAAAAGCAAGAAGACCTGATTTTGGATCCTCTATACCCGCACTAAAACTGGACATGGCTTCACTTATAACTGCAACCTATAGGTAAATAGCATGGAGAACCCTAGAGTCTGAAAGAATAACAAACTCCAGTGTCAGTAGAAGGAACAGTCTTAAGGGATAAGGTTGAAAGTGATCAAGTAGGACAAAAGGTAAAGGAAGAACCCTACATCCCTCTTTAGATTCCATACAGATGCATACAGCTGACCAAACACAAGCTGCATAAACACACACACACACACGGGGCATAAACCATGACTATTAACTCCTGATGAATGAATGATGCTAAAACTCACAAATCTGTGAAGGGAGCCATGTAGTGGCTCACCATAGGAGTATTCAGATCTTTAGTTAATGAAATGAACAGATCTTTCATAAAAAAGGGACTATAAATACCGTGCCAACATTTGCCTGGCTTATAACGTTCATATGCTCTAAATATATCGTATCTCTCTTCAATAAGATTAGTAGCAGTGTGTGAATTTTTCTTATAAATGCAAGTCTGTCTATGGATGCAGAAACAACAGCCAAAACAAGAAAAAAGAAATTTAGCTCAACTCTAGGCAGACTGAGGAAAATCATTGTGCCACTTTCTCCTGTCACTTGCTTCTAACAGATAACTGAGGCAAAACACTAAGCCTAGCCAAGGCCCCTAAAGCCTCCATACATTGCTGCCAAACCTTGGCTACATGCTCAGTGGTATCAGTGTCCCTTACCGCATTCCAAGAACTGACTGTCACTGGCACTGCCAAGCACACAGATGATGGATGCCTGTACTGTTTCCACCAACACAAAATCTGCAGAGCAAAACAAAACCAAGTTATGGCCAAATTCTCAGCACACTTCTTAATTACCCCATTAAATCTCACGCAGGCCTGGGGTGAATGCGCTCTCTGCCTGGCAGCCAGCTGCTAAGAGGAAGAAAACCTGTGGGGATTTAGAAATGAGTCTCATTTTGGATTAGTGAATTTGGATTCTTTCCACCTAGTGGTTTTTAAGTTTCCCTTTTGTTACTAGGCATGCTAGCTAGACTTGGGAAGACACAGTCAAGCTTTAAATTCTAGATTTGTAATGTGGGAAGTCTTTACAGTACACTCTGAATATAATTTACAGATGTCTCTATTTGTAGCAGACCATGCAAAAGATTAAAATCTACCTCAGAACCCTATATTTTCTTTCTCAGGCCTCTTAGTGAAACATATCTTCACAGAAAATGTGGATGCTACAGTCCTACTCAGGATGGGGGGGGGGAATAATCTCTGGGAAGTGGAAGGAAAGAGGGAGCTGGCAGGGGGAGGAGGGAGCAGGGGAAGGGGGCAGTTCATATATGGAAGAGGATGGGGAGAAGCACAGAAGGTCAGGGATTTAAAAGTAGGTGTGTAGCAGTGGGGGAGGGGAACTGGGGGTAGACACTAGAAAGTCCTAGAAGCCAGGGATCCAAGAGGTTTCCAGGCCCCAACAGGGAGGACTTTAGAGGAAATATCTAACTAAGAGGAGATAGAACCTGTAGAGACCAGATCCAGTGTATAGGCATGGTCCCCAGTTGAGGCAGCCTCAAAAATATTACTCCAGAATTCCTCCTGTCAAAAGGAAATGAAGGGACAAAGAGTAGAGCAGAAATTGAAGGAAAGGCCATCCAGAGACTGCTCTACTTAGGGATCCATCCCATGCACAGACGCCAAACCCAGACACTATTGCTGATGCCAAGAAGTGCTTACTGACAGGAACCTCTCGGAGAAGCTCTGCCAGAGCCGGACCAATACAGATGCAGATGTATACAGCCAAACATTGGACTGGGTATGGGGACCCAATGGGAAAATTAGGGCAAGGACTGTAGGAGCTGAAGGGGTTTGCAACCCCATAGGAAGAACAACAATATCAACAAACCAGACCTCCAAAGCTCCCAAGGATTAAACTACCAACCATAGAATACAAAGGGGATGCCATTGGCTCCAGCTCGATATGTACCAGAGGACTGCCTATTTGGCATCACTGGGAAGGGACCCTCTTTGTTCTGTGGAGGTTTGATGTCCCAGAATATGGGAACACTAGGCCACTAGGCATAAGTGGGCATGAAGGCTAGACAGCCTCCTCATAGAGGCAGTGGGAGGGAGGGAGGGATGGGGATTGTAGAGAGGAAACTGGGAATGGGGATAACTTTTGAAGTGAAAATAAATAAAATATACAATAAAAAATGAAAAACAAACAAAAAGAGAGATTTGGGAACCAGGATTAAAGAGGGAAATTGTCAGATAGAAATACAGAAACTCAAGAGTCATCTTGCTGACATTTGAATTCCACATACAGGCCTCATGGATCTATAAGACAGAATAATCATTTTATTTTCTCTGCCCATTTTTTTAAGTGTCAGCTAGAAATAATAATATACAGCTCATATTGCTATACGTAAATTACTTAATTTGCTCATGTTGAGTACATATATATATATATATATATATATATATATATATATATATACACATATTAGGTATATGTATATATATATTAGAAATTACTATTGTTTTGTAATTGTTATTTATGCTTTGACAACTGAATATAGATAGCTCTAGAAATGGCTTGAAGAACAGAGGAAGAAGTATAGGTGATCATAGAATCATGCATAAATTACCCAAATATTCTGAATGCCAACTATGTCCTCAGTTTTTACTAACTTATGATTCTTAGTTTTGAGGCTCTGTGAACTATTTACAACTCGGGAGATAATGCATGTGAACATTAAGGAACAAATCCAAAAGCTCACAGTTGTCTTTGTAACTAATAATTGACGGTTTGATAATTAGAGTCTTAAAGTCATCAAAACAAATCAAGATTAAGCACATGAAGGACTCAGGCTGTCATTGTTCTACTTAGAGTTTAAGAGAAGACTTGGTTGTTCTTGGAACGAGTTGAAAGGACAGGGTTCAACCCATATACTTCACAGTCCTTTGCCTCCTCCTGCTTCTGAACGTTCAGCTCTGATCTCATCCATTAGCATGATATATATATTGTTTAAAATTTAGCAATTTTAGCAGTGACTATAAGACAAAGAGCAAACATCTCACTATTCTCATATGTTTATCTTGAGATATGGATCTATCTATCTATCTATCTATCTATCTATCTATCTATCTATCATCTATCTATCTTTGCACCGAAATACTATCTTATTAGGTTCAACCAAGTTACCCAGGCCCAGACCAAATACCATGTCTAAGCTTTTCTCAGATGAAGTAGTTATCATCACACCTAATTTCCCATGTTTGTGACCTTTGTCTGCTACATATGACACTGAAATATAAAATAACAGCATGAATTATGTTGAATGACTGTATCCATAAACACATACCAACACGTGAATCCGTGCATTTAACAAATCTACCCAGAAGGAAGTATGGCCTCGTGACCAACACTCTGTCTTTGAGGAAATCAATTTGCAGTTTCAGTCCTTTCTCTAGAACTTGCTAATAATGTAACCTTGGCAAATGACTTAATTTTGCAGAATCCAGTAGAATTTCTTTGTCCATTCTAAATTCCTTTGAATTTATTGTGAAATAATGTACATGAAGCCCTACTGTGAAACCCACAATGTTTCACATCAGTAGTGATTTTCCTGTTAAATTGCTTTCCAATAACTTTTAAATCTTTGAACCTTCATCTGTATGTTATACATTTTATACCAACAGGCTTATTTATAACCCACAGACACAAAGAAGATTGGTACTAAAATATTTTAGTGGGCAAAAAGAATAAATAATATGATTTTTAGTAATGTCTCCACCCTGTAAAATTCTGTGAGCTCGTGAATAGTGAAATGTGAATGGAAATCATGTTTGGTATTTATAAGAGATGTTGGAAAAACGAAGTTTGAGTTTTCAAAAGTGGGGAGACCATGCATGAATACAGAAATTGAGGGGGAGGGGGATGATACCGATGATGAATTGTGGTTTTGCAAGAGATTAAAAGACCTGGAGTAACCTTACATCTTTGGCTGTGATGTAGCTAGACACAGCCGACAAAATATTATTCAATTATACAACGATTCTACTGTTCTGTGCCTAGTGGAATAAATAAGCCAGGCACACCACCATGGCAATGAGCCTGTATGGTTTGCAATGAAATTGGGAGTGTAGCTGAACAACATTTGGCTCTCCACTGGAACAAAGCATTGCTGCAGTAGTGAGATTAAGAATGCTGAACTTTACCAGGGAATAATAATTAAGAGCATAAGATCTCAAGGAATGTGCAGTAAAGTGAATGAAGTCCTGTACGGGATGAACTCCAGGAAAGATACTATCACTCAAGAACTAGATACTTTTCAGCAAATTAGCAGCCTCTATCTTCCCCCATGTTTCTCCACAACAGTGTATATAATACAACATAAGCCATACACGAGCTACCTCTTGTGAACAGTCTTAAGCAATGTTTAGGTGAAATGCACTTGAATAGTTAAAACTATAGTACTTTTGTTTAAAATGATAGTTTGTTGTTGGTGATACTCTCTAATTCAGAGACTAGAAATAAGATTTATACTGGTCAGCACTTTCCACAGGTGTCTCCCAAAGGTTTTTAAGGTCAATGATAAAAATAAACAGGATGGTACTGAGTTCCGTTCTAAGCCTGGGCACTTAATTGTGAGAGTGTTCTCTTGTGCCAAGTTCAGATCTCTTTGAAACTATCATGTATAAGAGCAATGTTAATGTGGCCATTACGGTGGATTAAAGGGGCTCGTAATTCTTTGACATTCTTTTTATTGACACATAGAACTGCTGTTCCTCCTAGTGAATCTGTAGCTGTTTAAACCTCTCAAGTAACATGAAGCAGAGAATTTTCCAGATGCAACATTTTAGAAAACCTGCAGTTCTTGCTTCAGGCTCCCTAAGGCATTGCTCTCTGTGCATTTACCTGGCTCTAGAGTTTATACAAAAAAAAAAAAAAAAAAAAAAAAAAAAGCCTGGGCCCTAAATGAAGAGTGACTCTGACTTCTTTTAACTCAGCCAAGGCACCAAGCATGTAAGTAAAACTGTCTTGGACTCTCTGGAGCAGCAGAGTGAGCAGTTGATCGCAGTCAAGGGACTCTGGTCTGTACTAGGTAGAGCAGAGTTCTCCAGCTCTTCCCAAGTTCCTGACTTACAGAGAACATACAATGTGACAAAACACATCTCAGCCTGGCTGAGATGGGAAGTTATTCTGTGCAGCATTCTTTCATAACTAAGAAGCATGTGCAGATATCCATGCAGGTTTAGGGAACTGCTAGACATAGTAAAGTCAATATTCTTATAGTGTATAATTAATATCCTAAAAACATAGGTGTGAAATTTAGTTAGTCATTCATTACTAAGTGGCTTGATTTCCAAGGACTTGCATTTAGAGTCACAGAAAGAGGTAATGGCATGTAATTCTAAACTCAACCAATCTGGCTTCTAGTGACTTCCTACTAAATATAAGTAGATCATGCAATAACTTAAGTGCTATCTCATGCTGCAACATAATTTCATGCCTAAGATC
Source organism: Mus caroli (assembly GCF_978045245.1). Lineage (NCBI taxonomy): Eukaryota > Metazoa > Chordata > Mammalia > Rodentia > Muridae > Mus > Mus caroli. Next base: position 12,428,622 of record NW_028227275.1, on the reverse strand, counting down.
CATTCCTGGATGAAGGGAGTTTCATGGTTCCTTGAAAATATTCAGTGGTGCTTATTTCTATCTATTCCACAACTGGCATCAAAAAAGCTGTATGTTAAACCCCCAAATACCTCTCATGGCAAAAAGAAACAAACAAACAATCACCCAAAGAATCATTGAGGTATAGTCTCCTCTTGGAATCTTGAACTCTCCTTCCTGGCAGCCATGCTAAGGAGTATAACATACCTGATTGAAATTGCAAATTGGAGAAGAAATTTGAGAAGACAGGATGCAATTACCTGAATTGGAAGGCAGCCAGTTCACCAGGGCTTAGTAGCAAGCATCTTATGCTGGAGAGAGGCTTCCTGCGCGGTTCACCCATTACTGGGGACACTCGGTGCTTTGTGTGGACAATAAGATCCTGTGTAAATCTGTGATCCTGAACCCACACTCCACCCCCCCCTCCCGAATGTTCTTTCTAAGATGATACAGTGATTCTGTTAAGGCTATTTGGAATCAAAGGTTCTTCTGGGCCCAAGTCACGAGCCAGGACAAACAAGGTGAAGGGATTGCCTACTGAACTTGGAAACTGCTCATCCTGAAACAGTACAAGGGCCAGGAAACCAGTTAGAGAAATACTGCAAGGAGGCACGGGGCACTTGTATATTCTTCACTCATAATGTGGTAAATGCATTATGACATTTTAATAAGACAGTCGTTCACAAGATAAACACTATTAGGGTTCAAGTTTGAGGTGCTAAGCTTTGCATTTTTATTTAAAACTACACAGAAATACTGAAGATAGTGTACTAATACCGGCTAGATCAGAGAACATTCCTATAGAATGACGTGTTCATATTCCCATTATTCCACATTGCGCTCATAGTGTCTATGCCTTCTCACATGATGTAGTTTGTAATAGAAATGTCCCATAGGTTCTAGTATTTGAAAACGGTTTCTAATTGGTGGCACTGGAGAGGTGTTGGTGCTTGCTAGAGGCAGCGTATTCCTGAGATGGGCTTTGTGAATCTACAGTTCTGACCTAGGCCCACTTTTCTTTCTCCTTCTTGCTTACTGTTGAGGATGTAATATTTGCTCTCTCGGCTTCTTGCTCTGGCCTGCATGCATGCACGTTGTTCTGCCCCACTGTCAATGCTGGACAACTCTGGAACTATAAGCCCAAACAATCCCTTCCACAGATTGCCACAGTCACGGTATTTTATCACTGCAATAGAGAAGTGACAAAAGCTATGGATGTCCCTCACTCTAACAACTTCTAGGAAACATTTTTTTTTTTTTGTCTTTTTGAGACAGGGTTTCTCTGTGTAGCCCTGGCTATCCTGAAACTCACTTCATAGACCAGGCTGGCCTCGAACTCTGAAATCCACCTGTCTCTGCCTCCGAGTGCTGGGATTAAAGGCACGTGCCACCACGCCTGGAAACTCTTACTCTAAAAAGCTATTGCTGCTTTTGTTATCTGTTATTGTTGCTTTGCTTTTAAATATGATATTTTTTAGACTCTCTAATAGCTGTGGATTTCACAAAAGTTGAAAGGTGTTCTTTTGTCTACCTTTAAATCAGTAAAGCATTAGTTTTGTGAAAGAGTGTTTAGTTAAAACCACTCACTGACATTAGTGACAAGAATAAAATTACCTAGTGTCTTAGTTAGGGTTAATTGCAGTGAACAGACACCATGACCAAGACAACTCCTATAAGGACAACATTTAACTAGGTTTGGCTTACAGGTTCAGAGGTTCAGACCATTATCACCAAGGTGTGGGCATGGCAGCATCCAGACAAGCATGGTGCTGGAGGAGCTGAGATTACAAGGACCCAATGCTTACAGAGTGTTGGGCAATGGAATTCTCTACTTGATTTCCTTTAAGGAAGGAGTCCCACTAAGGAAGGAGGGTTAAGTGTAGACAGAAAAATAGACAAGGGCTGAGATGAGAGGACTACTCTGCTTAGTAAAGTTTAATCATATGCTACAGTTTTTCAATGAAGTGATTACAATTCCTTTCACATAAGTCAGGCAGTGTTTCCTTGAGAAGTCTAGAAGGCTTTTGGTTCTTTTCCAAAGGGTGGTCTCTGGACCTGCAGTGCTGGCGCTACAGAGGGATTCAGAATCACATTGTCTATCCAAGACCTGCAACATCAGAAGCGGTATTCTTACTTCCGAGGTGTCTTGAAGTTTGATGGGCTCTTCCTTGATTATTAAAGTTTGAAGGCGCCTTCACCCACATAAAGCATCTGTTTTTATTAGTACAGGACCTGTCAGCTTTGCTTTAGTGCATTGAAAATAGCATAAAGCAGGCAAAATTTACCACACATGTATATTTCCATGATCTTCAGCCTCTTTTCTACAAACTTACAGTAATTTTATATACCTTATGTTTTCCAAACAAATATTGAAGCGAAGTGGATTTTTTCTTTACTTAAAAATAATTTTTGACCCTTTAGAGTCATATTTAAGGGTCACATTAAACTGTACTTATTTATTTATTTTTTTGAGAACCAAGGACTCAATAAATCAAAGATCCTTTAATTTCTGCTTTCAATTTCTTAACTAAAGCAATTAGTTTCCTTACACTTAAGGATTTACATGGTCATGACAAACCATCAAGTTATGTAGGCCTAGAGTGAGTCGTAATTTTACATAAGCTTATTCTACTTAGGTTAATAATATCCATTTATATCTTGGTTTATAATGTATTCCTTACTTGAGAGTAATAAAAATGCATTTTGTTAGCAAAATGACTGTAATTTGGCTTTGCTACTGAATCATATTAGCCTCATTATTCAAAATTAGTGAGGCTTTACCACGTATGTCATGGATGCAGACGTTAGCCAGAGGGTGTGGATACTCTCAACACTGAATGTGAGATGTGGAGTTTGTTTAGAAATCAAATTGTCCAGAGGTGTGTACAGGATGCCTCTTCAATCTCCTGGACCGTGGGAGTGAGTCCAGGTGTTCCAGGCATGGAGTTGAGACCTGCATCTCTTCTGGGAATCCTCTTCTCTTGGTGCAGTGTCTGCTATGGGTCATCTCATGGAGCCTTTACATTCTCTTGGTGCAGTGTCTGCTATGGGTCCTCTCATGGAGCCTTTACATTCTCTTGGTGCAGTGTCTGCTATGGGTCCTCTCATGGAGCCTTTACATTCTCTTGGTGCAGTGTCTGCTATGGGTCCTCTCATGGAGCCTTTACATTCTCTTGGTGCAGTGTCTGCTATGGGTCCTCTCATGGAGCCTTTACATTCTCTTGGTGCAGTGTCTGCTATGGGTCCTCTCATGGAGCCTTTACATTCTCTTGGTGCAGTGTCTGCTATGGGTCCTCTCATGGAGCCCTTGCACTCTCTTCTGCTTGCTTTCACTCTTCTGCTTTCTCTCCTGCCCATTTCTTGTTTGCTATTAGATCCCTTTATTATTTATTTATTCTATCACTCACTTCTCTGAAGTTGCGTTGCCCAGATGTCTGGGTCCCCTATCTCCAAGCTGGGGTGCAGCCAGGAGATGGCATTGTAGGAGGGCAGTAGGCAGGAGGATGGGGAAGAGGCCATGGCATTTCCTCTTAGCTCTGTGCCTTGCTGGATGTTTCAGGCAGGGCTGCATTTCCTCACCTTCCTAATTAGTGCCTTGAAGTTATGCTGCGCCGGGCGTGGTGGCGCACGCCTTTAATCCCAGCACTCAGGAGGCAGAGGCAGGTGGATTTCTGAGTTCGAGGCCAGCCTGGTCTACAGAGTGAGCTCCAGGATCAGCCAGGGCTACACAGAGAAACCCTGTCTCGAAAAAAAAAAAAAAAAAAAGAAGTTATGCTGCACTTTCCATGTTGGGGTTCTTTACTCCCCTCCCCGCATCCTCCAGGACTGCTAACACATCTGGTTCTGCTAATGTCCTAGTGCCTGCACGATCGACTTAGTTTCCTAATTTTTTCCAAAAGATTAATCGCCAGTGTGTTTCTGTGTGAATGTGCATGTGTGGGATCAGAGGGCAACTCTAGTGTCATTCTTTGGTAGCTGTCTGCTTTTATTTTTTTGAGAGAGGACCTCTCACCTGTGGCTCCCCCTTTGGCTTACTCTGGCTTGCCAGGAAACGCCGCCACAGTGCTCTTTGTCTCTATATTGTGAACCTGAGATTATCAGCAGGTGTGACCATGCCCAGCTTTTGATGTGCTAGGGATCAGAAGCCGTTCTCATGCTTAAATCTGAACTTCTGTAAAGTCCATGAGTATCCCCTACTATTGATACTGACCGTATGTGGATCTCACTCAAGAGCTCTTGAGTACCTGGGATTTCTGGATTTTTGTTTGGTCATGAGAATCACCTGGCTGATTCATCCATAAAGCATTGTTCATACGTCTTCCCTGAGGACTGTGTTTTTGTTAATCTTGTTCAGAGCATAAAATTTATGATCGTAAAAATGTTATTATTGAGGTGAATGTGGAAAATACTAACTAGATAACTGTTATGGCAATTCCATGAGTTTTCCATAGAGTTATATATTAATATTCAATAATTTGGTTTGTGGTATTTTCCTTTTGTTTTTATCGTCTGTCTTTTCCCCTCCCTCTTTGTCTTAGTACAGACAATAAGATTTTTGTTAAACTGCATTTCTCACTTTTATTTTTTAAAGCCAAGAATGGAACCCTGAGCAAGTGACCTTGCTTCATCACTTGATGAATACATGATGTGTCGAACTGATATGATTTCACTGCTACAACCCTGAGAGATACACATCTGATGTCATGGTGAGGACTGAAAATATTGATGTCACTAGAAGACAAAAGGCCTGCTGAAGTTCACACAAGCACTAGTAATGGAGTTGGGATTAGATTCCATCTCGGTCTAGGATCTGGTCTTAAACTTGAATGTCAACTTCCTGTGATATCACCTCCCTTCCGCATGGGAAAGGTGCTGTCATTGCTGGGGCAGCTTCTTCACATCTCTCTTTAATGCCAATGTTTATAACTCTATACTTCCCACTCAGGACCAGATTCCCCCAGTCTTGCATTACTCTCTTTCAGGCCTTACAACACTGAAAATCAGCCCTGTTTCTGAGGAGCATCGGGTTCAGAATTATTCTGCCCAGTATCTGTGGTCTCCACGAACAGTCACATTCCTCCCATGCTGGAGAAAATCCAAATGGTGATGCACTATTGTTCCTGATTTTATGCCCGTTGCCAAAGGTGTACAATACATTCTCTTAGCTTTTCCAGTTAAAGCAGCTTTTCTTCAGAGGATCCTGTGGGAGATTGGGTGAATCGGGGAATCAGCCTTCCTTGGTGTTTTAGTAATGAGATTCAGGTGTGTGTGTGTGTGTGTGTGTGTGTGTGTGTGTTATACAATTCTGTGGGGATTGCTGGTTTATTTACTAAATATACACTGAGTTCCTGTTTGGCACTAGATAGTCCTGAAGATGCAAAGTTGAGCAAAAGTTGACACAGATGCTGTCCCTGTGGAGTATATGATTTAATGAAAGAGATAATTTTAATTAAATAATCATAGCCATGAATATATGATTGCAATTAGTGATCACAGTTATGTAGAAAAGGAATGCAGGAGAAGTAACAGATTAGTCGAGTCACCAATGACCTGGCTGGGTGAACTTAGCTCATCTCTGGTGAAGTTATAACATTTGCAAATGTAAAGGCAGAGGATACTATTATTACTTGTTATTTTGAATGATTTCCCTAGCTGGTAGTGCTCTCCAGGGAGCACTGTGAAGTCTTCAGGATGTGAGGCTCAGTGGGTGGAGGTCACACACTCAGGCAGGACTCTAAAGACTATACCTGGAGCTGGTTCCGTTCAGGCTGTTTCCTGGTTGTGATATCACTCCTTTCCAGGCATCTACTCCTCATTGACTTCCTTACTGTGATGGACTGATTCCTATGAAACCATGAGCCAAACTAAATCTTTTCTTCCCTAAGTTTTCTCTGCTAAGTATATCTTGATATCAAAGTAAAAAATACACTGCCCAGGGTCATTCAGTTAGTGTACAGTAGATGCTGAAAACGCACAAGTCTGTCTGATTGAAATCCTCACGTTAAGAATAATCATGATGGATTACTGTCCCAAGAGAATATGGTAGATGTGGGGAATGGCAAGCCAAAGACTCCCATTATGTCATAGTTGGGTCTACAATAGAAGAATGATACAGTGTGTAAAAACACATAGAGGATTTCTCAAGAGAGAAACGGGAAGAAAGCTCCTGGTGCAGGACTCCCATTCTCCACTCTGAGAAATGCATTTTGTCTGCAGCCTTAGGTGAACATGGAAGGGGCAATTCCCTTACTTTGCCGATAAACAATGTGGAATGACACATGGAAAAAAAGATCAGTTGTCACAAAATATCCAAAGGTTGTAGGTCAAGGGACTAACTCTTTTATGAAAGAGGCTTCAGGGAGCATCTTTGTTACTTTTGGTCCATGAGAAAATACATCAATGACACAGTTACAAATAGGATCTCCTCACTAGATACTAGATCTGCTACCTTGATTTTGGGTTTCTCAGTCTCCAGGAACTATCAATGCAGGGTATATACCTACATATAATATTATATATAATATGCTGTATGTGTATATATATATCTATATATAACAGTGTCATACAAATTTTAAATTTGTTTATATTCTTATTTTATTGAGTATAAAATATACACAATAAACATTGAACATACAATTATTTTAAGTTCAACTATTATATATTTTATATATAACATAAATATATATGTATATATAGCATAAATATAATTTCTATATTTATATCTATCTATCTATTTAGGTAGATAGATAGATAGATAGATAGGTATCTATCTATTTAGGTAGATAGATAGATAGATAGGTATCTATCTATTTAGGTAGATAGATAGATAGATAGATAGATAGATAGATAGATAGTTAGATAGATAATTAGATTTCTTTGATGCAAGGCCTTTTGCTATAGCCTCACCATACAGGTTAAGATACTATTGTATACTATTTTGTTACCACAAAGAAAGGTTATACCCACACCATGAAATTATTTAGAAAGGGGAAGCCATGATGGAAGGAAGCTTAAGAAGACTTTCATATTATGAACACTGAAATATGAGATGAAAAATAAAACCCGTTTATTTAGTTTATTTAGTTTAGACAACACTCACCACAGTGCAAGCAATGAGTTCCTTGGCTGCTCACAGGAAGGGTGGTGTGATATTAGGATGGGCCTGTGTGGTATGGCATGATATCAACATGATATCATTGGGTACAGCAGGAATTTAGGTAGGGAGAATTCTAGAAAGTTGAAGGAACTTTAGTCTCAGTTAGCAGTTCCTTGAAAAAAGGGAGGTGTAGAGAACAAGAGAAAGTTTAAGTAATACTTCAAAAAGCAAATCAGATGCCAGTCCAAATAGAATTCCAGCAGCACAAAGAAGCACATGAGTGTATGCGCCCTACCACATGCAGTTTAGTATCTATACTAGTATATATTTTTCAGAGTAAAAGTTAGAGAAATTTAACTCAATAACTTGTTTGAAATCAGCTCAACTGAGGCTCAGACATATAGAACAGACTCAAGAGCTGCTGCTGGCTCTGATAATATAGGGTGGGTGAGACTATTGACGTTAACATGGAGGGAAAGAACACTGGGGCTCCCTAAACAATGACATTTGCACAAGGAGAAACATGTAGAGTATAGCAATACCTTAGGCTGCCGACATAGGTGACATGGATGGTCAGGATGAAACTACTAGACAGGGGAGGAGTGCCTGTCCCAGGAGAGCAAGGGCATGGCGACTCATCCTGGTAGATCTTTAGTCCAAACCTATGAAGCATTTAGGACAAACTCATTCAAGACACCTTTGTAGTGGTGTTCTTTCCAGAAAACACCTTGCAGTTTACAGTCTATTCTCATTTTTGCCCCCTTTGGATGAGTTGTCCAGTTTCAGCTTTTAATGAAAGAAAATATGAAGGACAAAGGGGACACATACAAAGAACTTGAAACAGCAGGGCTATCATACTGATGTATCTGTAGTAATGGAAGGCTGCTGGGCTGAAGCTTCACATGGTTTCTCTCTGTAGACTCCAAAGATAATCATTAAACCTCCCTGCATGACAAGAGGAGTAAAGATCCCCAAGATTCTGACACCGGACTGGGGATCTGAGGCCTTCAGGATATGATCGAACCCTTCAACATCGAAGACCAATGGGCAAAGGATAACCTTAAGTTCAACTCTGCCTCTCAGGGTCACCTCCCAAACCCACTTTTCTACTTAAGCCAGAGTAGTAATTTTGTTCGCTAAATTCTTCACGGAGAACTCACTGTTATCACTGTGGGAACAGCCCTGGGACCTATTGGCTAAAGTATCTCAAGCCTACCCTGTTGAGTTCTTACAGCTGGGGATCTCTCTTCCCCACTAAACAACTGCTTCGTGGGTTAATTTCTTGTTCCTTGGCGTCTTGCGGCACACTGCTTTATTAAGAGGAATTTACTCTTCAATTTCCTGTCGTGATTTCAAATTCCCAAGGTTATTGCTGTGCCTTACTTTATAACAACAATTACACACCACTCCCTAAGGTTGTAAAAGATGTGGAAATTTATTCTCAGCAGTCTTTGGATGCCACCAGCTTGCAACAGTATTAGCTCTCATTGGAAACTCCAGTGTGAGATCGGAGATGAAGAGGAGAAAAGGGGACTCAGCAGGAAATAAGAGTCCTTTAAATGTCCTGACCTGGTCTTAGCACTCAAGATGTGCCTTAAAAGAGGGGCTGATGGAGGTGGTAACAGTCTAAGAACCACTGTTTTTCTCTGGCAGAGAGCAGTTTTGTGTTTGCAGGGGGCAACTTTCTTCCCTTCAACCTCTAATCACAGAGTTACAAAACTCTCCTTGCAAGAGTGTTGATTTTAAATCCCAGTGTTTTCATAGGGAGTAACTGCTGGGATGCTTTTAGTCTTCAGGGCTAGTTAGCAAAGATCCTCTACTGTGACTGTATTACAATGTTCTACAGCTTACTTGGAGCAGCATCTAGGAAAATCATGTATTTCCTAATCAGAGTCTGAGAAAACACAGATATATAGTTTCCATATTTTATAAAAGGGGAAACAGGGGAATAGAGGCTGGGAAATATGCTCACACTGAAAGTAAATCCCTACATATTTTTATATTTTTCTTACTGGATACACACATACACACACACACACACACACACACACACACACACACACACACAATTTTTCATGGAAATACAAAGTGTAGTGATTCACTTTTTTATTTTGCTTGCTTATTTTTAGGTTTATTATTTTTCCATTTGACTTATGTAACTCCCCAGCTTTGGCACCCCTATGTAAATAATAAGCAAAAATCTGTTTCCCCTGGTTCTGAGATTAATCTTACCTGGTTCATAGAAAAACAACTACAAAGCCAGGTGGTGTTGGTGCACGCCTTTAATCCCAGCACTTGGGAGGCAGAGGCAGGCAGATTTTTGAGTTCGAGACCAGCCTGGTCTACAGAGTGAGTTCCAGGACAGCCAGGGCTACACAGAGAAACCCTGTCTTGAAAAACAAAAACAAAAATGTGTGAAAAACAACAACAAAAACCAACCAAACAAACAAACAGAAAACAATCATGATATGCAATCCTAATTTAAGGTGACAGTTGGGAAAAGCTAAGAGCTTTTGAAGGACTTGTGAGTGGTGTCTACAGTGGACATGTGACAAAAAGGGATATTCACAAACTGTAACCTGCATGCCAGACAATAGGATTGAGAAAAAAACTGGAAGTGAACCTAGCTGGTTTGATTCACAGTTTCTGTGTCTGCTTCAATCATTATCATCAATGTCTAATCTCCACCATTTAGTTGTAAAATAGTAGAATTATCTATAAGTAAGAGGAGTTTGTGTTTCATGTGTTTCTACGTTTTTCTGGGGTTATGCTAGTGTGTGAATGTTCCGAAGTGAAGACAAGTTGAAGAATGTACCTGAATGCTTCTTGTGAGATGATAGCAGACAATCTGGAGGGATTTGACATCTAGATTCTGATTTTTGTGGTCCAAGGGTTCAGGGTTTTCATTTAGCAAATTGTGTTTGAAAATCATTAGGTACAGAGTACAAGTCTCAATGTCATTGTTTTTAACTATGGAGACTGAAATTTGAGATGGACAGTGGGAAGGAAAAGGGTTCACAATCAAGCCATAGTGTCCAAAGAGGATTCCAGAATGTAAGTTTAGGAAAAGGAGGATTAACATCTATTGATCTTGATATGTACCTCAGGATCTGTGCTGGTCACAAATGTTCATGTGTGGAGCTGACTTGATCTATGTGACTATTGGTAGAGACAAAGATTGATTGCATTAAGAAAATATTGCAATGTCTCACTGCTTGTAAACATTTTTCGGGTTAGAAAATTCAGGTTCATCGGAACCCAAAGCTAGTATTTTCTATTAGTCTCCATGGAAGGTATATCACTGAGAGATTTATAGTAAATAAAAAGTAATTCTAAAAGATGGGGCTCTGGGTAAATTGCTGGCTGTACAAACATGGGAATCTGAGTTTAGATTTAAAGCTCCCACATAAAGATCGGGATGTAGAAGCTTGTATCTATTATCTAGTACAAGGGAGGAGAATAACAGAAAAAGAAGGCTCCCCAGAACAGAGTTCCCTGGAAAACGAGACTATTTCAAACAGTGAGCCCCAGCTTCAGCAAGAGACCCTATCAAAGTTGGATAGACAGTGATAGAGGAAGATACAACACACAAATTTCACAAGGGTACAGGACTCAACACACATATACATGCATGCACAACTATACAACATATACTGCATGCTTGACATGTTATTAATTCCCTGACATATAAAAAAATAATTTCCTGAAGTCCGTATAATCTGAGTAGTCTAAAAGACCCGGGTTAAACTTTATTCTAAACCAAGCTCTTGTTGATTTTAAAATCATCCTTTAAAACCCATCCGTGGGATGATGTATACTCTTACAGCTGAGTAGAAAATGCACTCGGGCAAGCTTGTTATCTTATATTTCTTTTTCTACTTAAATAATTTTTTTATTCTTAATTTTTTAACACACATTATATATGTATGTATGTATGTATGTATGTATGTATGTATATATATATATATATATATATATACACATATATACATATGTATGGTCATTTACCCTGTTTCCCCTAACTTCCCAATATTCCCCTCAACACATTATCGTCTAAATACACATCACCATTCGACTCCTCCTCCTCTTTGTTCCTCTTCTTTGATTTTTTTTGTTAACAGTTAAGCCTAGTTAGTTCTGCCTGTATGTGCATGAGTGCAGGGCTCTCCACTGGAGCATGGGAAACACACCAAAGGTCACAAAATCAAAAATAATGATTATTCCTTCCAACAGCATCTTCAGTTAGGGGTGAGGGCTGAAGAGCACATCACCCGCCTGAGTTCATCTTTCTGAGTATCTAGCAAGGTGCCGGCACATTCAGCACATGCTGAAATTCACAGTCTGTAGTCTGCAAAGTAGACCATTCTTTTCTGATCGAGTTGTCACTTTAGCTTCCTACATCATTTTTTTTTTCTCATGACTTCTGTGTGAATGAGAATCTACCTTGTACACCTCCAGCACTACTAGTTAACATGGAAACCAGGGCGCTTGACAACAGTAGCAAATCATTTTGAGATTCCACTTTCTAATTTTGGAGATTTGAATGAAGATTATCCCCATAAGCTCAAATTTTGAGTGTTTGGTCAGGAAGGAGTGGCACTATTAGTGGGTGTCTCCTTTTTGGAAATAGGTGTGGTCTTGTTGGAAAAAATGTGCAACTGGGGAGTGGGCTTTGAGGTTTCAGAAGCCTAAGCCAGGCTCAGTGGCTCCCCTCTGCTGCTGCTTGCAGATGCATCTGTAGCACCCTCAGCTCCTCTCCAGCTTCAGGTCTGCCTGCGAGTCACCATGATTCCCACAATGCTGGCAACAGACTAGTCCTCTGGAACTGTCTTCAAGTCCCAATTAAAAGCTTTTCTTTGTAAAACTTGCTGTGGTCACATTGTCTCTTCCTAGCAGTAGAACACTGACTAAGACACTGATTCTCAGTCACTGCCAGAAATCAAGACAGAGACAGACCATTTTGGAAAGTATCTTCCACACTTCATAGATTTCAATGAGGTGAAACAGAAGTAAAACTATTTACAATAAATATTAATAGCCAACTCTAATAGCTGATGATGCCAGTTTGATTAGAAATGTCCTAGCAATCCAGAATTGTTTCATCCTATGGGCACTCTCTATGGGCATGCTTAGACCAGTGGTACCCAGGTTGGTTGATCATTCCAGATAATATGCAGAATTACCACCTTTGCTGTATGCTGGCGCTCAGGATTTGCCTGGTACTTAATTGGGCTACTTTGGAATTTAAATAGTTGCAATTCCAAGTAGTAATCAGTATTTGCCTCTAGTAATACTGATAAGCACATGTCAATAAATTAAAAAAAGCAGTCATAGGATAGAAACAAAAATTAAGCTGCATCCTAAAACCAAAACAGAAAGATGTTATAATTCATAAGGCACTTTGAATTCATGGGTTTCTTTGAATACTCATGACATCACTGTAGCTAGTAATCAGTGACCAGTAGTTTATCTACCAAAAGATTGAATGGGGAATGGGGGACCTCAGACCAACAAATACCAGTGACATCATACTATCAATCAGGATGTCCTTCCTAGGTGCTGTCTGGCAAAGAACAATAGCACTAATTTTATTTCTGTTGAATTGAGAGGTGCAGGATAGGAACATAAAGACAACTCAAAAGTGCTATGACTTTAAGAGGCTTCTGCCCTTATTTCTGGATGTTTGTGAACTTGAATTTAAATGAGCTTTCTTGGCCAGCTTCCTCTCACGTACTTCCCACGCGAGCCTCGTCCAACACATTTACAACACATCTGGTGTGCACTGTCAGATTTCAGTACCCAAAACAGGCTCATCGAGGCACCTAATTATACATGTCATGAGGAAGAAAAGAAATGCAATCCAATGCAAACCAAGTCTTCTCTTTTTCCTTTATTATGTAGTCTTGTCTGCTAAGATTTTGTTTTTGGAGTTTGATTATCTGAATTTGAAGACTCTGGTGATCTCTCTCTCTCTCTTTCTCTCTCTCTGTTTCAGAATTTTTTGTTGTAGAAATTAGGTGGAAAAAAAAGGGTTAGAGTTTTGGAGAGTGACACAGAAAAGGCAGAATGAGAAGATTCTGGAGATATTATTTATAGTACAATTTCCTTTGCAATATCTTAGAAACGTTAGGAAGCTTTAATTATTTTTGTGCTTGATTTACTTTCTTCTAAACGCAGCTACAGAGGAAGCACATGGAGCATAAATATGCATGTTAAAAATAATGTTCTATAAGATACTATTTCATATTGTTTTTATATTACTATAGTCTGATAGTTTAGAATCAATGCTCTAGGCATAAATCACATTACTGTCTTCAATATACCCATTCTTATAAACATATGTGTAAGCCGGGCGTGGTGGCGCACGCCTTTAATCCCAGCACTCGGGAGGCAGAGGCAGGCGGATTTCTGAGTTCGAGGCCAGCCTGGTCTACAAAGTGAGTTCCAGGACAGCCAAGGCTACACAGAGAAACCCTGTCTCGAAAAACCAAAAAAAATAAAAAAAAATAAAAAAAAATAAACATATGTGTGTATACATGTATATATGTGTGATTATAAATTCATATGTCTAATACTATATTATACCTAATGTATAATACATAAGAAATAGAGAAGCAATATTCTATACTCAGTACTAAAGTCTGAATTTCAGATTATTAAGTGAGTATTTGATTACTTACTTACTGACTTATATCCAGCATTACGTTAAAAATATATGTACTGCAAACTCCCTCTTAGGAATATGAAATATAATTCCCAGAGTCAAGATGCAGACATTATTAATAAGGTACTAAGTGACTTTCTTAACCTGGTGATTCTCTTGACCAGCTGAAACTAGTAATTTTGCACAGATAGATTGGCCTTTGACAATTACTTGACTCCCTTTGGACATGGACAGGCAAAGTGTAGCCTTTTGGATCAGCAGTACCCATACTACCAGACTGTCAGGACTACAGAATCTCAGATCCTATTCTCACTCACTGAATTAAGATTTACAGTTGAACAAAATCCCAAGCAATCTTTATGTGTGCTAAGTTTTGAAAGGAAGTAGTCTAAATCATTTCAATCTACCCTTGGATACAGCCAGAAATATCTCTTTCATATGAAGCATTTTCTATTTGCTCTATCTGGTTATTTAATATGTTGGAATAATCCCATTTCCTAGTGGGTCAACATCTTAGGGCTTGGGCTATGAAGAAACACTGACTATCAGAGTACATTTCCAGTACTACTAACACAGTTAGTGCCTACAAAGTTAGTTTATACCCACAGCAACAACTCTCAGGATCAACAGGTATCTATGTGTCCTCACTCTTGTATTTTTAAATAACATAAAGAATCAATGTGAAATATACCACCATAACCATTTTAGGTGTGCAGTTCTGTGGTGTTAAATGTCATCACATTGTTGGAGAAGAAATCTCCAGAACGTTTTCATAGAGCAGAGCTAAATCACTGGCTTTATGTTACATAACTTGGATTCTCCTTCTCATATCTATTTGTGTAGTTAAAGACATAAACTGCCAGTATGGAGGCCTCTGGAGTTCTCATAATGGGTTAGAAGTTGCTTCCAAACACTTGTAGCATAGGGTGCCTTGATTTATAACTTGTGAAACATTATGTTGCCTGTCAAATGCCACTTAAAGCAAGGATCATTGTGTTCATTGGTTATGCCTTGATAGAAAATAAGTATGTCATCTCACTGCACTATAAAACCTGTGAAAATATCCTTATCTCCAGTAACTCTGTTACCATCTTATGCCATTAAGATGGCAGATGGATAATGCTGGAGTGATATAAGAGCCCTCATTAATGTTGGTAAGGGAATCTTCCTCTATTATTATTGTTGCTGTTGATATCTACTCATGAACCCTTGAAAAATGTCTTACAAATAATCAAATAATTCAAGTCATTTTAAAGTTCCACATGCTATTCAGATATCATAACATTCACTTACTTTGGATAAAATGTTAATTTTGAGAAACTGGATGTGTTCACATTTTTAGGAAATAAACTCACACTCTCTGCATAAACTGCTCTTTATTCGGTGATCTTTACTTTGTTGTTTGTAGGCTTCAAATGGCTGAGCTCCATTTGGCTTTGCATACATTTGGCAAGATCACAAAATTTAAATATCAATCAACGATTCTTGATTTTTCATCTCTTAGTGTTAGTTTTTGAGAAACTAGTAATTCCTGACAGAATATTTACATAAAATTGATCCCAATTTCATTAGAGTGTAGCATCTCTCACAAATACTCTCCTCTGGTTCCATAAATCATTTGACTTGACTTTGTGAAGTGCACCATGAACTCGAAGGCAAGTCTTGTAGCACAGATTTTCAATACTCTCTTCTCTCGAGGATCTTCCTTCTGAGTGGTATTTTTGTTCTTTATGTGTGTGAGAATGATAGAGACCATTAGGTCTAGAAAGTCTTCCTGGATATCTTCAAATAGATTGGATCCTAAGGTCACACCCCTCTCCCTTTTTAAAGAGATAGGGCTGTGAGTCCTTTCGGATCTACCTATGTAACCTTTTCAAAAAGAATAATCAAAGATCTCAGAATTTTATTTGGATATATAAACTTCAAATTTTTATAAAAAAATACAAAAATGGATGAAGTACTATCATATAAAGTGTAGTATACCAATTTTCTCCAAAAACAATTTCTGTGAGTTATTAGAATAATGCAGACCCTCTTGACAAACTAAGAAAATGTCCATCCAAACATTTGTTGATAGTAGAAAACATGTTCTTTAACAATTTATTTGGAAAAGCATGTTTAAATGGAATCTGAGAAATGAGGTAAAAGTAGACTCATTACAAAATGTTGATATTGATGAAATTAAAGAAAATTCTTATGACACAGAAAAGATTTGTATTTTTTTAAGTTAAAAGAAGTTTGGTTAGAGATCAAGATCTTAATAATATCCCTACAACTCATAGCTAGAAGATGTTAGATAGACATATCCCTAGAATATAACCCAAAGATTTGTGTTCTTAGTCTATCTATCTATCTATCTATCTATCTATCTATCTATCTATCTATCTATCTATCTTTGTTTTGCTTTTTATAGCATACTATTTTGTTGTCTTTTTTCTGTCTGTTCATAATCATAAACCCATGTGGAAATTATTTTCCTGAGCCAGGGAGTATAGCAAGTAAAACACTTGAAACCTTCCATAAAATAACAGCATAGAAGAACACAAGAGATCTCATAAAACATGAGCCAAACGTCTCATTCCTGTGTGTGTTTAATAAAATGAAAAGAAACAGGAGGTCCTCGTTTTGTAGTGAAGACTTAAATTATATTACTTCTTTGACTACATATGCATGTAGAAGAGCATCCTTTAAATCTTTATGTTTGTTGAAACATATGGCTACCAAACCTCTGTTATATTTATTTTCTTTAAATTAACTGCTAGAACAAGAGGGAAAACACTTTACCATTAGTCTACTGCATTAGTTATTATTTGTTGCTGTGATAAAACACGATGACTAAGCAACTTACAGAGTTGTATTGGGCTTAGAGTTGCAGACAGATAGTCCATAAAGCAGGAAAAGCAGGGAGGTATGACAGCTGCTGGCTAGAACAGTAAACTAAGTGTGGTGGTTTGAATATGCTTGGTCCACAGCACTATTGAGACATATGGCCTTGTTAGAATAGGTGTGGCCTTGTTGGAGGAAGTGTGTCACCGTGTAGGCAGGCTTTGGGATCTCCTATTGCTCAAGCTCTGCCCAGGACAGAAGAGACCCTGCTCCTGACTGTTTGCAGAAGACTGTCTCCTTCTGGCTGCCTTTGGATCAAGATGTAGAACTCTCAGCTACTTCTTTAGCATCATGTCTGCCTCGATATGTCTGCCTCGATACTGTCATGCTTCCCACCATGATAAGAATGGGCTGAACCACCAGGCAGTGGTGCGCATGCCTTTAATCCCAGCACTTGGGAGGCAGAGGCAAGCAGATTTCTGAGTTCGAGGCCAGCCTGGTCTACAGAGTGAGTTACAGGACAGCCAGGGCTAAACAGAGAAGCCCTGTCTCGAAAAACAAACAAACAACAACAACAAAAGAATGGGCTGAACCTCTGAAACTGTAAGCCACCCCAAAGCCACCCCAATTAAATGTTTCTCTTTATAAAGTTGCCTTAGTCATAGAGTCTCTTCACAGCAATGAAACTCTAACTAAGACACTGAAAGAGTATCTTCACCTGAAAATATGACTGGAAATGGTGTGACATCATGAACCTTCAAATCTCATCCCGAGTGACATACTTCCTCCAGCAAGGCTACAACAAATCTTCAAGTAGCTCCATCATCTGAGCCTGTGGAAAACTGTTGCGGCCTGCCCGCAGTCCACAACACGAACGGTTCAACTGAGAATGGCAGTTCGCTGAAAAGAGAGGAATCTAGACGGGGCGGAAGAAACAATGGAGCTAAGACAACATCCTTATCAAAGCTCAATTTTACTATTTCCAGACACTCAGTTATAAAGGAAGGGGGAGGGAACCCAATATCCCGCCAAGCAACTCAGGGTCCAGTAGCAGGACGAACACGTGTGTGCCTCCAGGCGGCAAAGGCAGGTTCCAGCAGTGGGCGTGGCAGGACGAATGAGCCGGTAGCTCCACCCTTGAGCAAGCAGGTTCCAGGCTGGGGGAAGGGAGGCCACAGAAAACAATTGTCACTCAAAACACTCCAAGTACCATAAGACAAAAGAAATAAGTAGTGATTACGGCCATGCTAAAGTGTTTTCCTCAGGAAAACAGAGATGTAGGACTTTGGGATGCTGATAAATATAGAATTTAGAAAAACTTAAGAGAACCAATTATTCTCAGCTCAAAAAATTATTGTTCAGAATTATAAATCTCTTACATTTTAACATAAACATAAATGTAAAAATTCTGCATATTTAACTTATTGACAATACCAATTTAAAATTTAAATTGTTCTCCTTAATATAAAATATTAATTTTATGAGGCTAATTAAGGAAATTTACGAAAACCAAAAAATGAAGCAAATTACCACCAGTATTTTAATCACTTGAAATGAAATCATGTTTAATATATTTCTTAGTAAATACTACAATATTGGATTTTATAAGATAATTCTATACAATCTTGGTTATAGGTAAAAGTAGATGATTAACCATACAGATAATTTCTCCTTTTTGAAACTGAAATATCCCAAAGTCAGTTTATTGAACACATAGACATGGGACTTCTAGGGGAATAAGCAAGGACAAATGCCATCTTGCAAGGAATGCTGAAAATACAACCCCCATCAGTTTGTGATCCTCATAAATGAACTCTTCCACTTGTCTGTTCTGAGAGATAATCCAGTAGATAGTGGAGCAAAGCTTTTACATGGTCTTTAACCTTTAATGTTGGTTAAAAAATTAATAATGCATTTCAAGACATGGATTGTGGTAATAAATATTTTAAGCATCATGAATCTATCATGACTGAGATCCCTAAGTCAGTGAAAATGGATAGCAAACCTGAAATACCCACAGTCATCTTTTGGAAGGATGACCTAAGAAAAATATTGTTTCTCCAATTCTTCTTGCCCAATTTCAAGTTTCCTCATTTTTCTAGGTCAAAGTATTTCTTTTTGTATATATTGGAAAGATGGCTTCAATTCTTCTAAACTCATCCCAGTCTAAGAACTTACGATGAAACATGCTAGCAGGAAGGGGTTTCACCTGTGGTCCATAGATGTTAATCATCAACTGTGTTTCCATTCGCCCCTTGTACCTGGAGCATAGGACATCACAGCAGCATTTATGTCTGTTTTAATCTGGAAATTACTCATGGTTTACCTTTAATTATGCCTCAGACGAAACTAAACATAGGTATAAATATGTTCTATAGATACACATATATAAGTATAAAATTTATAAATATTGCTTGTAAATAATATATATTTAGATTGCTACATATAGACCAGTTTTAGTCAAACATGCTGCCTATTAATTGAATAAGTGATTTTTTTTTCAAGTTCAAGTACCATTTTGTGTTGAGGTGGGTATAGGCGTGTATTATTATGGTATATTCCATGCTGGCTTACTGACCAATCATGCATGGTAGAGTGTGCAATCTTACCTCTTTGAAATTAAAAGTAGTGTAGAATATAACAGAAAAAATATAATTATGCAATGCAGCTTCCACACATGTTTATGTAACTTGTGTAAACCAACACTTAGATATAACTACCATGGCAGTGTGTACTAACTTAATTTACCAAGAACAGGGGACAAGGACATCACCTGATGGCCCATGGGTATGTGGTCTAAACGCTGGCATTCAGACTTTCTGAAATTCAGGTTATGTATTTGTTTCAGTTAAGGCAGTATGTTCTTAAGGATTATGAAACATCTTCCAGCTTGAGCATGAACTGAAGAGAATAATGAAGAGGATATCTCAGAGAGGCAGACATGATAAAAGCCCCCAGCGTGCTAAAACCTCCATCCCTGGCCTTAGTGCATTGCTCAGAATCCTACCCTTGGATTTTACAGTCACTTCATCTTAACACGAAATTGTACAAACACATGCTTTGTTATTTGCTTAAGCTTCTTTGAAACCAATTTGTTGCTTGCAACCAAAAATAAATTGGGCAGGAATTAAGTTTTACTTTTTTTAATAATGACTATGGAATTTGGCTAGGTATTTGGAAGTAAAGACTGTGTATGAAAAACTTTTCAGGATATATATTTGTGTGTGTGTATCTGTGTTGGAAAAGTAGTAAAACTTCCCTTTTAGGAAAGATAATGTCCGCATTCATCCTTCTGTACTGTTTTATGGTTTAAAATAAACTACCTAAAATCTTCATTCTAGCTCTAGGGGTTCACAATAGTCATTTTCAAAATGCAGTAAATTTATATTGCTTAAGGATGTTAAGTGGGCCGGGCAGTGGTGGCACATGCCTTTAATCCCAGCACTTGGATAGGCAGAGGCAGACAGATTTCTGAGTTTGAGGCCAAGTCTACAGAGTGAGTTTCTGGTCAGCCAGGACTACCCAGAGAAACCCTGTCTCAAACAAACAAACAAACAAACAAACAAACAAACAAACAAACAAACCAAACAACAACAACAAAAAAAACCCAGGATATTAAGTGGATCTTATGGTACCATTACTGCCGCTGTCCACAGTTTGAAACAGAAACTCAAAACACAGTACATATTTAATATTCGTCGTGATCGATACCTTTGCTTCTTTGGGAACACTGTGCTTACGGGGCTTAACAGTTGGACACTGGGTTGGTAAAATAATATGCTATAATGCCAGGAACATTGTTAAAAGAATAATTTTGTGATAAATATCTATTTGTAAGGTGATAAATTGCAATATAATAAAAACTAGAGAAATACATGTGTGTATCCACTTATTTAGTATAAGGTTTCATGTGCATAAAAAAATCAACAAAACATATGAGACTACATAGAATGTAAAATAAGCAAAAGGAGCCAGAAGCAAGCACAGCAGATGGCCCTACTTCAAATAGATGGGTTTTTCCAGGCACGCAATAATAAGCATAAATTCTGATACACCTGGTAAAACTTTTCCAAATGGCATGAGCCTGTTCACTGCACATGCTTAGATCTCTGCTCATGCCCATCTGGAATGCAGAATTGGTCAGGAAGTGTTTGCACCCATGCTGTGAACCCAAATGTCCACTCACTTACCTTGCTTTTCATAAGGAATGAAAGAACATCTGTGTGCATGGCAGAGTGCAGGCAGGGCCTTTGTTTGTTTGTTTGTTTGTTTGTTTGTTTGTTTGTGTTTTGGGGGGCTATGCTGCTTTGGCTCTGAGCATCCATGTGAGCTTTGTTGACGCTTCCTTTTTGATGTCTGGTCCCTTGTCATTCACCTAGCCACTCACTTGTTTATAGGAAGCATGAGAGAAGAATGTAGAAAAAGCCTGATAGGTCAGAAAGCAGAGCACATAGTGGGTATGCAAGTATTCCATGCAAAATGATTAATGCCAGAATGAAGGGCAAAAGAGAAGTGGGAAGAATAGACAAAAGGAAACACACACACACACACACACACACACACACACACCATGAGAAAACTCAAGCTAGGGAATAGAAGATCTAGGTTAGATTCTAAGCTGCAAAAATACTGTGAGAGACAGAACTGGGTATTGTTGCTTTGAAATTAAAACAAATAACAGAACTGAATATTAGAAGCACTGCACGTTTACAGGGTGTTTGTGTGGGTGCTGTAAATTAGATCTGGAATCTCCCCCAATGTTTCAGGTATTAAGACTTAGTTGTCATGCCTTGGTATTGTTGGGTGGTCATGGAAACATTACGAAGTGGGGTCTGGCAGAATAAAGTTACTTTATTTGGCATGAATTCTTGGACAGACAACTGGGACCTTGACACAATATGTTTCTCTCTAGTCCTCAACACTCACAAGGTAAGCAGTTTGACCCCTACCACATACTCCTCTCCATAATATTTTATCTACCAAAGGTCCAAAAAAACTGGGCCCTTGACTGGAACATACAGAACTGTTTGGCAAAGTAAATCTTTCCTGTGCTCATGATGTTTATCTTAAACATTGCCACAATAGTGCACAGCTTATTAACGCTGTGTTTGTGTATGTATGCTAGTGTACATGTGTGTGTGCTCTTTTGTCTGCAATCAGACTAGCCTACAAATTACAGGGGCTTTAACTGTGATAAATATGCTGATATCACTGAAGAATCAACCCAAAGGGCCTGTTATGCTGGCTACCTATGGTTACAAAATGGCTAGGATCAGGTAGTGAAGGCAGGGTGAGACGATCTCTATTTGCAAACATAAAGAGTATCTGATGATGTGAATCTTTAATGACGTATCCTTTCTATTTAAGATGTTGCTCTAAAATCAAATGTTATAAATACATATATATATATATATATATATATATGTATACATATGTATGTATATATAAATATATGAAACTAATACCTTAATAGATACTAGAAAATAAAGTTAAGTGAGAGATTTTAAAAGAAGTAGCTTATAAGGACCTTACGAGACTTGTGATACACCCTAACTATAAAATATCTATCAGTCAAAATTAATCCACCCTCTTAGGTTTGAAATGCTTTGCAATTACATTGTGGAATTTATCGGCATCTGTAGTATATTATAGATAGAAAGAGAAATCTTTTTGTCAACAGGCCATGCCATGCCATACCGTGCTGTTTTTTATATTGTCTTTCTTCAGACCCTAATATAAGGAGGGACTTCTGGCACAGACTTGATCCTGAAGTCAAGGAACACGGTGCAACAGGGTAAGTTCAAGATCAGGATGTCAGCTTGGCGAGATCCTGTCTCCCCATAGAAAGAGCTGTAGCTCAGCGGCAGGGCACTTGCCTAGCATGTGTGAGATGCTTGGTTCAATCCTCAATACCAGATTTGAGGGTGTTAGTTTGTTTTAAGATACATATACCCTGCTTCATACTCCCGTTACCAAGATCTTGCTACCCTAAGAGACTGTATCCATTCTTAATTATTATTTTTAAAATAGATTTGTGTTGTAGTAAATAAAAATATTAATCTCAAATCAGGTTTTTACCCCACCTAGGGTCATGCAACTCCCAATTAAAAGGCACAAAACTTTTACTTTTATGATAAGACTTTCAAGCACTAGAGCTGGGCAGATATCTACCCTCTAAAACATTAGAATCTTCTTCCCCATCAGTAACCATGAGTTAGAACTTGCCATGTTCCATCTGGGCTGCTATTAACTCCAATCGGCAAGCCCTCACGGCCATATTTTTATGACTCACCTATCCCATGGTATCTTTCCCTCTCTCCACCTTCTTCTCTTCGCCCTTCTCCTCCCTCAGTCCCCAAGGCTCAGAGTCAAAACTCTGCCTATTTCTTTTCTGCCCAGCTATAGGTTGTTTGCATCTTTTTTTTTTTAACCAATAGTTTTAAATTAAGGAGCAAGGTCACATAGCATTACTTTGTATAGATGCAGATTCTCTTAATCCTGGAGGCAACCAGACCTTGGGGGCCAGTATTTAGCATGGCAATATATAGCAAAAGACTAAAACTTAACATATTTGTTTTATTTTTATGTGTATAAGAGTTCTGTCTGAGTGTATGATCTGTGTACTAGGTACATGCCTGGTGCCTGTGGAAGTCAAAAGATGGCACTGGATTCCCAGAAACTGGAATTTCAGATCTTTGTGAGCTGCCACGTGGGTGCTAAGAGTATAGCTTGAGTCCTCTGTAAGAGCAAATGCTTTTAACACTGAGCCCTCTGTATTCCTTTATAAATCATAAGAAAAAAATACAACTTTCTTCCTTCATTTGTTTTTTTGTCACATATCTAGTCATAGCAATAAGAAATGTGCATAATACAGGGGTACAGTATGCTGTTATTCATTAAAAATAATGTTTGTGTGGAAATATGTACCCATGCAAACCAGTGTCAGGAGAGACCAGAAAAGGACATTGGATCCGTTGGAGTTGGAATTATATAGGTGGTTGTCAAGAATCTCATAGGGATGCTGGAAATTGAACCTTGGATCTCCTTCCTGGAAGAGCAATAATCTGCTGTCAACCACTGAAACACGCATGCTGCTCATTTTCTTCTTAACCCGTAACTGTTGGTGTCTTCATTGGAGTTTTGTATCCATTTGCCTGTGTGATCATATGTATGTCTAAACACCCAGAGGGAAGAAATTAATGTTTTCTCAGTTGGAAAGACCTACTGAATTGAGCAGATGCTCCGTGGAGCCTTAGCACTTGGCATCACAGAACACATAGCACTTGCTGGTACCATTTTCAATGCTGAAATACAGATAAGCTTTATAAAAAAATGAACACAATGTGGAGCTTTGGGTTGTGCTCAGACCATTTTGAAGAGGGTCTCTGAAAGCTCACAGGAGAAATTTGCAGTCCCAATCCTTTTTATCAAGAAGAGACTATACTCTCTATATGCCCAGAATTCTGAAAGAGTAAAGTTTTTAAATAATAGACTTACTACTTCTCTAAGTATGACGGGACTTCTTTGCTCCATAGTTATTTTGATGAATGAGTTCCGAGTCTTTACATACCCCTAAGTCAACACTTCTTCCCAGTACTATAACACAAATACCATGCCGCAAATATAAAAGGGGTGTTAATTTCTTGCATAAAACTAAGTCATTCAAAGACCTCAGTTGAATTGTTCATCTGCACTAAGGTTAAATAAAACAAATACCTCAATTTTATAGTACTTTACACCCACACCAGAAGACATATATACTAAAGAAAATTGATATTTATCTATGTGCATATTGAAGGTAGGGAGTAAAAGGTTAGACACTAAGAGGTTAGACAACCACATTATGTTGTGAGGGCTAATTCTAAATTAGAGGTATTTACTACATCTGAATGATGTAAGTAGAATCTAAATCTATGTGACTTTAATGCAGATGATGTTGTTTGCCTCCCATGAAATGCTGTCACTGTACAAGACTAGGCAACTTTACAGAACAAGAACACCCATTGGATTACTAAGCTATCATTCATGTGGTGTCTATTGAGAAATGAAGCTCTAATGGTTAAGGAAGAGAGGACATCCAGTTGTTGGCAGCTGCTAAGCAATTGATGTACTACCAGTAAGGTCCTATGCCAGGAAAAGTGTGAAAGCCATAGAAAAGGAGAAATCCAGAGGGCCCATGATTTTGGGAATAATACACTCTAGTTATGAAGTGGTTTGTGTGAGAGTGTGTGTGTGTGTGTGTGTGTGTGTGTGTGTGTGAGAGAGAGAGAGAGAGAGAGAGAGAGAGAGAGAGAGAGAGAGAGAGAGAGAGAGAGAGGGAGGGAGAAGAAAGAGAGCACACAAGCATATGACTAGTGGAATGAAAAGATAATTAATTAAACTTATAAAAACCTTGTATATTTTTTTCAATTGAATCTTCTTAGACTTTCAAAAAAATTATTGCTGGGACCTGAAATAGGCTCAGAAAAGTTAAGTTGCCCTGAGGCGTCTAGGAAGAGGTGGACTGGAAGGTTTTTTTTAAACTCTTCTTCCCTCTCTTATGTCTTGTGATATCAGGTGTGTTGTGTCTACTCTACAAGGAAATTCAGAAGTGAAGCATCCAATTGTTTAGGGGCTACACTATGGAATAGGGGACACAGGACATACTGGGACAGTCAAGGACAACTTCCTGCAAAAATCAAGATTTGAAGTGGCTTGTCCAGGGATGGAGGAGGCTGTTGTGTAGTATGGAGTTGTGAGGCCAGACAGTTCAAATTGCATCTCCATCACTGTCACTTTTCAGCCTCGTGACCTTGGCAAGTTAATTAACTTCTAACTTCTTTGTAGCTCTGATGTCTCATCTGTGAAATGTAGATGACTGCTGGGCTCAGATTCATAAAACATCTAGAACAGTCTCTGGCACCTGTCCACTTTCAGTAATGGATGACATCTTTGTTAATGTTTAAAGGAGAGCAACTCCAGGTGAATATTTGTTTATTCACCAAGCCACGATTTTAGTGTTTCCTGAAAGTCTCCATGAAGACTAGATAAACACTGTCTATAATATCTTATCACATGGTCTAATCTGGGCTCTGCAGGAACATCACAGAACAATGTGGAGCCATGGCTGCCACCATCCAAGCCACTGATCTGTCTTAGTGACACTAAACTGGAGACATTATGTACCACCTGGTGTGGTGCGATCTGAAAGACACAGCACCACCTGTGAAGCATCCTTGCCAAAACTGTTTACTCTGAGTCTAATGAAGCTTTTAGCAACACTTTACAGCCTCTGGCCCGCAGGGTAAACACAGGGGATGGACCTGAACATGAATGACACTTTCAGGAAACAATTAGCCAAAGGAAGAGTGGGGAACTTTCCTATAGATAACTAACCTAGTGTAACAAGAAAAATGTAGAAAATGAACAACTAACTCTCTCTGTTTCTTGCCCTCTGTTCCCATGTGCTCCCTGCCACTCTCCCCTCTGTTCCCATGTGCTCCCTGCTAGTCTCCTTCCACCCCACTCACATTTCTAACCTCTGTTGCCCCTTCTCTGCCCCCATGTCTCTCTTCCCATCTGTCTGCCTCTACCTCTGATCCAGGCCCTCACACCCCTCCCTCCCCCCAAATAAACCTCCTTTATACGAGGAAAAAAAAGAAAGAAAGAAGAAAAGAAAGAAAGAAAATGAACAAGTAAAAGATGTAACATTGAAATTGCAACTAGATGCAATATGGTTAAGAAACACGGCATTCGGATGCAACACTGGCACCTTTCTTTGACGTACCACGTATAGGAAGACATTTTGGAGGAAATTTGAAAACTCATGAAGTATTGCATTATATCAAAAGGGACTATTAATATGATTAGGTGCACAAGTGATATAATATAATCTTTGTTTTTCTAAAAAAAATGGGAAGCCTCAAGTAAAATATGTATTTTGTTCTAGCTGTTTAAAATTATTATTATTATTATTATTATTATTATTATTATTATTATTATTATTTTTGCTCTGGAGAACTACATTTCTAAAAGCTAAATTGACACAGGTTTTGAGAAGGAGTTTGGGCTATTTTAGAATTAATCTGCTTCAGTCCCTTCCTGTGACCCCACAGAAATCCCACTGAGGCATCCCCTGGTCCGTTATGGGAGGCAGCATCTTATCTGTAACTACATTTTCTTTGAGAATCTCAAGTGCTTTACCTGTTGCGGAGCTTATCTCAGTGTAGAAACCAGAAGGCAGATAAGGAAAATAGGAGGAAGAGCAGACATGACAGAAGGGGGAGAAGGATGAGTGGAGAAGGGAGGGAGCAAAGGAAGATTGGAAAAACTAAATGTTAGCCAATATGATAAGAGTTGGCGGTAGGAGTAGAACATAAATTAAGTCCCAGGAAAGAATCAAAGAGTTCAACTACAGGTTTCTAACACAGTTTGCCATAGAATCCACATTTACAGAAAGAGAAAACAAGGCCCAAAGGCACACAAGAGGCAAGAAGCAGAGATCTGTGTACTTTTTAAAATGTAGTACTATGAGATGTGTGCTATCTTAGCCATAAGATAACTCAGGTACAGTGTGATTGAAAACGTTGCCCAAGGTCACACAGTATTTCAGTATATGTCAAGGATACAACTCCATGTAGTCTGGTTCTATCTAGAAGCTGAACTTGAAGTCATCTTTGCCACCCAAGGATCCATCTAGCTCCTCATTCATAACTAGGGTGTATAACAAACAGTGGTTTGAATTTAAATGTGCATATAATTTTATGTGTCTATCTAGACTGCTCATCATGAATGCTCTCATAAGCTTCCATATTGTGTGACAGCCTACACTCCCTAGGGCAGCATAGAAGTTGAATGCAAGGTCTTCATGCTGAATGATCAAGTTTGACTTCATTAGACGCAGAAGAGGAGAAACAGCTTCCATACTCACAGAACCACGAAAGGCTCATGCCAAGATGGATTCAGAAGATGTTTCTTGAAACTTGTTCTTTCATCAAGCAAGGTAGTTGCAGCTGAGTATTTTCAGTGAGCTGTCATGGCAAGCCAACTTGATCTGTTCCTTTCTTAAGGTTCGTTTGCCAAGTGTTTTGTCAAAGTGATGAGAAAAGTCATTAGTATACCAGGTAAAGAAGGGTTTTTCGGTGGTAGCATAGCAGTGTAGCTGTACTAGGATGCCCACTGAAATAGGACTGAACTGGTTCATGCTATATCAGATGCTCTTATCTTAGCAACCACAAATACCCTAGCAATAAGAACGTGACAGAGGTGAAGGGACAGCAAAGCATTAAGTGGTAGTGGGAAGTGTAAAAAGACCATCCACACTATCGCCATCAAGGCACTGGCCTGTCCTCATCTTGTGGAGACCCTCTGACCTGGAGCTCTGAAATCTCTCCACCAGCTCAGTAAGTTCCCATTGGCAGTTCACTGCCATGCCAGCCCCACACTTCCAAATTTCCATGGCTGGCTGGGGTGTCCTGCCACCTTTACCTTTTCTCGCTGGAACTCAGTTCAGTCGCTGCGTGAAGGAAAACATCACACAAATTTAGTTCAGAATCAATCAAGTAACTCAATCGCTGGACGCACCAACTAGCATCCTAATCTTGCAAACCATATTAACTATAAATCCTCCAGTGGTGAATCCTGGTGGAGTCACCATATAAACCAGGGGCCATTTGTTAGCTGCATATTGTCCTCCAAGCTGTCCCCATCCAAAAAGCCACCTCTCTCCCTCTCCTCTTCCTTTCCCTGACCCGGAAGTCCTGCCTACTCCTCCCCCAGTGATTGGTCCTCCATAAACTTTATTCATAAGGGGAAGGTTCTGCCACATTAAGCAATGTCAACAGTTGAATCACTGTCTATGACAAGACTTTCAGTCGGTTTTGAGAACAATTAGTAGCATTGTACAAAGATTCTGTTGACAGAACAGTTTCTGTGTTGCATCTACTATTGGACATCGCCATCAAAAATTAGAACACAAGTTATATCAGTATGAGTATTGATTTAATATTAACTTAATTTTAAATTCTATAAGGTATGCTTCCAGACATATGAAGGGCACATCCACATATCACCTGTATCTCAAATTCATCTTTACGCCTTGTAGTGATTTGAATATGCATGGCCCAGGGAGTGTCACTATTATGAGGTATGACCTTGTTGGAGTAGGTGTGGCCTCATTGTAGTACGTATGTCACTCTGAGACCCTCAGCTTAGCTGCCAGTCTTCACCAGTCTGCCTTTGGAAGCCAACGCCAATTAAATGTTATCTTTAGTTACTTTGGTCATGGTATCTGTTCATAGTAATGGAAACTATAACAAAGACAACTGTCAAACCTCTTCTTAGAATATTCAAAATCTTTCAAAGAAAAACAGATTTTTTTTTGTGGCTTCTTGCTCCAGGTTAAAACATTCTCAACCTACCCTGAACCTTTGTTCATACATTGCCCTTATCTTAATATATTGTAAATTATGTATTGAAGTGCTTGCTTTAATGATTATATTCAGAACTCACTCAGAATGCATAGCAACTTTCATCTTTACATTTCTAATACTGAGAATATTATACCTTGTAGAAAATTTCCTAGCAAGGGAATTGAGTGAATAAAATAAATTAAAGGCAAAAGCATGTGTGTCTGGGCATCACTGAGGATTTTGTGTGGGGTGTGTTTAGCTCTGGTCCCGTCTCTAAGACTCGTGCCCTTAGATTAACCCATCACTGTCAGTGGGAATTGTCTGTGACATCTAATAAACCAAACATCCTCCTCTGTCTTCACATAGTGCTGCCTTTAAATATGTAGAAATGTCATTGAAGACAGCCTGCCCTTCTGGAAGACAATGATGAAGTACATAATTAATGATTCAATTTTCGTTAACACAACAGTATTCTGTTTCTTTTTGTAGTGAGTGGAGAGCACACACTATGTACAGAAAGAGGGCTGTGTCTCTAGCTCCTGCTAGGCTCTCTCCTCTCTTCTGTTAATCAAGGGAGAACAAAGACAAGAAAGGCAGTTGGCTTCCTTCCTTCCTTCCTTCCTTCCTTCCTTCCTTCCTTCCTTCCTTTATTCCTTCCTTCCTTTCTCTCTCTCTTTTTCTCTTTCTCTTTCTCTTTCTCTCTCTCCCTTCCTTCCTTCCTTCCTTCCTTCCTTCCTTCCTTCCTTCCTTCCTTCCTTCCTTCCTTCCTTCCTTCCTTCCTCCCTCCCTCCCTCCCTCCCTCCCTCCCTCCTTTCTTTCTTTCTCTCTTTCTCTCTTTCTCTCTTTCTCTCTTTCTCTCTTTTCTTCCTTTCTTTGAAACAGGTTGTTATATGACTGTCACCAGAGAGGCCATAGGCACCAAGGAATAACTTACTACTATTAGTCTATTTAATAGGCGTAGGGTTAAACCATGTCTTGATGACTTTAAAACCATAGATGAGTTTGTCTATGATCCCAGACCAGAGAAGGGTTTTTCCTTCATTAGATGGTGATTAACAGAGACTCAAAAATGATTATGGTGTAGAGAATAAAGAAGAGACTGTGAAATACTCATTACCAAATTGGAAATGTGTATCACATCCTCACCTTTGAGGTCCAGAGATCATTGTAGAAGATGGAGATGAAAGATTGGAAGAACCAGAGGAAAAGGGCTGTAAGGAAATAGCATTATTATATCTATTATTACGATTATGATTATGATTATGATTATTATTACACAACCAGGATGTTGCATATATGAAACTCACAGCAGTTGTGATACCATGTACAGGTCCTTTACAAGGTCAAGGCAGAGAAAATCTCCGTATTCAGAGGGGAGATGGACTGAAGCTCCAGTCCTAGCTAAGGACCTGTTGTTGACTATTGGTAGTTGCTGGGTGAGGGAAAGTCAGTTTACTTCATGTTTGTAGCCACTGCTAGGTCTACCATGGTTCAGCACAGGGCCACATAGTTGAGAATATAACAGAGGCACAAATTGTACTTGAAAGGCTTTTTTGTTTGGTTGGTTTTTTTGGGGGGCACACAACATTGGATGAATATGGAATGGAGTGTTGGTCTGAGAGGGACAGGGAGAAGGGAGAAAATATGTTCAAAATATATTGTATGGAGTTCTCAAATGACTAAGATCGTGTCTAAGGGTTTTACTGCTGTGAACAGACACCATGACTAAGGCAAGTCTTATAAAAAAAACATTTAATTGGGGCTGGCTTACAGGTTCTGAGGTTCAGTCCATTATCATCAAGGTGGGAGCATGGCAGTATCCAGGCAGGCATGGCGCAGGAAGAGCTGAGAGTTCTATGTCTTCATCCAAAGGCTGCTAGTGGAAGACTGACTTCCAGGCAACTAGAGTGAGGATCTTATACCCACACCCATAGTGACACACCCATTCCAACCAGGTCACACCTATTCCAACAAGGCCACACCTTCAGATGGTGCCACTCCCTGGTCCAAGGATATACAAACCATCATAGATGGGAAGAAAAATATTGCATACAAGTTATTAATAAATTCTATCCTATATAGGTATACTACCAAATAATTCTTTATGAATTTGGAACCATGCAGCTTCTGGTTTACAGTATCTCTGCTCATATGCCACCATTACATTGTACATGTGCCATTGGTTGTGGGTTAGCAGATATGGTATGAGGTAGAAAGACTAAGGATAATATTTGATAGTATCCGTGTTTTATTACTGAAGGCAAACTGTAAAATGTAGAGCACAATAGTATAAAAATGGAAAAGAAATTACTTAGACATGCCTGCTGCTAATAAACACATTCCATCTGCATGTTTTCACACATTAAGTACCTCAACTGGAGAGGATGTTAGCTTTTGTTCTTGGAAGGCCATAGAGGGACTGATAGATGGGAGAGGTGGAAACTAAAGATAGTGTGAAATAAATTGTGGCAATGAGAAAATGATATTAGATTTAATTTAAGACGGCTTGAATCTCCCCTGACTTCTCTCTGTACTTTCTTACTCTCTCCTCTTCATTTTTCTTCCCTTCCTTCCTCCCCCCTTTTTTTGTTGTTCTAGATTATTGAGTAACTCATTGCATACTGTTTGTATAATAAACTAAATAAATTAAATGTGAGTTAGCGCTTAGGACCTAGGACTAACGCATAAGGCCATTTTTCCTCTCTGCATTTTGAGACACAGTCTAATGATGAGATCAAGAATGGCTCCCCCACATCTGCCCTCGTGCCCCATTTTCCAATGTTGTGATCACTGGGTGTGTCCACCATCACCCTCCATACCTTAAAGCTCTAAGCTTTAAGTTTTGTGAGAATTTGTATAGCCACAGGGAATGTATACTGTCTTTTGAATCTCACTATTCGTCTCTCTCACTTTGTACATTTCATATTGGATGGGTGAGAATTCTGCTGAGAAGCAGATGCCAAAGAAGTTGTATCAGGACAGCTATGAGAAGGAGAAATGCTATGAGAAGAAAGAGAAATGCCTCTTGCACCTCAGAGTCTCTGGGTACGCTTTCTAGGGGAGTCAGCAGCTTTGTTGGCCTGACTCAGGCTGAAGGAACTTTAACAGAAGAGAAGTGAGACACCAAAGAAATGTATTTCAGGAACTTAAATAATTAAGAACACAAACCTGCATCCATTTATATTAAGTCTTTCTTCTCATCTAATAAGAAGACAAAAAAAAAAATATCACCCACCATAGCTGAAATGAAAGACCATCAGGCAGCCTTTTTATTCATTCAGCATATAAGGGAGAAGGATAAATGCAATTAAACTGTCAATAGAGCTCAGCTTATATCTGGCCTTTCAATATATTCCTGCCTGTGCTGCCTCCCTCTGCAGCATTGATTGGGTATTGTTAACCTTTATCTATTGCGTGTTTACATTTCCCTATTAGGGCCAAACATCAATATCAGGCTTTTAGAAAGGACAGAGACAACCAACAAAGAGACACCAGGAAAAGGTCAAAAATTTCTGAGTTGAGGGGTGCCAGTCTTAGCCTGGCCTGGAAGATGCACTGGTTATGAAAACAAGGTCAGAGCCCAGGGGCTAGCAAAGGTGGTTGTCTATATTTGGAGAAGATGAAAGACAGGCAGCAATTAGCTGTAGCCAGTAGCAGCAAGGAGTCTTGGGAGGCAAGCAGACAGTCTCCGAGATGGGTACTGTGGGAGTTCCAAGCTGAATGTGAGATGGACAGGAAGTGCCTGGAGGAGGGTGAGGTACACAGGGCCTGGTACTGCCTTCCAGGTCACCCCTGGCACCCTTCCTCCCATACTTTGCTGTGAGCTGCAAGGCTGAAATCCACAGTTCAACTTTCAAGGACAGGAACTCAGGTCATAGCAGAATAAATAATTTGTATAAGCCTTGAATAGGTGAAGCTACCATTAGGACTCTTGATTTTGAAATCTTTTATCAGCCTCTGAGAAACTTACCTAATACTTTCCATTTTGAAAAGCTGTCCCCTGAGAGGCTCTGCCAGCACCTGACTAATACAGATTCAGATACTCATAGTCAACCATCGGACTGAGCCCAAGGACTCCAGTGGAAGAGTTCAGAGAAGGACTGAAGGAGGTGAAGGGTATCCCGAGCTTTTGTCCCCGCTGGCAAGAACACACTCAGGACAACCGGAATCTTCTGGGCAAAGCTTTATTGCTTACTTTTCAGGAAGACCCCGACCTCAGAAGATCCCTTATATAGCGCTCAGCCATGACGTTTCAGCACCTGATGTGGCGTGACAGCTCCTGATTCGTTGCTTGCCCATCACCCCACTATTACACCCTGAGAATGGGCAGTGACTAGGAGTGAGTTCACTCTCGCACTTGCGCACAAGGCTTGTTTACTAGTTAGACACAGCGGAGGCCAGCGCCATCTTATAATGGCGATTGCTCGCGGCACGCACGGCTCTTCACAGCGATTGCTCGCAGCACAGCTCTCCACAGAAGGGGACTGTAACCCCACAGAAAGAAGAACATGATCAATTAACCAGACTACTCAGAGCTCCCAGGGACCAACCAACCAAAAACCACCAACCAAAGAGTACACATGGAGGGGTCCATGGCTCCAGTTACAGATGTAGCAGAGGATGGCCTTATCTGGCATCAGTGGGAGGGAAGGCCCTTGGTCCTGTGGGAGGCTTGATGCCCCAGTGTAGGGGGATGATAAAGAGGTGAGGCAGAAGTGGGTGGGTGGGTGAAGGAGCACCCTCACAGAGGCAAAGAGGAGAGGATGGCATGGGGTATCCCGAGGGGAGACTGGGAAGAAAGACAACATTTGCAATGTAAATAAACATAATAACCAATTTAAACAAGAAAAGCAAGCAAACCAGGATGTGCTCTGTTCTTGGGAGAATCATACCTGGACACAAACCAATAGTCAACCAGACAAACAAATCTTAAAAGACACAGACTGGGTCTTGAGCAAGGATAGCAGTTCTTATAGCAGGCCATCAGCAATTTCAGTCAAATCCTCAGACAAAGGATACACTTGACAGACATTTTCCTCTACTGGACACAATGAAAATAAAATGCATGTCATCAAGTGTTAAAGTAAAATATAATGTAGCTGTGATTCCATTAGTGAGCCTTCCCTTCCTGTCTTCCTTCACCCTTATATTCAAGCTCACTGTCATGAGGTCCTCTTGTATTAAACAGCTGATCTTTGGCCAGATGTTAGCTGTGAGAGGTAGTTAACCTTTTCAGATTTCTGCCTCAAGACCAGTCACTCAGTTTCTGGTAAGCCTTGGCCTCCGACAATCTCTCTCACACAAATTCCCATATTTCCAGTCATGTTGCTAAAGCATCTGCTTGCTGCCCGGTGGAGAAAATGCTGATGAGAATTGGACACTAGATCATAGTGTCCAGCTATGGGAGGACCTGATTTTGTTGGTCAACTTTCCTTATGCCTTCTGAGACTGGCAAGCAAAGCATAGACCCTGAGACCAGCAAGGGAATTTTGAATTTTACTGTGTGGGCATTGATTTATGACAATTCCTTAGAAGATCCTGGGAAGTTTCTTAGAGTCTATGCCATGCAAGTTCCCAGACTCTTCAGTCATAATGTTTGAGATACTGTCAGAACCCAGAGACATTGGCTGTAATGGCCATGATTCCGGCTGCACATTGGTTGAGGCAGACAGGTCCTAATACACGTGTTTATCTTTTGCTGATATCGTAGACTTCCTTAAAAAAAAAAAAAACCAGGATGTGCTCTGTTCTTGGGAGAATCATACCTGGACACAAACCAATAGTCAACCAGACAAACAAATCTTAAAAGACACAGACTGGGTCTTGAGCAAGGATAGCAGTTCTTATAGCAGGTCATCAGCAATTTCAGTATAACAAAATTCCTCGGATCCTCATTTTCCTTATCTATATAGTGAAAGTGATGACTTTGCCTTGCCACACACACTATTATTTTCTATATCTCATGTAATAAAACAGAAATTTTAAAAGAAAATGCTGAATACCACTTTTAAAGGCATTTTTAAGTATCAATAGGAAGCTGTCCTTGAACTAATCATTCTGCTGACCGCAGAAATGAAGCAGTGTTATGTAATTTTAAAACTCTCTCCTTCTCATTCAGCATCATTGGGAGATCGACACATCTCTGTTTAATGATCTTTATCAAGATATCTGCTGACATTTCTGGTAAAATGGTGTCTTTGTACACACCAAGGCTCTCTCTGTCTGGTCATGTCATACATAGCAAGGTGTGCTGTCAGGCATAAATCTGGTAGGAAGAAGGCTGCCTCTTTGACCACATATAGCTGTACAAGAATCCTACCCTGAACAATTGGCTGAGAAATCTAGATTTTAACGGCCCCATTACCAGATCTCTGAAGTGTGCTTGTCCTTGCCAGACCATGTGTTTTGACCTATGCTCAGCCACGTGGTTGTAGATACATTGCTTGTGGACTGACCTTCATGAGCAGGGATATCAAGCTTATTGACAGGGATAAAATAAGAAAGAGAGAGAGAGAGAGAGAGAGAGAGAGAGAGAGAGAGAGAGAGAGAGAAAGAAAGGAAAGAAGGAAAGAAGGAAAGAAGGAAAGAAGGAAAGAAAACCTCTCTCTCAAGCCTTCCCTTATATGGATAAATCTGAACCCATACATATCATGGCTGCATATTTCAAGTTTGCAAAGACATGCTACAGCTTGGTGACAGGTTTCTTCTTGATCGAGGGAGGAGTAAAGGAGACTTATATGAGTGTTCTTATTCATAACTGATTTTGTACTTAAACGTCTCAGAAATAGGTGGGCGGATGATGCTCGTAACTGCTGGATACTACAGAAGAATCTGACTTCTAGATGTCCCCATAGTTCTGAAATGACACTTTTTCCCCCCTTCCTTTCAGTTAAATCACAGTCTCTAATTAAAATGAAAACATCTTCAGATGCAGAAATAGGTTAAAGTGTATTGGTGATTCCTGTTTAGTGCTAGGCTGCCCGTAAGATCACTTGTTCTTCTCCCCTAGAAAGTAGCCTGCCATTGGCTTTATTAGAAATACCGTTCACCTCAGGACTATGAGGAAGAAAAAAAAAAAAAAAAAGAACAGAACAGAAGTGGAGACTCCTGGGAGAAACTGCTGCTGGGGACAGAGTGATGGAGTGCCCGGGTAATACTAAAAGGAAGGGCAACACGTAGTGTTTCCTGCTCAAGTTGTATTAAGTGCTAGACACCTCACTGATTATCTATCTATTCATCCTTCCATCCATCCAGTATGTCTGAGTTATATTGATCCCTTAGATCCCATTAGAGGAAAAACTAATTTCCCCATCTCAGAAGAGAATAGTTCCATGGTTGGGGTCAGTTATACAGACAACAATGGTAAAAATTGAAAGGCCAAATGGTTGGCCTTGAAAACATACAGACAAGTAACATTATAAAAAAAATGAGCAGATTTCATTTAGGCATTTAGGAATATATATGCATGCATATATATACATACACACACACACATACACACACGTTTGTGTATGTGTGTGTGTGTAACAACAACTAATAAAAATAGAGCCCATGAATTTGGAAGAGAGCAGAGAAAGGATATATGGAAGGGTTTATAAGGAAGAGAGAAAAGGAGAAATTATGTTTCATTATAATCTCAAAAAATAAAACTAGAAATAATTATCAATAGGATAGATGGATCAGTACATTGGTTGGAGGCTGCCATGCCCTGTAGCTATGAGTAACTGTGGGAGAGTGTTTTATTTTATTTTACTTTATTTAGTTTTCACATTAGTCCTACATGGTAAACATTTAACTATTTTTTTCAAATAAAGAAAGCAAGCTATAGAGAAGATAGTATCCATGAGAATTATAGCAAGGAAAGTCAACTACCAATTTTTATTAGCATAGTTCCAATACATACCATTGAAATGGTTCAGAGAGCCAACAGCCCGAATTTGATCCTGACTCTAGGCATATATTGGAACTCTTCATATTCTCCTGTGTGAGGATGGAGGGAGACCATGTATGTTTCTGATATTCTGGGACACTGAGGACCAAAGGGTGTGGTGATCACTCCTGAGTCCCGTTAACAGTCATGAGGGGTGTGGTGATCACTCCTGAGTCCTGGTAACAGTCATGAGGGGGAAACAAAGAGCGCTTATCAGGCAGCTTTGGTGCTGTGGTCTTTAAACAAAGGCCACAGCAAAATCACATTTTCAAAATGTCACAGATTCCCTACTCACCCTTCTTCTGGTAAGAGTCTTGCTATTTTCCTTCTTTCACAAAACAGATTGCCTGATTGGGGTTGCCTCCCTTGTTCCCACGTCTTTTTAGCTGAAGATGCCATGGGAACTGCCCTTTTAAAGTCCTTGAGACAGAATTGGAAGGAGATGTCATTTTCATCTTTACCCAGAAGACATTGACACAATAATGGGTTAAATAATGTGTGCCTGCCCCTTTTGCCACTCTGGGATGGGCAAGGGAGCCTGTATATTAACAAGGTTTTGCTGAGTGTAGGAGATTCCCACCCCGGACATTTTAGGAATAGCATTTCTCTCTTGACTGTCAAGAATTAAGTCTCAAGAGGACAGAGAACACAGAATTGCTGTAAGAGGATTTGTGAGTCTTAAGGGAAGAAAACCTGACCTCCCTCCGCTTGGAATTTAGAGGGAGCCTCATCTTTGGAAGTAGCCCTATGCTGATTGGTGTGAAGGAAGCAGGATCATTAACTCAGTTCCTGCTGACAGTGGCTGTTGATTGCTATACTGGTCTTTATGTGACTTACTGGCTTGCTCTCCAAAACCAGCAGTTTGCTAAAGGTATGATTTTATAAATCACAACTAAATAAAGAGAAGAGTTTCATCCAGTGAGCAGAACAGAGTTCAAGTTTCAGTGCAGGTCACAGGAGCTGATATGAGTGTCTGTAGGTTTGAAGAGCTATGTCCCACCCTGATCATTTCAGGTGTAAATACTGCTCAAGGAAAGGATATTGGTTTAACTCAATTTTGTCCCTCCTTGTGCCCACCCTGACTTTTCTATATTCTTTTATCTCAGCATTGAAATATTATAAACAGCAGAAATGAGAACCTAGGATTTTTGGGGGGGTATTCCCTGAGCTTGACAGAATCCTCTAGATTTTGGACACAACTAATAGCTGTCATAAATCGCAGGAGGTAGGTTTGTTCAGGAGAACCAATAAAAGGTCAAGGTTAAGGTGTCTTCATGAAATTATGGGACACTCATTTCTGCTCCCTTTGCCTGCCTGACATAGTTAAGCTTGATGCTACCATTGGCCTAGCATTTTTAGCAAAGGTAAGCTAATGAGCCAATTCAGTAAAGTAGAAAAGCTCATGCTAAGAGGTCAGCATGCACATGGGCATTTGGGAGGCAGGTAGCTGAAATAAAATCATTCCCTTTGAGTTTTACAGCGTCCATCTTTCTTAATTCACAAAGCTACAGTAAAATCAGCATCAACACTAGCCGTTGTTTGAGACGTGGGAAAAGGCAAAGACTAAGAGGCACATAGTCCATTTGTGAAGCCATTCCCAGGTATGTGTGCTTGAGAAGGCTAGATAACACCGATTGGCAATTTCCTCAAAGAGAAGGGAATCGGATATTCAAGGGATGAACCTTGAGTGAAGCTGCCTGCCCCCTTCTCTTGATCTAACAAAAACACCTTGCCTGAGTGTTTACTACTAGATTCCTCTCCTAATGCAGAATTAGAAAACAAGAAGCTGCCTAGGTTAAGTCAATGTTTGCAAACTCTCTGAGTACAAATACACTCTGATTCATAATGCATGGAATTTATATAGCTTTTTTATTTCAAAGAGCCATGTGCAGTAACCAGGGCTTTTCTTTAATCCTTACTCCTCACTACTGAGATGAGGTGGCTGCCAGGGACTACAGTTTAGAAAGCCAAGCCAGCCAAAGAGTTCAAGGAACCACGCTCATCCCAAATGCCACAGCAACGTCAATTGGATAGGGTTTCAGGAATGCAACCATTTTGTGCTTTCTACTTTTGTCTTTAGTAGACATTTTAGTAGTTCAAGCCTTGAAAGAGATGTATGGTATGACATTCTTCTGTCCCGTTATGTTTTTCAATATATGAAAAACAACATTTTCAGATATTACTTTATGTCCCAGTTTGTTTTCTATTGCTGTAATTAATATGATCAAAATAAAAAATTATCAAAAGGAACTTGGGGAGAAAAAAAGCTTATTATTTTTTTTCTTACAGGCTACAATACAGCATGCCAGGATACAAAGCAGGAACATGGGGGTGGAATTGAGACAGGCACCATGGGGAATGTTGCACACTGACTTGCTCTCCACAGCTTACTCAGTTTGCTTTCTTATACAACCCAGGGTCACAGGCTCAGCAATGGTACTGCCCACAGTGGACTGGACTCACCCACACAAATCATTAATCAAGAAAATGACACATGTGGATTTGCCTACTCATAGTCCATCTTACGGAGATGTTTGCTCAATTGAGGCTCCATTACCTAGATGATCCCAGCTCATGTCAAGTTGACAAAAACTTGGAAACAAAGAAACAACAACAACAACAATAAAACCAGTATACTTTATAAATAATAAAATTGCATCATTCCCATAAAAGGTTTATTAAATATGTGCACCATTTCTACAACAAACAAATAATGGGTCTTACTAGTGTCCTTTGTTTAGCAGGGACATAACAAATAAACGTCCATCATCTAAAGTTTTGGCAACTTCCTTCAACCATCATCTAAAATCCATGCCAAATGCAGACACCAAACCCAGACACTATTGCTGATGCCAAGGAGAGGTTGCTGACAGGAGCCTGGTATAGCTGTCTCCTGAGAGACTTTGTCAGAGCCTGACCAATACAGGTGCAGATGCTTGCAGCCAACCATTGGACTGAGCACAGGGACCCCAATGGAGGAGTTAGGACAAGGACTGGAGGAGCTGAAGGGTTTCAACCCCATAGGAAGAACAACAATATCAACCAATCAATCAGACTCCCCAGAGCTCCTAGGGACTAAACCACCAACTAAAGAGGATCCATAGCTCCAGTTGCCTATGTAGCAGAGGATGGCCTTATCTGGTATCAGTGGGAGGGGATGCCTTGGTACTGTGAAGGCTTGATGCTCCAGTGTAGGGGAGTGCTAGGGTGCTGAAGTGGGAGTGGGTGGGTGCATGGGGGAGTATCCTCATGGAGGAGGAGGAGGGAGAATGGGATGGGGGGTTGTGGAGGGGAAACTG
This sequence comes from Mus caroli, assembly GCF_978045245.1. Taxonomy (NCBI): domain Eukaryota; kingdom Metazoa; phylum Chordata; class Mammalia; order Rodentia; family Muridae; genus Mus; species Mus caroli. The sequence continues at coordinate 12,388,400 of NW_028227275.1, read as the reverse complement.
GGAAAGGGGATAACATTTGAAATGTAAATAAATAAAATATCCAATAAAAATTTAGAATATTAAAACTGTTATTCCTTGAAAGTTACAGTAAAAAGTACTAGAAATATTTGGTCAGAGTAAAAGAAAGCTGGAGATAAAATGAATACTGTAGGTTACTTGTGGTAGAAAGAACTCACTGAACTCACAGAAACCGGTAATCCTTTATTGTCATTGAGGAAGAGACAGGAAGGAAACATCTTTACCTCTCTCTATAAAATTCAGCGTTGCCATAAGCTTTGCATGCTAGTTAGCGATAGAACCATTTTCATTTATTTCCATCTGATGTCCAGGCTACTGTTACTCCTCTCTTGATTGTAATGGCCATCTACCTGGCCTTGAGGTTAAAGCCTGTGACAATTAACAAAGTATAATAAAGCAAGATTAATCTCTACCTTGCTAGTTCAAAATTTATCATGACCCCAATGATTAGTTACTTTAAGTTTTCTGTGACTAAACAACTAACAATAAACCATTTAAAGAGGCAGTATTATTTTGGATCATAGTTTGGCTTAGTTCACGACTGACAGGCATACAGACTCCTTACATTTTATTTGGCCCAGGAAGCAGTGAAAGACAAACACTGATGTATGCTTGGCTTCCTCCTTCTTCTCTTTGCATTATGTCTAAGTCCCTGCCCATCTGCTGGTGTCACCCTCATCCAAAGCAACTCTTACCTTCTTTGTTAAACTTTTCTAGAAATGTTCTCCAAGAGATGGCCAGTGGTTTGAGTGGTTCCAAACTCTGCCAAGCTGACCATGAAGGTTAACTAAACCCCTCAATGATTTAAAAAAGACATATAAATCATTAAAACATTTTAAAACTATTTTCAAAATATACAAGGAGTATGGTTACTCATGCATTTCAATATAGCACTGTTGAGAGTATAGATTAGTGTCACTGACTTGGTAAGTAACTTAGAAATTTCAGTAGTGTTAAAGTAGTGGGACATGATAGTCTTATTTTGATAAGCCTTTCCTAGGCAAACATTATAATCAGAAGTGCATATAAAACTAGATTTGTTTATTACTATATTCAATTTCACCATTTTACAATGAGTAAAAATTCAAAATGAGAGAAGTGTCAAACAATAGTAGGTTGTTTTGAGGAAATTATAGCATAGCAACACTGTGAATGTCAATAAAATGATGTCTTTAAATAAGATAGAAAGGTTTATGGTACAAATATCAAGTGAAATATGAAGAAAACAGCATTATGCATCACTAAGAGCTATCACAGAAAATATTTGGGAGGAAATATATCAATTTGTCTATATTTATTTTTGGAGAGTATTATACATAGCTTTGACTTCCTTTTATTGATGTTCTATAATCTCATTTTTCAACCTTCAAACCAGTCATGCCCTAAGTACAAAAACCAATGAAAAAAAGGACACATAAATCAAAAAAGAACTCTAGTGAATGTGCATGTGCATGTGCGTGTGTGTGAAAGAGAGAGAAAGAGAGAGAGAGAGAGGGAGAGAGAGAGAGAGAGAGAGAGAGAGAGAGAGAGAGAGAGAGAGAGAGAGAGGAAAAGAGAGAGCAGTATTATTGAGGAAAATGGGGCATTTGACCTATTGTTTTTAAAGCTTGTGTTTGGTTACTTATTTATTAAGTGATCCTCAATAGACCACTCTGTTCTGCATGCTGCCAAGACCCGAGTCTCACTGCAATCCTAAATGTTGTGAAATCTACTTCTGAACCTTTCAAAATCCTTCTGCCTTTTAGTGAAGCATATACACAGGCATAGTTTGTATGTCAGACATTTGTTTAAATTCTTACCAGTACTGGGAGATTCCTCTCCAATATTCAATAGAGCCTTCTGGGTTTTGAAGAAATCAGAGAAGACTTTGTAATGGAGAAGACACCATCTCATTTAACTGGTGTGTGCTCTGGTGCATTGTAAGCTGCATATAGACAGAATCAACCAGCAAGAAAATGGAAGGTATATAGTAGAAGGTACTATTAACCCACTCACTGCAAGGTTATTAATGCTGCCTGGAGGTGTGTGGGGGAGACAGCTCAACTAGTTATAGCCACTTACTTTGCAAGATTCAGGACTTGAGTTCAAATACCCTGAACATGTGTTACAGGCAGAGCCATGGATAGGCTTATAACCCCACTGGGTGGGGCAGAGACAGGAGGATCGTTGTGGCTAGCTGGCCTTCAGCTTAGATCCAGGTTCAATGGAAGGCTCTGACTCCAGAGAACACATGGAAGGTGATAGAACAGGAAACCTGATATCATCCTCAAGTTTCCATAGACTCACAGCACACTCATATATATCTACCTATACAAATGCATGAATATGAACACAACACACAGGAAACACAAAATAATCAGGAAAGAAAGAAAGTGCTAATATTGTAACCAGGTTGGTAGAAATGAAGACCCTCTTAAAAGGCACTGTGACTCTCAACCTAACTATCAGAGTATGAAAATGATCCTCCCACCCCTAGATGGGTATTTTTTCCCCCCAGGATTTTTATGCCGGGAGAAGGAAAGAGCAACTGCTGAATGGGGAACATGTCTCCTGGAAAGTCATCTCAGTTCTAATGTTCCTCAGACCATCTGAGAAGATGAGCCTACAACCCAGATAGAGATGGGTCGTGGATGGTCCCGGTGCACCATGACTAGGAAAACTTCAATGTGCATATCTTTGCCTCCCTAATTAAACTTGTCCTCACTTCAGGACCTGGAAGGTGAACTGGAGGGGTGTGCTATATTTCTTTGTCCCTCTCCCCAGTTGGGTCATTTTGAATAAACATTTTCCTCTTTTAATTTAGCTCTTTAAGTTGAATTATTGAAGACAGATGGCTAGGATGGACTTGGAGCACAGGTTTTGACCCCCCACATTAAAAAGCACACTCTGCTGTTAGAAGAGAATGGGAGTGGAGTAAGGTTCCAATTTAGAGTTTTTGACTCTAGGTCTGATTCATCACTGAGGCTGGCAGCTTCTGTGCGGCCTAGACTTGAAGCTATGACTTCAAGTCTCTCATTAAAGATTAACAATGCTTTGGGTCCACAGGTCAGTGTGCTCCCTTGGCTCAAAAAAATGACTGTTATTGGTAACAAAAATTCTGTAAGAAACTGGCAATCTCAGGATCTGTCAATTCATTTTCCTCTGGCCACACCCAGCCTTACTTATAGCAAACATGCAAAATGGTGGTATGAATATTTTGAAGTCAGTTTTTTTGAGGCTTTTTTTATACTGTGATCAAACACAGCTTTCTACACATAAGCACTCTTTCATGACGCCAGCCTCTCAGCCCACTTTTAGTACTAGCCTTCATTAAAATCAAGGAAACTGAAGCTAAAGACACTAAATAATCAAATAAGTAATAGCTTTGTCTTTACATAGCAAAGATCTTATTCAAAACTTCACACTTACAAAGGGTGTAGTATAGCGGCTAGTCACACTATAATTCCCAAATTGGCTAAATGCCAGTACCATTTTGGAAAACTCATTGTTGATGTAGCCCAAGCCTATGATAATAGATATCTTCAAGTTACTTGGAGACACACAATCTGGAGGACTCATATTTGTGATCTCTGGTTAAAAGACGTGTCTTAAGTAATCAAATGGAGATTTGATCCCCAGGAATCTATTGTGTGATAGGAACATTGAATAAATTCTCACACTCTAGAGACCATAGTTTTAAACTTTTCGCATTTACGTTTTAAACTGCATGTCTGTTTGTATATATGTGCATGAGTTCAGGTGGTATCTAGAAAGATGTACTTAATAAATTAGTATTGACAAGTTACCATCTTTGTTATCAAAATTATTTTATTAGTTAAAATTGATGCAAAATAATACTGTTAATATCTATCATTATATTTACGATTCATAGTTGTTATTATTGGAGATCTTATTAATGTTGTCATGTAGAATTTCTCTAGTAGTGACCTACCTGACTCACCTCACCCTTACATTCTAGAAAGTACCCTGGAAAATGTGGGCTTCTGTAGAAGTCACCAATTAGACTCCCACATGTTTATTTAGGGCCATGCAGCAGGCAGTCAAAGAACTCTCAGCATTATCAATATGGATTTTGAAATCACCCTCAGCTAATAGCCCAAATTAATAGCCTCAGGGTGACTCCGTAGCAATTGAGAAAGAAAATCCATAACTTCACTAAAGATGCCAACGGCTGTTCAGGGAAAGAGGTCTTTATTAATTAACAGCTGTGAACATTGTAAAAAAAAATCCTGGCACATTGAGGGCACAGGGAAAGACACAGTTAAAATTAGCCAAGCACAAGAATCTCATGTGGCTTTCCAGGTGAAGGGCAGAGGGAGGGCCCTTGGAGAGCATCCTTGGATGCTGCCTTCCCAAACCATTTTATATGCAAGCTCCTAGACAAGCCTTTCTTTTCAGCATCAGCTACAAACTTTGGAAACATTGATGTTTGGGGCATGTGAAAACCTCTGTGGGTCTCTTATTTTGTAGTAAAAGCACTCAACTACAGTGGCCTCTTTTCCTGAGGTCCCTCTTGGATACTTTTCAAGGTAGGGGATTTCATGTCAAGTCAATTCACATAAAGGCTGCTCAGGATATAAACACAATAGTCATTATTTTTTTTCACAGCCTGCTCTGTAGGAAAGTGCCTGGTACCTAGAGATACTTCTATCTCAGAGGGATAAAAGAATATTTGCTCTTGGAAACCCAGGGGGCACAGCATACAGTAATTAATGGCAGTAGCCAAAAGAGCAGAGCTTGAGACCAGAGACTTTAGCTTTGTGAGGTAGTTGGCCATATCATACTTGGATGAATATAGGAATAAAATTTCAGCACACTGTATTTTCTATCTGTGGAAAGAGACTAGAGTCATCTACTCGAGGAGCTAGTATGATACTTAAATTAATGTACATTAGATACATTCTATTGATAGTCACGATTTTGTTAATTTATTCTCACATATATTACACCCTGATCAATGTTCCCCTCCCTGCACCTGCCCCCTTGTCTTCTCATCTCCTTTATTCTTTTTACCTCCTCCCTCTATATTCACCCCCTGTTTCCTTTCAGAAAAGTGTAGGTCTCCCAGGGATATCAGCCAAACAAACTTGGCATATCAAGTTTCAACAAGATTAGGCAATTCTCCTCATATTAAGGCTGGATGAGGCAGCCCAGTAAGAGGACAAGGTTCCCAAGAGCAGGCAAAAGAGTCAGAAAACAGCCTCTGCTCCATTTGTTAGGAGTCCCACAAAACACCAGGGGTACAACTATAACATATATATGGCAGTCCCATGTTAGACACACACGGGCTCCCTGAATGTTGGTTTAGTCTCAGTAAGCCCATACAAATGTAGGTGTGTTGATTCTATGGGGGTTTTCTTGTGATGTCCTTAACCCCTCTGGCTCCTGCAATCTTTTCTCCCCATCTTCAGCAGGATTCCCTGAACTCCACCTAATGTTTGGCTGGATGGCCCAAACACCTAGGATAGAACTAAATACTTCTGTGAAAAATAGTGGATGAAATGATGCCTAATGATAATTAAACTCATAGGTGGGTGCCTGACCTAGTTGTCATCAGAGATGCTTTATCCAGCAATGGATGGAAACAGATGCAGAAACCCACTGCTATTCACATTTTAATTATATATACTTTGTCTATATATTTCTCCCTAGGTAATTCATCCAGGAGTGCGTGTTTAAATATCACCAATAAAATAAAGTCTACAAGTTGTTTTTATTACTTTTCATGACCTTTCTTCTGAACTGTAAGCCAGTATACTGTATAACTTTTTCCCACTGTCTAGTAATGATCAGAGAACTTATGTACAACCATTACAGATGATGACTCAGGCCCCAAATACTGGGCTCTTCTTATCTTGCACTCATACAAGTCTGTTAGCACACCTTGATCTGAAATACATCCAAGCCTTCAATACCAGCGCTCCAGACCGTGACAACAGCATTTCTCATGTGGTTCCTGCTCTTATTTCTGAGATAGTCCTCCCCCTCTACCACTTCTGCCCACCATTACCCTTTCTCAGCCTTGTCACATCCAGTTCTGATGCAGCCTGTGAAAACAGGTTAGTTATGACTGTGCTTAGAACCTTCTCTTGGTTTTCTGTCTCACTCAAGGATAGGGAAAGGTTCCAGCTTTGGTAGATAGAGGTCAATCTTGCCTGGTTTTCTCACCTCACGCTTTCTCCTCTCTCTCCTTGTCACCCTTCTCTGAGTACACTGACCTTGGTGCACTTTTCACAGACAAGTAAGTTTCTGCACGAGGCCATCACTCTTGTTTAAATGCTTCTTGGAATTTTCCTCCCAAGCCAGGGTGGAGCTTCCTTTCCATGACTCCCAAAGCTTCATGCTCAAGTGGACCAATCTCAATAGCCACTTGCATGATTATTGAATTCCTTTATACACTTACCTGTTTGCTTTTCTGTATAGCATTCATCAGCATCCAACACTCTGCACATTATTTATTGTATCATTTCCCTGAGACACCAGATGGACAAGAGCAGTTAGTACCTTATACATTTTGACCCATACTGTAATCTCCGAAACCCACAAAGAAGTTGATACCTAGTAGGAAGGCAGCAAATGTATTAAAATAAATACGTGGATGGACATTTCCTAAATGGGAGTTGCCTCCCACAATTTTCTTATGAGGCATAATTGAATTTAAATAATTCTATCTTTAAAAACACTAACCTATGAGTAGAGAGATCTAGAGGTAGAATTCTTAATTTATGGTACATTTTAATACAAATTATAAAATAGTATATTTCAACTCACATTTATGTTATAGTTGTATCTATCTGGTTTAATTTTTAATCTATCATTCATCAACCTATCTGTCAATCAATCCTCTACTTATCTCACTTAATACCTTCATAGAATCTACATTAGTTCCCCCATGGCTGTGATGAAACACTGGAGCAAGTCAACTTACAGAAGAAGAGGTTTCCTTAGTCTCAGAACTCAAGGGTACACTTCCTTATGGTGGAGAAGGCGTGAAGGTAGGAGCATGAGACATGGACGCTGCATATAAACTTAGGAAGCAGAGAAATATCGAATACTGCTTCTTAACTCTTTTCCTCATTTGTGTTTAGCACAGAGCCTTAGTCCATGGAGCGATCCCGTCCAAGCATGGGGGCAGTCTTCACACCTCACCTAACCCATGTCAGAAACATCCTCACTGACTTGCTCAGAGACTTGTGTTCTAGGTGAATTTAAAACCAGTCAAGTTGATAATCAATAGCAACCATCATAAGTATATACAAAACTACATGTTTCACATCGTAGCTAAAAGCTTAGACTCTGAGGACTTAAATGACTTGTGAGGCTTAAATTACTTGACACCATGTAATTACCCAAATCCATATATATTATTTATTGTATTACTTCCCTGTATAATAATATATATTATTATATATGCATATAATACATATATGTAATATGTAGGCATGCTATAATTTGTAGAATATAGTCAAAGAGAATGGCAAGATCACCTGTCTAAAAACCAGAGTGAAAGTGTTATTTGGGATAAACATAGGTATTTTGTAACTGTCACCAACTGTTGCTTATAATTTAGTATGGAACACTTTCATAGATGCCCAGAAGTTCTATTGTGAAGTGGAAGACGCTAGTGACCCATCCAGCCTCTAGATCAAGGTAACACATCCCAACCCAATGAGAAAATTCTGCTTTCCTTCTGGGAACGTGCTGTCCAGACAACTACCTGATGAATGATCACTAAGAGGTTTCACAGGCTATGGACAATACTAAGTAGATCAAAGTGAGTGGGTGAAAGGCTTGTCCTAGTGAAGTCATCTACCATCCATCTTATGATGCTATCAGCTCTAGGGAGGCAGATCTGACCTCCTTTATGAGCTCTACACTCATTGATAGGGATATCTCTGACAGGGACAGAGAATGGGAATAGAACACAGACCTGCCGTAGCCAATACTTACCTTACTATCGCTCAGAGGAGTGTAGCAATGGTCACGGCAAAATTACAGAGTAGGAGGGCTAAGAACTTGAGGTGCCTGGTATCTGGGAGTGAGTAACTGCCAACTTACTCCAGAGAGGTAAGGCTATAAGAATCTGAGACCCAGAATCCCTAATACTCTTTATTATGACATATAACTTGGTTTATAAAACATAGCAAAAAAATATGAAACTGTTAAGAATTTGAAGACAAAGACCACAGCCTTCAACTTTAAGTTCAGGGCCCAGTGAGTGCCAACACTTTGCAACTGATATGGTAGTGCACCGAGGCCAAGAACAGGTTAGCTAATATCTCCTGCCATGTCATAGTCTCCTCATACAAGGTAGTTGATGAAGTAATCTTCAAACCACCCCATCCTACGCTTCATCCAGTGGAAGGTTCTCCAAAGAAGACGCCATTTAAAAACACAAATCCAATTGTGTTGTACTCTCTCTGCCCCATAAAGATTGTGCTCTGTGAGTACCTGTCACCATCTTCCCCTGGCTCACCTGTACCCTTCTGCTCATAGGTCTCTTCCTAGAAATGCCGTTTAAGCAGCTGCCTCTCTGATTTGATGTTAAGCCCCTTAACTCTGAAGATCCCTTCTGGACAAAGGGGAAGGAGGGAAGACGGGAGGAAGGGAGGGAGGGGATCCAGAGAGATTGAACAGCCTTGGGAAATCCTGTGTCATTTTCTGGTTTGAAAATGTCACTTCACCTTGGAGATTTTCCATACAAGTTCTGATTAGCACAAACAAGCCCATCCTATGGAATATTCTCAGGGTGACACCTCTGTCTCTGTTTCTCTCTCCTCTCCTCTTTTCTCTCTCCTCCCTCCCCCTCCCTGCCTCTTCTCTGCCCTGGCCCTCCTCTCTCTTCATAGAACTTTTATAGTTCTAAATAGTATAAGCTATCTTAAGATGGTATAATATCTTTCTTTCTAACAGACTATGTACACAATATAGAGGGTTTTGCATTTTCTTTGTTCATGGCCATATCCCTATACCTACTTAAGGCCCTGGCAATGACATACTTATACTAAATAATTAACTTCAGGATCCAATATGTAATATGACAGGCTTCTCCATAACTTCTTGAGGCAAAGAGAGTGGTTAAATAATGTGTTTTGGTTTGGATGAATCCTGATTTGATAGCTGAATTTAGGCTTTTTTTTTTTTTTTTAAACTAGACATGCTTGTTGTCATGGAACAGATATGAAATATCTCCTAAAATGTTCATGTCTTGGTCCCTAGATGGTGGATTTAAAACTAAAAAGTGATTGGATCATATTTGTTTTTAAACATTTATTTGTGTGTGTGTGTGTGTGTCTGCATCCTCATGGAGGCCAGAAGAGAGATAGAGAGACAGAGACAATGTGTGTGTATGTGTGTATGTGCATGTGTTTATGCACTGGAGGGATGTGTGTATGCCCATGGAGGCCAGAAAAGGGCATGAGAGATCTATCTCCTGGAGCTGGAATTACATATGATGAACTACTTAATAGAATTGTTCAGACCCAAACTTACACCATCTGGAAGAGCACCAAGTATTCTTAATTGCCAACCTCTCTCTCTAGCCATCAAGGCTCTGGAGGGTTCTTGCACTAAAAACTAGATTAATCTCTTGAGCTAAAATTTTCATGACGTTTGGCCTCATTGGAAGTATATCACTGAATGGAGGGCCTTTGAAAGACCTCTGGTCCCAGTCCCCCTTTGCTATCTTTCTCTCTGTTTCCTGGCCACTACAAGGTAAACAGTACCCACTATTAGGAGACAGAGCCTCACTGTAGCCACAGATAATGTATCTAAAGAATCGTGTAGAAACTTCTGAAGAGTCAATCAAAGAAAACACTTTCTTCCTAAAGTTATTTACATAAGTATTTTTGTTACAGAGATGAAAGTGGTGACAAATACCCTTGCCCCTCCGCACTTTCTGAATCTCAATAGTTTTGTATTGAAGACCATGTCTTCTGCTCCCATCCCTTATGTCTCCATTCTCATGGTTGTCCTTCATCAGCACAAGATAGGAGGTGTTTTTATCCTTAATGTTGGTGTCCCTGTATCTTGTTCATCACTCACCCAGTTACTGCACCCTCTTATTTTTCTAAGTTAATGCTATTATCTATAATTGTCCTATATGTGGCCTGTGTAAAGCAAGAGAGACAATGACTCATGAACACCTGCATCTCCTTGGGTGAGACACACAGGGAGGAAGCTACAAGTTCAAGATGACTTTCCTTTACACAGTGTATTCCAGGAGGCTAGGCAGCAGCTCCTGTCTTAGAAAACAAAACAGAAGGAAGCCAAAAATCAAGAACACCAATGATGTAATTTGAGAAGGTCCCTTCAGAATGATGTTTCAAAGAAAAAAAAAACCAGAAAAGAGACTGAGTTGTTTAAGTAACAATAGCATGGTGTTGAGGTTACCAGTGAGTATCAGGTATTTGTTTTACACAGGATTGTCTTCAAAGTATGGGTACATAAAATAGCCCACTGCACTGAAGTATTGAGTTTCTCGAGCATTCTAGAACAATCCCCAATTTATTTGTCATTGTCTACAGCCTAATAAAATTGTGCTTTCTGTTCATTTTACATTTTATCACTGTCTATCATAAAGGGTTGTGTTAATTAACCTATAAATACAGATAGATGGTTTTATCCCATGGCCATGAAGAGGGCTTTAAAATAAAGAATTGAAATGATAAAGCAGTCTAGTAATTTGCCACAATTACTTCAGTGAAATATTACGTGGAATTACCCATGGCAGTAATGCATGGATCAGGACTTTCTAATAAAAGTTGCTAAGTGGAGAAGAAAGAGAAAGAAAAAGCATTGTGCCAGGCACGCTTCACTAGTCTTCAGTTCCCTAACACGGACAGTGGAAAACAGAACCAACGAAGTTGGAGGGTGATGGAAAGATCTTCCCTGGAAGGGGAGGTGTCCTTGCTTTTTCTGGAAAGTCTGCCTAGTTTAGGAGACCTATCCAAGTTTAATTAAAGTCTGCAGCTGGTACAAAAGCAAAGGAGAGAAGGAAATTAGGGCAGACCCCAAACTAATGAGAGTCCAGGATCTCATTTTGAACTTTCCTCTCTGTTATGAAAGAAACACAGCTTGTCAATTGTGCCTTTGTTCATGGTGACAAAACTCTCAGGAGAGGAAGATTCTGAACTCGGCTGCAGGAAGACCTGTATTCAGGTTGCTTCCTACTTGGGGTCCATGGCCACACTCAGTGAAAACTATCGTCTTTGTTTATTTATTTTGTTACATTTTAAACAATTGGAAAAAATATGGCTGTGTAAACTGAGCCATTTTGAAGTTCAACTTCTCTGGATCCCATAGCAAAAGAATTGACCTTTGTCATCAGCACTAGTGGTATATTCAGGCTTTGACCTTAGTGGGAGCAAGGGCCTCAGAGAACACAGCCTATAGGGGATGGCCTTTTGTGATATTACTCAAGTTTAAAAGCCACAAGGGAGATGAAGAAAGCTGGTAGTTCCTGTAAGATATAGTTGATATTTGATATAGTTGTGTGTGTGTGTAAACATGGTGTACACATGTGTGTGAATGCATGCAAAAGCCAGAAGAAATCTTTGGGTGTAGGTCTTCAGTAGCTAGTCAATATTAGATATAGAGTCTAGCCTGAAATTCATCAAGTAGGCCAGGGTGGCTGGTAGTACTTAAGTGTCTGCCTATCTCCACATTAACTAACACTGGGATCGTATGTTCAAGCCACCATGTTTGGAATTTTTAATGTGGGTTCTGGGCACTAAACTCAGTCAATGTTATTTTTTAAATAAGTGCTCCTTCAGCTGAGATTTCTTCCCAGGCCAATAATTTACTGGGAGTCCTCTACTCCTTCGTCAAGAGAACTATCTTTATTCTAAAAATCTTTAGCCTTTAATGCACATCTGTATTATGAAGGGGAGTCTGCTTTGCTCAGAGTCCATTTATTTAAATGCTAATCACACGTAGAAAAAATATTGATTTACAGAAATAGCTAGTCTAATGTTTTATTACTGGTCTAGACAAGCTGACATATTAAAATTGGCCATCATAGTAACTGCTATTAAGAGTAATTTGTGTACCCAAAGCTGAACCCACCAGGTTACAATGGATGGTTTCAATCCAGTCCTTACAGGCAACACTGTAAACTCAATGAATTTGGAAAAGTGACCAGTAAGGTTTGTTAAGGTTTTAGCAGGTTTGATAGGGATGGGAGGAATATAAAAAGGATGGAGGAGAGAGTAATTTGAATATATTATATACGTATATAGAGCTTTGAAGGACAAAATAGATTAAACAAGAAGAATGTAATGGTATTTTCATAGCTCTTCATAATTGCCAGTCACAAAGAATGCATGTAAGTTTGACTGCAACCCCATGGGAAGGGTTATATAATTATTCTCATTTTATGGATGAGAAAACTAACATATGGGAAAGTGAAATAACAGCTTATGTTTACAAATAATAACAAAGAGATACGAAGCTGGAACTCAGGGAGTCGTTCTAGAGTCTGAGGTTTTTAACTATCACAGCAAGATGGATTTAAATAATTAGATCGTCTAGACCCTTGTTCCTTTATGGGAATACTTAAATAACAGCAGGTAATGTGTAGTAGATATAAGAGGCAGATCGCATTAGAAGCTGCATATGAAGATACCGGCATATTAGCAAATAGATGATAGAAAGTGAGCAGAATTTAGCTCTCTTCCACCTCCTTTAAGTTGCTTTCTCTTGTGTTGTCTTGTATTTAGAAGTTTCTTCACTCTAGACAGCTTGACTAAAATCTTGCTCTCCTTATGGTCCTTACAAGGTGTTGTCTTTCTGCTTACTTATTTACCATTAACTTCTCCTAGTTGTCACTGTGATTTATTTAGACTGAAATCTGAGCACTTAATTCAACCCCTGGAATGTAGTAAGATCTTCATGCCACTAAAAGAATCGGTGGGTAGATTTAAGAATTAATGATTTTTTTTTTTTTTTTTTTTTTTTTGTGGTTGACAGATAAGAAACCAAGGCAGAGTATGATTACAAGATGTGATCCTGATTTGGACAACTGGTGGCCTGGTGTAATAGGTCTCTAGAAATCACTCCTACATATTTTTTTTCATTCAGAAAACATATTTAAATGTTAACAAAGGTTCTTAATCTCTTTTGTGTCTCAACAGAGGAGTTTTGGAAAAAAAAATTGAACATAAACCAAGTGTTGGGAGAAATGGACCATCTTGCCTGGTTTTATGGGTAGTTTCTGGTCAGATTTTGGGGACTTTTTAATCTCCAAAAGATTCCTTTGGAGGGAGATGAATTTTGGAGATAAGCAGTTAAGGAATCATTGATTTATGGCAAAGACACCTATATTTAGACCAAAAAGAAAAAGCCTTACCGTCTCCAACTGTCATTGTTCCCGCATTCTGCCTTTCCTGGAAACTGATGAGAAACACCTCTGTAATTTAAGCCTAATGACAATTAAAGTACAAAGTCATTGCCTACTTTTATTGAATTGTCTTTTATTTAATGGACTAATTGAAGGGATGATCCATTGCTACAGAAATCGGTGTGCTCATCCCAGTTAGACTTGCTTCCTCTCACTTTAGATTTTTAATCTTGGTTATTACTGGAGGCCAGGCTTGGGCATTGAGATAGAGTTCTTGGGATTATCTCTGGCTTAACTGCCTATGTATGGAGTGACCTTGAGTAGATGGTCAAACCTATGCCCATCCTAACTTCTTCTCATGTCAAAGATGAGTAATATATATTATATATTATATATTATATAATATATAATATATTATATATTATATTATATATATATATATATATATATAAAACACTTACTTCTTTTTATACAATATGTGATTATGTGAAAATCACTTAAGACAGTAAGACAGCAGGGCAGTGGTGGTTCATGCATATAATCCCAGCACTTGGGAGGCAGAGGGAGGGGGATTTCTGAGTTTGAGGCCAGCCTATCTACAGAGTGAGTTCTAGGACAGCCAGGGCTATACAGAGAAACCGTCTCCAAAAAAAAAAAAAAGACAGTAAGACATAAAACTATACAGTCTACAAACACAAGCTGTTGTTATGACTTTGGATATATATTCCTTTACACTTTAAACTCAGAGTCTAAATTTTTAAACACATGCAAACTTCCAGAGATTACCTGCATTTAATCATTGCAACTTCTTTCTGCATTCCAAAGTCTCAGAGTCCTTGTCTCTGTGTCATGGTTCCTATAGTTTATGTCTCAAATTCTGTCCTCAATGCCATAACAAATTTAGACTTATTTTTTCTCCATTAAATATCTTTGTGTCTCCCCACCTTGCATTGATCTCTGAAATGCCCCTTTCTATGTCATTGAGAAAACTCCAAAATTTCCAGGTGTTCACAATTTGAGACTTTAAATTTCCATTTTTACATAAAGTAAACTTCTGACCCCAGAAATGTGATGGATTCACTCATCCAAGGAGAATAAATTGTTCTGTTTTCACATATGTTCTCTTTCTCTGATGCTGTGACTTATTAACTCAAAATCTTTTTCTTTTTCTTTTCTTTTCTTTTTTTTTTTTTTTTTTTTTTTTTTTTGCTATTGTGTCTGCAATGCAGCTCAGTGGTAGAGAGAATACTATGAGCAAGGCCCGAGGTTCAAGCTCTTGTACCTGACACAGACAGAAGCATATATTTCTGCTCTCACTTGGATCCTATGTTCATCAATCTGGTGGAGTCACTTCTTGCTGACTGAATTTTATTAATAGCATAACACCATTTTTATTAATATGTTTTGGAAATCATGGGTCATGTTTTTTACACATCATTGGGTCCACTATGCCAGCAAGGTGATTGGCATGTTGTGGACATTTAATTAATAGCTGGTGAAATATCACCCATCTTATCAGAAAAAGTCTCATCCTGTCAGAACACAAAGTCAGAATATAATTTGTCTTAAAATCTACAAACCAACCCATCCATTTCATACTTATTTTTTTTGAGTTATGATATAATGTACAGGTTATTCTCTTAAAGAGTATAGTTTGATGGGTTTGTGGGAATGCAGTTTGAGGTGCTTTGGCAAATGTCTGTGACTGTGTATCTATCACTGTGATGGTTAAGTTTAATTGTCAGTTTGACTACCTGAGAGATCACTATAGCACACCTCTGGGTTGTCTGTGAAGTTGTTTTCCAAGAGAATAAACCACAGGAGGAACACTCCCTAAATATAGGTGTTATTGTTCCCAAGGCTGGAGGACCAGATAGAAGGAAAGGTGAAAATGGAAGAGCTTGTAGTCCTGACTTTAATAGCCTAGCCTCTCTGATAGGATGCGAATTTCTCTGCTCCACCAGGCCTATGCTCTCACGATGCACTGAAGTTTCTGGAAGTGTGAATCAGAACAGATCCTTCAGCCCTTTATTTATCATGCTTAGGTGCTTTGTTACGGGGGAGAATTTAGCATACTCACCACAATCTATGAAGAATATTTTTATTTTCCTCTCAGCATTTCATGGTGGTCCCTGGATTTCTTCTAATAAATATCCTATCCTGTTTGCGTGGTTGTGGTGCCAGTTGATGTCTTTTAGATTTTGTGTTTTGTGTCTTGCCTGTCTTACTATTTCTAATATGAATATTCATGTATATTTTTGTGAGTAAATGTTTTTTTTTCCTGTTACTACTACTACTATTAATACTACTATTGTTTTATTTACAATCCAGTCATTGCCCCCTTCCAGTCCCCACTTCCACAGTTTCTCATCCCATTCCTCCTCGCCCCTGTCTCCAAGAGGATGCTCCCCGTCACCAGTCCTCTTCCCTCATGGGGAATCAAGTCTCTCCCAGTTTAGGTGTATCTTATCCCAGTGAGGCCAGACCACACACTCCTCTACTATATATGTTTCAGGGCCTCGAACCACCCCATGAGTGCTGCCTGGTTGGTGGTTCAGTTTCTGCAGGCTCCCTGGGGTCTAGGTTAGCTGAGACTGTTGGTCTTCCTATGGAGTTGCCCTCCCCTTCAGCTTCTTCAATCAACCCTAATTCCACCATAGGGATCCCCAATGGATCAATGGTTGGGTGTAAGTACCTGCATATGTCTCAGTCAGCTGCTGGTAGAGCCTCTGAGAGGACAGCCATACTAGGCTACTGTCTGCAAGCACGTCATAGCATCAGTAACAGTGTCAGGCCTTGGAGCATCTCACCCCATGAGATAGATCCTAAGTCGGGTCAGTCTTTGGATTACCTCTCCCTCAGTGTCATTTCCATTTTTGTCCCCGCAGTTCTTTTAGACAGTAGTAGTCCTGGATCAGAAAATTTGACCGGAGGTTGGTAACCTTATTCCTCCACTCGAGGCCCTGTCTGTCTACTGTAGGTGGACTTTCTGAGTTCCCTCTCCTAACTATTGGGCATTTTGGCTAAGATCACCCCCATTGAGGCCTGTGAGTTTCTCACCTTCCAGATCTCTGATACTTTCTATAGGGTACTACGCTCCCACTCCCTGAGGCTGCATATGTACATTCATTCTGCTGGCTCACTAGGCTTTTATTCTGCACCCCCATATCTCAACCTGTTCTACTTTTCTCTTCCCTATCCCCTCTCCCACTCAAGACCCTCCCTCCCTCTCTCTGCCTCCATGATTATCTTCTCGCCCCTTCCAAGTGGGATTGAAGCATTTTCACTTGGGCTTTTCTGTTTGTTAACCTTTTTATGTTCTGTGAGTTGTATCCTAGGTATTCTGTGCTTTTTGGCCAGTATCCACTTATCAGTGAGTATATACCATGCATGTCCTTTTGGGCCTGGGTTTCCTCACGCAGGATGATATTTTCTAGTTTCCACCATTTGCCTGCAAAACTCATTATGTCCTCATTCTTAATAGCTTAATAGTATTCCGTTGTGGAAATGAACTACATTTTCTGTATTCATTCTTTGGTTATGGGACATCTGGGCTGTTTCCAGCTTCTGGCTATTACAAATAAGGCCACCATGAAAATAGTGGAACACATGTCCTTGTGGTATGGTGGGACATCTTTTGGGTGTATGCCCAAGAGTGGTATAGCTGGGCATACATATAGCTGGTCAAAGGCATTTTAATAGCAGAAATCCAAAATGAATATTTCCTGGACCCTGCCTACCACAGCAAATTCATAGTAGATTATAATCTAAGAAGGACCTACCTGAGGAAGATCACTGGCTAGATTTTAGTTTCTACTTGTTGGCTCCTGACAGATTTTCTTTCTGGTCTATTCTATTTGATGTTCTGTAGGCTTCTTGTACATTTATGGCCATCTCTTTCTTTATGTTGGGGAGTATTTCTTCTATGATTTTGTTGAAGATATTTTCTGTTCCTTTGAGCTGTGACTCTTCCCTCTCTTCTATTCCTCTTATTTATTAACCTTAGGTTTAGTCTTCTCATTGTGTCCCGGATTTCCTGGATATTTTGGATTAGGATCTTTTGACACTTTGTATTTTCACCTAGTGACTGTTGTGTCACTATCTTCTATGGTATCTTCTACACCTGATATTCTCTCTTCTATTTCTTGTATTCTGTTGGTGATGGTTGCATCTGTAGCTCCTGATCTCTTTCTTAGGTTTTCCACTTCCAGGTTTGCCTCCTTTTGTGATTTCTTTATTTTTTCTACTTCCATTTTTAGGTCCTATGCCATTTTGTTCAATTCCTTCACCTGTTTGTGTTTTTCTGTATTTCTTTAAGGGATTTCTTTGTTTCCTCTTTAAGGGCTTCTATCTGTTTGCATATGATTTTCTGTATTTCTTTAAGTGAATTATTTATATCCTCCTTAAAGGTCTCTGATATCTTCTTGATATGGGATTTTAGGACAGTATCATGCTTTTCAGGTGTGTTGGGATATACAGAGCTTGGTGTGGTTCTAATGGTGCCAAAGTACATTTGCTTCTGTTGCTTATTATTGTTGTTCTCGCCATCTAGTTATGTCTAGTGTTAACTGGTCTGGATATCTCTGTCTAAAGCCTGCCTTCTGTGTCCCTGGTTCTAGCAGATCTCCTGGAAGACCTGTAGACTGTGGGGGTGGGTGGTAAGAATGGCAGACATGGCTATCTGCCCCAGCAGAGGTGCAGACTGGAAGGGAGATATGGTTAACGTGGAAGGGAAGGATTCCACATTTTCTGGGTTGCTTGGGGGTCCCAGCTGGTGCAGTTACTTGGGTAGGAGTTCTCACCTGTGTCCCTGGTTCTAGCAGATCTCCTGGGAGACCTGCAGACTACACCTGCTGCTCGTGAGAGAGGCAGACACAGAGATCTGTCGAAGCAGAGGTGCAAACCAGAAGGGAGTAAATGTTTTCATTAGTCTCAGATAAATACTTTAAACTATATTTGCTGAATCATGTAATAAGTGCATATTTAATTTATTAAAGCTTACATGCGTGGATTTAAAATGAGTTTGTTACTTTGCTTTCTGGTTTTTTTTTGTTTGTTTTTTTTGTTTTTGTAAAACCCTTTGCACATTTTATGCACATTTTAGTTGCCTTCCAACCTTTGCAGTGCTGAGTTGTTTTAACTTTGAGCTGTTCCAGAGGTCCTCAAGTATAATCTCAGTGAAATTTTGCTTTCTATTTTCCTAATGACTTGCATATTTGGTCCTTTATATGTCTTCATGATTCTTCTGTATAACTAACTTGGTGAAGCCTCAATTATCACCACCAGCCCCTTTTAAGTCGACTAATTGCCTTAATTTTGAGTTTTTAAGAGTTCTATTAATCCACATGTTATTTTTTCTGATAATTCAAATATTTCCTCTTATATTACTTCTGGTTTACAGTTTACAATTCCATTTTTGTTACTTTTTTGACCCGAGAGCTGGGATAGTTTTTATTTTCTTCACATTGTCTTTTGGAAAGTTAGCCTGATTCTCTTTAACTGTCAACTTGACCCAGCCTAGAGGCAACCTAGAGGCAAGCCTCAAAGGACGAATCAGCTATGAAGTTGGGCTATGGACATGTTTGTGTGGGGTTGACTTAACTTTTCGTAGACGAGGGAGACCAAGCCCACCGTGGGCAGCACCACCTGTAAGCACGTGGTCTTGAGGTACATCAGAAAGCTAGGAGAGAGGAAAGGAGAGAGGGGGTGAGGATGATGTGATTATGTTAGAACCTAAAAAATTAATTAAAAAAATAAAAAAGACAAGGGGAAAAAAAGCTAGCTGAGCATAACACAGACTGTGATTTAGCAAAGGCTCCTGTTCCCCTATGGTTCCTGTTATACTTCCTTTGCTGTGACGTGAGTTCCTGAAGCTGTGCGGAAGAGCAGGTAGGTCTTCCTTTAAGTTCCCAATTTTGAGTGCATGTATAGACTCCTTCAGTGACAAATTATAATCTGGAGTTGTAAGCCAATACCCCTTCTTTTCCCCCAAGTTGCTTTTGATACATGTTTTATCACAACAGACAGAAACTATAACAAGGTCTCAATATTGTTTTGAAGAAATTTATTTTCCATAATTTTTCCCCTTACGGACATTTTATGAAAGAGAAATTTATATAAATGTCACCATGTTTGCTACACTTAGCCTGTACCTACTGTTTTGTGTATCAAATTATCTTTCTTTAATTAATACTGAGTAGACGCCACAGGGCAATGTTCTAGAAGTGATATTTGAGTGTGTTGAATCTATTGATCCTTTCATGGAGGTCATCTGGTAATTACTTTCCAAGATATTTTGCAGCTTCTACCCCACAAGTAGTTCGTTATCTGGTTAATACTCCCTCGTGTATTTCATTGTTTGTGGGAGGAAAAAAAATCAAAGGTTTGATTTGTTTAATACTGAAATGCAGCTGATTTTTATAGCACTGTGTGCTTTGACATTACTTCACATAGTCTTTGGTCATTCTCCCTTAGCTATAGAATTTGAGGTAATTTCAATGCACACAGTGAGCTTTATATAGACAGGTTTAATAGTTCCTTTTCTATATATATGTTTTTGTTTCTCTATCTTACCTCATTGTATTTGCTTCCATGTTCATTATAAAACTGAATAGAATCGTGACGCTAAACGTCCTTGCAGTCTTAAAGGAAATACAATAACCATTGTTTCTATTTATATTATTACTTGGGAGGTTTTATTATTTTTTAAATTGTCCTCTTTTATATGTTCCTAATTTGATGAAGTACAGATACATTACACATGAATATTATATGTTTCAAGTGCTTTTTCTGCACTCTTTGGAATATACTACTTTTAATTTATTTATGTGGAGAAATACAGTGATTTTTTAAATTTGCAGTAAGTTTCTGCTTTTTTAGGAAACCCCATTTTGTGGTGCTGTATTCCTCTTATGTATTCACAGACTGAGGCTGCTAAAATTTTGTCAGAGATACTTAGATCTGTGCTCATGAGGGATAGCAGTCTGTAGGCTTGTTCTATTTAGATGTCTATCTGATTTTAATTATAAGCTAATGCTGGCTCCATAACATGAGTTGAATAGCTTTGGACTATTTCTATTTTAATGGAAGATTTCACTGTAGTTTGTTTGTTTGTTTGTTTGTTCGTTCATTTGTTTTTACACTTTATAAAAGGATTTGCCTCTTTCTGATGAGATCATGGCTTTTCCTTGGGAGATATTTGTCACAATAAAGTCCCTTTCTGAACAGATGCAAGACGATTTATAATGTTGATTCCTTCTATCATTGGTTAATTTTTATACTTAGGGAAATTTTCTGGTTTTCTTCTTTCTAAGTTGGAGGATTTATTGTCATAAAGATAATATTGGTTTTAGAATTCCTAAGGTATAATTTTCACTTCTTTGGTAACTATCTTCTTGTATTCAGTCTTGTTGTTGACCATTCCACTTCACACTTTGATCATGCTAACATGATTTTTATTGTTGCAAATTAAAATTTTCTTTTTTTGTAGTTACGTGAATGTGTTTCCTTACTAATTGCCTCATTTCTGAGTAGGAGGACATATTTATCCTCTCTCTCTCTCTCTCTCTCTCTCTCTCTCTCTGTGTGTGTGTGTGTGTGTGTGTGTGTGTGTGTGTGTGTATGTTGTCTAGACCTAACCATGAGTGTATTAGTATATTTTACTTACTTCAATATACGGGGAAAACTTTTCTTCTCTTCATAGGTTAGGGTTTCAGTTTGAATAAACCATTAGGAGTTGAATTGTATTTGGCTTTCTTGTGGCCACAGTTTCATATAGTGCAGCTTTCCAGTTCTTGTATTTTTGAGCTGAAATGACCTGGCTCCAGTGGAGAAGACAGTGTTAGGAGATTTTGATCAATGCTTTTGCTTCTCATCTTTTAATAGTCACTACAAGGAGAGAAGGATTCTCTCTGTGAGCTCTTGCTAACAATCCAACGGAAAACTTGATGAAATCCTTATTCTGAGAGAAAGTTCCTAATGAGGGCATGCAAATAGTTTTCTTGGATCTTTTCTTAGGTGTTTAGCATCTCTTATGTAAGCTTTATGTGCCCCAAATATCAGGAGTAAGATGACCCGGTGGTAACTGTGTCATTCCCAGTGGCAGGAAATCCCCAATTTTTACTTTATCATGTGACAGAGAGTACTGACAGAGTTCCTTGTGTTTTTCTTGGTGAAATCTGTGTTGTATTGTTGAAGGGAAGGGTGGTCACAAGGAAATTCTCGGTCATTCCCAACAGCAGTAATCTTGTCTGTCTCCATGAATGATCCTTGACATAAATGACTTTTCTGCCCTTCTCTTTCAGGTGAGAATTTTTATCTAGTGTGTATGTGGGATGTTTGTGATGAATTTTCTTACAGACCTAGTGATAGAGGATTTTTGAGTCTAGTGGAACCCTTCTTGGTGCAATTGTCCCTGACCCAATGACATAGGATACCAGGTACTCATGGTAACCAAATGTTGGCTTACAATTGTGGCCCTGAGCTTATTGTCTGATACCAGTAAAGATTAAATGTGTGGTTACTCATGTAAGTATGCAAAGCAGAAGTGCATTTTATTAAGGAGGGTTACAGAAATTGAAAATTGAGAAAAAGCGAAAAATTGAGGGTGAAAGAAAGAAATCCAGAAGAGTGGGAGGAGTCTTCAAGAGAGAAATCAAACCATAGAGTTCATTGCCCAGCATTTTTTACAGGAAAGAATTTGACAAAGGCTAATTGATTGCAGTAATATTGATTAGTGCTGTGCGTTATCATGGAGCCAGCCAAAGGAGGGCCCCATGAGGGGAGTGAGCATGTAGTACCTCAGATGCTGTCTATGCTTCAGGGATGCCCTGCTTGTGAGTCTTTGAGTTGTGAGCTTTGTAGCTGCTGACCTGGACTCTGCTAGTCATTAACACTAGATAGTCTTAATACTGTCAGTCTTGCAGGAGTCTTAGGACCTTTTTACTGGACAGTGTTCTCTTTATTCTCTTATTTACATGCTTAGCTTATAGCTCTATTATGACTAGGACTTGATTCTATCAAAGTCACCAAGATGTAGCTGCAATCTTTCTTGGTTGCTTCATATTTACCTCCTTGTCCTGGAAGAGATACAGGGTTGTCTTCAAGATGGCCGCATTTTGTTAGAGCCCAACCTTACTTATAATTTGTTTTGTTAAAATCAGATATATTAGTAACAAAGATATATGAAAGGATAATAGTGCCCCACCTTTGTTCCTTAAGAACTTGTGGAGGAAGGAGAAGGAGGCTGCTGACCTTCCATAACTGGTCCAGAGCACTGTCCCTCTTCTCGTTTCTTCTACTTCATGCACTCTTTAGTTTTTTACAAATCAACACAACTAGAGTCACTTGGGAAGAGGGAACCTCAACTGAAGAACTGCCTCAACAAATTTGGTCTGTAGGCATGTTTATTGGAACTTTTCCCAACTGGGGATTAATGTAGGAGGACCTAGCTTACTGAGGGTGGTGCCATCCATAGGGAGGAGGTATAGGAAGGGTAGCTGAGAATGGCAGTAATCAGTATTTTCCTGTGGTCACTGCTTCAGTTCCTGTTTCTGGATCCTGATGTGGCTTTTAACCAGGCAGCTTTTGGTTATAGTCTTTATCACAGCAACAGAAAACCAAACCAGAGTACTTAGGAATTTCATACCCAGCAATGATAGCTCTTAATCGCTATTTGGAGTATTCTATGCTTTGTCATTTATCTTTTAGACAAGGTTCTGTAAAAGCTGTTTTAGTTCTGGAGTTCCCAAGGACTCACTTCCTTTTCTTTTCAGTATCTAGACACTTCAGGTTCCTTGCTTCTTGTTTTCCCTGACTGTGTTAAGTCCTGGAGAGTATGTAGTATTCTCTAATCCCTCTCTGACCTGATTACTTTTCTTCACCAGGTAGTAGATTTATAGCATTCAGATGTTCAGTACATCTAACCCACATTTTCTAATATATGCCAATGTGTGCAGGGGTTGTTTGGGGGGGGAGATCTCAGGACCTACTATAGTTCTGATAACAGGTAGGGTTTGAAAAGTCAAATGTGTTTGAAAAGTAAGGATTGGAGACATTGCTCACTGGTTAAGAAGATGCCTCAGTTAGGGTTTCTATTGCTGTGATGAAAACATCATGGCCAAAAATCAAGTAGGAGAGGAGAGGAAAGGGTTTATTCAGCTTAAACTTCCAGATCATAGTCCATCATTGGAGAATGTCAAGACAGGAACTCAAACATGACAGGAACCTGGAGGGAGGAGCTGATGCAGAGGCCATGGAGGGGTTATGCTTCCTGGTTTGCTTCACATGTCTTGCTCACCCTTTCTTCTAGAGCCCTGGAACAGCCACAGCCCAGTGATGGCAGCACCTACAGTGCTTCCCAATTAATCATTATTTGAGAAAATATCTTATAGCTGGATCTGATGGAGGCATTTCCTGAACTGAGGCTTCTTTCTCTCTGCTGACTCTAGCTTATGACAAGTCGACACACACACCAACTGGTATAGAGGACTTGTTGTTTTCCCAAAGAACCTAAATTTCTTTCCCAGTACCCAAGTGAGACAGCTTACTGTAATTTTAAATTTCATCTCCTGGAGATACCACACCCTCTTCTGGCTGCTTTGGTTGCCTATATACACCTCCTTCAACCCCACTCTCTCTCACACACACAAATGCAAGTAAAAGTAAATACAAAAATTGAAGAAGAGGTGCTATTTCCACCCAGTCTCATTGTTAGTCTGTTCCTGGCAGTCTCTGTATTTGAACTCCTATGTCACTGTCTATGACTAGACCCTCGCAGTTTCAGATATGGCTTGCTAGATACTTTACAAACTTCTGTCTGTTTCACCTTACATTCTTCATTTTATCCATCTTATGAAAATCCTGTAATCACCATTTCTCTGTAGGAAATGTCTCTGAGGCTACCATCCTTAGACCAATGTCTCTGGGACTACTTTTTAAAGGTCTTTTAAAATTGAGTTTAGTTCATCCCCTAACGAACCTCAGACACCCCCATGTTCCCAGACACCTCTCCCTTCTCATTATTCATTTTCTGCTTTAATTTCTCTCCATGTTTTTCCTCCCCCTACATTAATCCCAGTAGTCTTTTGAAAATAGCTCATGTAAAATATCTCTATGAAGCTTTCTCTCATGCTGTATGTTTTCCTTCACTAACCTTCAAGAATGCAGAAGGTGTCACTTGTTATACAAGGACAGTTAGATACTAGGGAGATAGTGCCACAATTGGAGTTGTGGATCTTGGATTTAAATTCCATATTAGTATTTAAAATTAGTGAGGTTTTGGGAGACCACATGAATTCTTAATATTATCTTTATTTAATTAAAAAATAGGAATAATAACTACAACTTTACATAGATTGAGTGCTATGATTGAGTGAGTCACTTAATATGAAACAGTAGCCGTATAATATGCACTGTTGGTAGCTACTATGGTTCTGAGTATAGCCTTTACTACTCATTGGTACCTAGTATATGCTACTGCTACTTCCTGTTATTATTTAACTACTTCATGGGTTTATGTCTGTCTCTTCTAAATGGAGAGCCGATGGATGAGCTGTCTATTATTATATTTTTGTGTGTTCCAGAGTGGTAATATCTTCTCATTTATCAAAATACTTAAGCAGCTCATTCTTTGATAAATTTGTCTTAGTAGTATATTTTCTTCCTGTAAGTACAGAGTGGACAGGTTAATGCCAGAATTAATAAAGTGGCTTCAGGTAGAAATCATTGGATTGATGTGACATATTCATCATCAAGGGTCTTAGTACTGAAGTACCCTGCAGCTTATGTGGGCTATGTTTTGTGGTGCCTGTAACTCCTCTGGCTCCTACAATCCTTCCTTCCCCTCTTCTGTAGGGCTCCCTGCCTCGGTCTAATGTTTGGCTATGGGTCTCTGTATCTGTTCCCAACAGCTGCTGGAAGAATCCTCTCTGATAACAATTGAGCTAGAAAATGATCTATGAGTAAAATAGAATTTCATTATGAACCATTTCATTTACTTTCCGTTTTTTTTTTTTTTTTGGCAGTGGTGTTTGGTCCTACTCTAGGGCTCTGAGCCACACATCTTCTGGATCTTGGCCATTCAGGCAGCATTGGGCATGGGCTCCATCTTGGGGCTGGTGCCTCAAGTTAGACCAGTTATTTGTTGGCCACTTTCATTGGCTCCAATTCCCCAGTGCCTCAGAACATCTTACAGGCAGGACAGGTTGTTGGTCAAAGATTTTATGATTGGGTTGGTTTCTTAGACTCATAATTGGGAGACTAACCTGGTTACAGAAGATAGCTTTGTTCAGGCTTAATATCCTGCATTTACTAGGAGTCCTTACTAGGGTCACCTTCAAAGGGTCTAGGAACTTCCACTGCCCTGGGTTTCCACATCACTCCCTAAATACCCACCAACTTCACTCACCTCTCTCTGTTTTCTCCCGTTCTCTCTTCATCCCTCTCTCCTTCACCTGTTTCCATTTCCTTTTGCTCCCAATCAACTCACAAAATCTCTATTTCCCCTTCCCAGGGAGTTTCATGTGTCTCCCTTAGAACTCTCTGCTTTAAGTTCTCTGGGCTGTGGATGTAGTGTGACAATCCTTTACTGAACAGCTAATAACCACTACAAGGAAGTACATATTATGCTTGTCTTTCTTTGTCTGAGTTGCCTTGATCAGGATGATTTTTTTTCTACTTCTTTCTATTTGCCTGAAAACTTTATGATGCTGTTTTGAAATCCAAGAAGGATCCGAGAGAACCTCTTGTAGTTCTTATACACTCCTAATCCCCCAATTTCCATTCTGAATCAGAATAACTTGTGTTTTGCATGTAATAAACACATTGGGTAATTGATAATCCTTACAACGTCTAAGAGCACTAGATGCACCAGGAACTTCATATCTGCAATAAAACACAGGTACTAAGGTTTGAGTCAAGCTTTTCACCTATCTCAATCTCGATGTACTATTAGAAATCAGAGTTATTAGTGTTTCCTCATAGAGACCTCATGTACAGCTCTTGGACCATCATGCTTTACCTGACATGATAGCTTTGTATCCTCACTAATGGATGAGTATGGATGCAAAGATTGTGGTTAATTCAATCTTCCTATACCCTTCTCCAAGATGGATGACTACCAACACAGAGAAAGATCATTGTTACTGAAAGAATAATTTTTTGGGGGGTGGTAACAGGTTCGAGACAGGGTTTCTCTGTATAGCTCTGACTGTCCTGGAACTCATTCTGTAGATCAGGCTAGCCTCTAACTCAGAAATCCACCTGCCTCTGCTTCCCAAGTGCTGGGATTAAAGGCATGTGCCACCACTGCCCGGCTAAAAGAACAATTTTCAATCCAGCAGCATGGAATCCTAGACAGATGGTTAGAAGTCCAGAGTCTGAGGCCACGTATCTAGACAACTGAATTAGACTGCACATTTTGATAAGAGCCATTAGTTTATGCAAAGATATTAAAGATTGAAAAATAATAGGTTGGATCAGATTCAGAAACTTTGTGTCCAGCAAACAACCTAGGACTTAGCATCTCTCACCAGCTCCTGGATGAACCTGTTCACCGCTGGATCAGTCCTTGATCATCCATTTTAGTCTTGATGTTAACAGACCATTAGACCTAACTTGGAAGGATGCTTCTGAAAGGAGGAGTGATCATTTTCTACTCAATAATTTAATGGGAATCAAGTTCACCCTCACTATCAGTACTTTTGCAGCCACCAAACCCCAACACTTGCTGATGCTGAAAAGTGCTTGCTGACAGGAGCCTGATATGGATATCTCCTGAGAGGCTCTGTCAGATTCTTGCAGCCAAACATCGTTCTGAGCAAGGGGACTCCAATGGAGGAGTTAGGGGAAGGACTGAAGGAGCTGAAGGGGTTTGCAAGCCCATAGGAAGAACAACAATATCAACCAGTCAGACCCACAGAGCTCTTAGGGACTAAACCAGCAACCAAAGAGTACATATGGAGGGACCCACAGCTCCAGCTGCATATGTAGCAGAGGTTGGCCTTGTCTAGCATCAATGGGAGGGGAAGCTCTGGATCCTGTGAAGGCTCGATGCCCCAGTGTAGGGGAATGATAGGGTGGTAGGGTGGGAGTGAGTGTGTGGGTGGGTGGGGGAGCACCTTTGTGGAGTCAGGGGAGAGGGGTGGAATGGGGGATGTTTTGGGGGGGAAACCAGGAAGGGGGATAGCATTTGAAATGTAAATAAACAAAATAATCAAAAAAAGAAAGAAAGAAAAAAGGACAAAAAAAGGAATGAAGTTCACTCCCACTGTCAGTACATTTGCACTCAATAGCTTATTCTACTATACAGAAAAGTTCAAGAGACATGGTGAAAGATTAATTTGGATGTAATTTTGTATCTATAAATCAAAAGTAGCATTTGAAACATAATTCATAATTTAATATGATCTACATCACTGAGATTTTTTTTACTAGAAATGTTTTGACAGAAGAAAAGTGTAAGCTTAGATATGTACAAATACACAGACACATTGATCAATTTTAATCCTTTTAACTCCTGATTTGGTCTTGCACCATAATAAGGAAGCAAAGCTGAAAGCCTGGGAAAGAGATTATTCTGCCAGGGAGCTGGGATGCAGAGTGAAGCTGAAATGCTCAGGAAAGAGGCTTCCTCGAGCATTTGAAGCATTAGTCTGCTGCCGTGTTTATGCACCGTTGGATTTTCGCTTGTCAGTGTATCAGAATTAAGGTTGAGCCAGATAGATTGTTAACAATGTCAAATTTGATTGTTGCAATATGTTCTAAATCACGGCTGCCAGGGGTGGATCTTGCTGACTTTTGCATCTTCCTACACAAGTCTCAGAAGAATGATAGATGGGCATATTCTTTTCAAAATGTAAACTGAGAATTTATTTAGAAACAAGTGACACTTTAGTCGGTAGATGTGTGTGAAAATATTCCACCTACTGGTGAGACCCAGGAAAAATCTTTCTTTGAATTTCATCATCACCAAAGAATGTAGCATGCATTCAGTGTGATTTATTTTTGGTTTGAGCAATAATATATTTTTAATAAAAACATTTATTGATAAGTCACTAATCTAAACATCCCAATGGTCGAGAATATTAAAACTATGAATCACCTGCAAAGAAAGGGATCCATTTTAAAAATAAAGTCAACTTACAAAAAAAAATCACAGCGACTATTAATAAACCAAAACACATTCATGGATTTGAATGTTTTCACTTTTAAAATACTAGTATTTTAAAATGAACTAACATTCAACTTGGTAGTTAAAGAATATAGTAAAAGAAGCCTTACCCATATGTTCAAAATATTTACTACGTCCCTACTACATACTACATGCTTTGAAAAGACCTGGCAATAAACATCTCCTCTACACACTTATTAGTATTCTTTATTCACACCAGATAATTTCACTAAGGACAGAGGTGACATGAACATAACAATATGCATTTGCTTCGAGTGGGAACAGATGTTCCTGGCACTGTCCTCAGTTCTATGTGACTGTTCCTTCCCAGCAGTCATGGCTACACTGCATGGGTGCAATTAGAATAATTTAAGCTCTAGGATGAAGTCACAAAGATTTAAAGTGATTAACTTAAGAATCAATAGGCAGGGGTAGATAGGTAGAATTGAATGGTAGATACAAACTGTTCTATTTTTGCATCAGTTTAAATCCTTTCTTACAGAGAGCACTAATACAAAATCAAAATAGAAATCCCATGACAATACTATCCTATGCTTGGGTTAGGGAACATAGTGCCCACCTAGCACATAGACAATATTGCTAGCACTGAAGTCTGGCTGAGCCCAGACTTCTGTGCATGTACATGCACAGGTGTGTGTGTGTGTGTGTGTGTGTGTGTGTGTCTGCCATGGCATGGCATGTGTATATCAGATGACAAGTTGTAGGAGTCAGTTCTCTCCTTTGCCTTTATGGATCCAAAGGATAAAATTCAGATACAACACAAAGCTCCTTTACCTAAGAAACCATCATACTGGCCTCAGAGTGCTCTTCACAGCGTTGGGCAAGTTGTTTGAGCTGAATCCCTCATACGTGTCATACTGAAACATGATGCTCATTAACACGATGGCTCATGGTTTTCTTCTGAGCCTAGGAAAGTTCTCTGCACAAGTACACATTGTCTCAATGTGCCCAGGCAAAGCCTACAAGCTGTACTTTAGTTGTACAATTTCTGATTATTCCTTGTAGCTGGGGACCCCCATAGGACACCTGTCTCTACAGGGTGATGGTGAAAATAATTCACTAAAGGATTCCAGTATTGGTTGGGTAATTTTTGTAAACACTTTCTGGAAGCAAGAATTTATTATTGAATGATTTTGGGGGAGAAGTGAGGGAAATCTATTTTTTTTTTTGGCATCTCAAACTTTTAATTACTGGGAGAAACAATGAAAGCAAAAATTAAGAATGGACCGGGTACATTCATAGATTTGTGCTACTTCAAACCTTCATTAGAGACGCTTCTTATTTGAGTCTGTAATGGATAATCCAGAGGCTCAGAACAGTTCGACATGTTGAGAATAAGTGAGTGTAGCTGTTTAGCCACAGAGTGTATATTCAGGCATAGAATGTGTGTTTGCTTGTATATATAAATGTGCATTCATATGGGTACACACACGCACACGTATTTATGTACATAATATATTTTTCCACCCTAAGGCTCAGGGACCATTAAGGAAGAGGGAACAGAATGAATGCTCCTATTTGAGGCTGTGGGTTTATGGTGATTGCTTTGCACCATAGAGTGATGAGGAATGACGTACCACTTTTGCATTGTACCTCAGTTCTTCCTGCATATTTCCGTTCTTTCCACACTTGCAGGATTATAATTATATTACCATTGTAATACAATTTTGGTTGGAGTTTATACACTGGTGCATGCTGTTGTACATGAATAGAGTGGTTTATGTTCATATGTGTGGTGACATTCATTGACGACTCAGGCATCATTCCAGAGAAGAGTATCATGGTGATGCTTCTTGGAGGAGCCACTTTTGACTTAATGGCCTTTATATAAAAGTTTACTTAGTTTTCACCTTCCATCTAAACGGAACAAAAATAAATGCAGAATCCTTAAAAGCACCGTTTCTTTTTCTAGAAGCTTAGATAATTTACCTTTTCCTTTGAAGAGGCTGTCTAGTCCCCTCACCCTGTATCTCTCCGATGGCCTTGTAGAACTCTGAAGTTCAAACATGACCTATGGGTACTTTTCTTTACTTCTTTGCATTTGCCTGTGTTTCCTGAACGAAGTATATTTTCTTTTCTCACTTTATATCCATTTAAAAAAGAAAAACACACTGAAGAGAGTTCCTTAGAGTTATGTATGGGAGGGGATCATGAAGCTTTGAATTTCTAACAACTTTATCTGTGATAATACTTGATTGGTGATGTCACCAGATACGATGGTCTATTTCATCTGTAAGTCTTCTTTCAGAATCTTGAAGCATTGCTTCACTTGTTTAAATTTAATTCTTTTGACAATTTCATGTGTGAATGGTGTATTTACATAATTTCTGTTCCTCTTTCTATTTTCCTTCTCCATTCCTTCTCAAATTCATTACCTTTAAAAAAAATATGAACAAAACTTTCTGAGACCATTCAGCATATCTTGAATGTGTGAGTGTTTAGGGTTGACCACGTGAAAATGTATATCCTTCCTTGCAGCATCTCTTGGAGTAGATTGAATCGTTCCCTCTCAGCAGCCATGACTGCCTATAGCTCTTCATCTATGACAAGCTCCTTGTGAAACTTCCTTCTATGTTGCATATTAACTGGTGGTGTCACTTGTAGCTCTTGGTTAGGCAAGCATATTTTTGAGATACCATGGACATCAGATATAGAAACCATTTCTCACAGCAGATCTCCTGATTCTTTGGTTCCTATAGTTTTTCCACTCAATCTTTCATGAAGTTCTTTGAGCCCTAGGCAAAGGTTGTGTTGTAACTGTATCAACTAGGCCTGCGCATGCCATAGTCACATGTTTTCTACATTTTAACCAACTGTGCATTTCAGTGGTGATCTTTCGGCTGCAAAAGAAAGCTTCTTTGATGAGAGGCCTGGCTACATTTACCTGTGGTTGTAAGGATAAATATTAAGAAAGCAGTTTTGCTTCATTTTCATTTAGTTTAAACAGTATTACCTTGGAAAATGTTATATGTTGTTATAATGATTTTCTCTCTCTATATATATATATACACACACACACACACACACACATATAAACTGACTAGAACCTATAACACACAGATGGGACTGTTGAAAGATTGGTAATAATCTCAGGACTGAATATAGGAACCTTAAACAGCAGTATATTCTTTCTTTATGTGTTGTATTGATAAATAGTGTGTTGATCCATTATGCACCCCTTTCCTGGAAAGATAAAACAGAAGGCATTTTCCTCATGTCAGTGGTTGAGGGGGTTGTGATCGTCATGTCTTACCCCAGAATCCTTGGATGTAATTTGTAGGTGGTGATGAAGTAACTTCAGCTTAGCCTTCTTTTGTTTATCATGACTTTCTTCCCACTGTGTCCACGACCTGTGACTACCAGGATGAACAGCTGGTGACTTACATTCTCTGCGTATAAATTCTTACCCTAGAGGAAAAAAATGAAGTGACTAAACAAATGAAATTGAGAGCTGATAAAGATACTGACGTTTCTACAAATAGCTCCCTGTGATTTCCTCCAGAGTTGCATAGATGTTTGTGGTTACTTTGCATGGCATTGATGCTCCAGAGTTCTGGAGGTGCCACTGCTGTGTTTGTCTCTGTGTGTGTTTGTTTATGATACATGTGTATACATGAATGTGTGAGTGTAGGTGTACAAATGCCATGGCCTGCATATGAAGGACAGGAGACAATCTCCTTGGATGCTCTATGCCTTTCCCCTTATGTGAGGCAGGTTCTCTCTTGTTCACCTTGAGGTACAGTAGGATAGCTAACCAGTGAGCTCCCAGCTCTCTTTCTCTCCCTCTTGACATACTGGTATTACAGACCAAGGTCCCCAGCTTCTATATCTGGCTTTTTCTGGGGTCAAGCATGTTATTCACTCAGCCATTTTTCCAGCCTCTGAAGTTTTAACTGATGTGATTTTAACCAGTTGCCTTCAGTGAAAGTGTTTGGTATTTTTGTTTTTCATTACAAAATGGATAGTTTCAGCCCCGTAGAGTATTCTATAACTCCTTGAAAAAACCCTCCATTGGTCTGTTCCTTTTGGAAGTTTGTAATTTAGTTCATTATATTCTTGTAGTGTTTCCTGATGTCACAATGATGAATTCATACATGCATTACTATGGTGCAATGGGAAGTCTTTAAAATTCTTTTATTTTTTTAATTTTCAATTGCTACAGAAATATGATTTTCCCCTGTAGAAGATTTTACTTCCATGTTACACAATAAGATATTTTAAGCTAGTAGAGGTAACACTGGGGTCACTAGCAATAAAGCTTATTTGATCACAGTACAGATGTCTTCATGACTGACAGGCTGTTCTGTTTTCATTCAATTTAGAATACAAGTATACTTTCTAATAATAGTATAGTAACTGCCTTAAATCATTTGTATAATATGTAGTTGAAAATGTATGAATTAAAGAGCAAATAAATTATTTGCCTAATATTAATATGGTATTAATTTAAGATGTTTCCAATCAAATGCAGAATATGTTTTGGATATCAAGTTGAACAATAGATAGCTTAGCTCTGATGACTTTGTGGATTCTGTGTCACAAGAATGTCAAGTCACCTTCGAGAGCTAGTGAGAATAAATGATCTGCTGGTATTTTCACATTTAGTATACAATTATCATGTAGCTATTATAAACCCGAGGTTGGAGTCCTTAGACTTCTAGGCATTGTAGGTTTTTGGTGGTGGTGTGCAAGAAAATGAGGAACAGCATGAAAAATATCCATCCCCCTGGCAGACATTCATCCTCCTCTAATCTGCCACAGTACCTCTGGACTTCTCCTATATTGATAGCCCTTTTTATACAAGTGAATTCTGAAAGCTGTCTCATTAATGCACTGAATGGATAGTGGTGTTTAACCGATGCCATTTGCAGGTCTCCCTTATCAACGTGTAACAATCCATCATGGGAGTCTATTTCGTTCCTAGGCATTTCTCACTGCAGAATGTTTCTCCTAGAAACCAAAGCTGCCCTTCCACTTCCCTTTATCATCACTCTTCCCCTCTCCCCTCCCACAGAGAGAGTGCACCTGCCATCCCTCTCCTTCTCCCTCCTCTCCTCCCCCTCTCTCAGAATAAAGGCCCTCCGGGCCCATCTTTACATGGCTTCTGATGTGTTTGACAATCACGGATGCCTCTCTGGGCTTTAACTTATGGAGTAAGCAATGTAAGGTGTGAGCTTTTCTGACAGATTAGAAGGTGCTTGGTAACAAGGGGAAAATCAAATCAAATGCTTGTCACAGGGAATTCCGAGCTGCGATGGAAGGCAGAACAGGCATGAAAGAAGGATTGCTGAGTGAAGTTGGAAAGCAATCTACTAAGATGTAAATAAGAGGAAGCAACTTTGGCTTGGGAGAATGCAGAGACATTGCTCCTCTATGGATCTGGAACAATCTCTGCTTTTGTTGTATATCAGTGCATTTTTAATAAAATGCCATGCACATTTCTAAGATGCATAATAGTTAAAATGGTTCATGCTAATAATTAGTAGAAGTTTATATAGCCAATTAATTATAAATGTACAGTGTGGGAAAGACTAATGGAAAAAGTAGGCAGTAACTCAGATTATGTCGGCTCATGGTAGACAGTTACAAATGCAGTGCAAATATATCTAGGTAAAATTCATGTGCAGAGATAAAGATGAGTACATGAACACAGTAACATTAGGGATATCTAGTCAGTGTCACTATATACGGCATTTAAAAATCCCACATAGTACCCATTTTCTTTTAGGATAAGCGACCTTTCTTATGCTAAAAAAATTAACAAAGAGAAACATAGTCATGTGAACTTTTCAAAGGGGAAAATTAAAAGCAAATGTCAGACTGCAAAGGCAATGATTCAAACCATACAAGCAGGAGGAAATAAAATCACATATTAGCAATACTGGCAATAAGGCCAGAGGAAGCTGAGATCAACGAGAAAAGCTAAGCCACCATTGAGTTTTCTTTGCCATCAAGATACAAAAGCTCACGAAGCAAGTGGCATACAGTGACAAGGTTTTCTTTTCAAGGTTGGAGATAAAATGTGTTTTGGGTGTTAGAAGTCTTTTCTTTTAGTCTTTACGTTGATTTAGGGAAGTCCTAGATGATGCAGAGACACGGAAGAACAATAAGATACATTGATCAGGGTCTAATAAGTAATTTCATAGAGATGAATGGCATGGTGAAGGAACTGGTTTATTTCAATGCTTAAGGTTATTAGATAGCAACACACCCAGGACATCAATGAGACATAATCCTGTGAAGACATCTCCAGGGGATTTAAAGGGAGACTCACCCTGATTATTGGTGGCATCATCCCATGGGCTGGAGTACTACAATAAATAAGAAAGGAGAAAAGAGAAATAAAACTGAGCAATGGTACTGTTAGCTACCTTGAGGGCAAAGCTACACACATTGAAGGTTCTACTGTTTACTCTGTCATTTTGTACAGGAATTATTTAACTTACGATTTGATTTTAAAAGGGTTAAGAGCTAAGAGAGCCACTTGAGTTAAGAAGAGGTTTTGGACTTTAGAAGGGTGTTAAGACTATTGGAACTTTTGCAATAAGAGTGACTATATTTTGCATTAAGAGATGGCTATGGACACGTGGTAGCCAGGGTGACTGCTGTGGTTTATCACTATAGTGATGTAATGGATGTCACATTGACAAAGGGTATTCATGAGATAGTTAATTTTGATTTCCCACCTAATATTGCTAAAAACAAAAACAACCCAGTAAATTAATGAGGCCCATTGGTAAGTGTACTAGGAGGGTGTTTCCAAATATGTTTAACTTTGGAAGAAAAAACCCACCTTTAATATGGACGAAATCACCCTAAGGGCTGGAAAACCAAACTGAAGGTTAAAAAAGGAAAGGAGAAAGCCAGCCGAGCAATCCATTGGTTCTCATTGGCAATGTTGACCAAGGTGATTCTGCATCCATCTCTTTCCCACTATGATGGACCCAGTTCCTACAAACTGTGAGCCAAAATAAACCCTCCCTTTCTTAAACTTTTTATCTTTTTTTTGCCAGAAATTTGGTCACTTTAATAAGAAACGTTGTGGAAATACAATACTCATTTCCCAATGTACATACTCATATTTATCTTAGCCAGGAATAAATTATGTTACATATACCGATTAATAGGTGATAGCCATGAACCTGCTATATGTTAAAGCTACAGAAAAATGAATGATGCTTATAAAATATGTTTAGAAAAAATACCATACAGGGTCTGGGAGAGAAAGTTCAGACAATATAATACCTACAACACACGTATGAAAACTTGTACTAGGTTTCCAGCCCAAACAATACACCTGAAGTGTTGGAACATGCTTTTAATATCTATAGAGCTTGCTCTCCAGTCAGTTCAACTTAATTTTTTATTGGATATTTTATTTATATTTCAAATGTTATTCCCCATTCCTGGTTTACTCCCCCAAAACCCCCTATTCCCATCCTTCCTCCTCCTGCTTCTATGAGGGTATACCCCCACCTACCTACTCACTCCTGTCTCCCTGCCCTTGAATTTGAGTCCTTGTCAACCAATGAGAAAACTTTTCCCAGAAATAAAGTGTATGGCTGCTGAGGACCAGTAATTAAAGTTGCCCTCTTGTATTCATACACCTGCAAATAGGCGTATCTCCTATCCACTTGTAACGGCTTTTCCACAAGTGCCAACCATTCAGCTGTACTGAGCAAAATATCTATTGTGTATCTCTAGAGAGGTAAATACCTATTGGAAGAAAGATGAAGCTTTATAAAATTACTTATATTGAACACAGTTTTTTTTTTCATATAGACAAAGAAGCAGGACAATTCTGGAGAAAAGGGAGGCATATTACAGGAGGGTGGGACAGAAGGTGGTAGGAAACAAATATAATTAAACTACATTGATCAGAAATATGAGTATGACAATTTTCACTGTATAAAATATCTATAATAATAAAACAAAATTAATCAAAGAAAAAGTCCTGCTATGTCAGCTAAATTCACACAGATACTGTTCATATATATATATATATATATATATATATATATATATATATCTTATATGTAATTTAAATAATCCCTTTGATGAAAATTTTCATCTTGTTTTTAAGTTTTTATGAATTGTATATGTTGTTTTAAAACTGTCATACTTTCTTGATAAACCTTAAATCTGATCTTTGGCTTGGTTGTCCCAGACACTAAAACAGATGAGCTGTGTAACCACTGTCTACATTGCCTCCAGGTGAACCAGTTTAGCTTCTGATATGATTGACCACCTTTGCAATGAGGCCTTTTTCTTTACAGGGGGAAAAGCAGTCTATAGGAGCGGGGGTTGAATTCTCTGTTAACACAGTTAAGCTACTGGCTCCAGGGAACTGAAGCTAATGGTTTCTCTGGTTTTGATTCTCGTGTATGTAACACATTTGAGCAAGCAAAGAAGTGTAAGGAGGAGATGTAAATAGGACGACATCAAAGTGCTCTCTGGAGAAGGATGCTCACACAAATGGTAAGTGCTAACCTGTAACTCACCCTCATTGCCATCTTTAGCCCACGGTCTTAAGGCCCTTCCTGAACTGTATGCTAAGTGGAATGGATTTCAGAAATGCAATTTATGTTAACCACCTTTTATTTATCTGTAGATATAAAGTGGGCTCTTGACAAATTTCCTTCCGTGTGGCACACTATATGCTAATTGACCAACTAGTGTGAAAGCTCTCAGGTAAAGAAAGCATGTTTATTACTGGGACTCCATTCCAGCTCATTTTCATAATGATATTTTATGATGATGGAGTTAGAGACAAAAGGTCTGTGACACTGAGGAGACATTGGAGGTACTAAGAAGCAATATGTTTCTATCTCGCCACCCTAGATTTGTGCAGCAGATGCACAAGGTAGCAATAAAAATGGAATTAAAGCCGATGAGACCAAATGAAGCAACAGGAAAATTATAGTCAACATGTCAGATGCAACCAATATAAAGATGGTGTTCACTAAACACACACACACACACACAAACAGACACACACACATATTGAAGTGCTATATATTTTATAGGTCACAATTTAGATTGTAAGTATTTGCAAAATGGTGGGAAGGGAGAAAAAAGATCCATTGAGCATCACATAAGTTAATAATAACAACACATTTAAAACTTGAAGAAATAAAAACTACACACAGAGTGTTGGAAATCAAATTATATCTGAAATGCATGAGAATAATCCCCCCATTGATTGATTTCCGATTTCCTCCGAGATGAACCATAGATAGCAGTTATAATATGAAACCTCCAGCTATTTGATCCAAGTTCTTCAAATTATCCAGTTTGCTGTTTTAAGTAAAGGAACTTGACCACCTTTGGGCTCCGTCTTCATGAAATGGAACCATGTACACCTTATAGCTTTGTTCTGAGGACTAAAATTTTCAATCCCTGAAGAGAATTTAATATTGAATCATCTACTCACTGAAACAGATGAAATTAAGCAGCTATATTTAATGCTTATAAAATATTTCTCAAGTCCTGAATGTGACAAGATTCTAAATTCATGAAGAGGTGAAGAGCAAGGAGAGACCCCAGTCTCAAAACTGTTTTCTAGAGAGTAGTAGAGACCATGGGACTGAGCATTTACAGTGAGGAAATGTGGAACAATTTTCTTTCTTTCTTTCTTTCTTTCTTTCTTTCTTTCTTTCTTTCTTTCTTTCTCTCTCTCTCTCTCTCTCTCTCTCTCTCTCTCTCTCTCTCTCTCTCCCTCCCTCCCTCCCTCCCTCCCTCCCTCCCTCCCTTCCTTCCTTCCTTCCTTCCTTCCTTCCTTCCTTCCTTCCTTCCTCTCTCTCTCCTTTCTTTCTCTCTTTCTTTCTTTTTTTTCTTTTCTTTTTTGGTTTGGAAGCTCACTTATTGAATTTCTTCTTTTTATTAGACATTTTCTTTATTTACATTTACATTTTGGTTTCCCCTCAGAAAACCCCCTATTCCCTCCCCCTCCCCCCTGCTCACCAACCCACCAACTCCCACTTCCTGGCCCTGGCATTCACCTACACTGAGGCATAGACCTTCACAGGACCAAGAGCTTCTCCTCCCATTGAGGACCGACTAGGACATCCTCTGCTACACAGGCTGCTGGAACCATGAATCCCACCATGTATACTCTTTGGTTGGTGGTTTAGTCCCTAGGAGTTCTGGGGATACTGAACTATATTTTTGTTCATCCTATGGGGCTGCAAATCCCTTCATCTCCTTGGGTACTTTCTCCTGCTCCTTCACTGGGGACCATGTGCTCAGTCCAAACCTATTCTTCATCAAACAGGACTGAGATGATCTGAGTCTCTCGAGGAAGAAGGTAAATAGGAATAAAATTAGTTACCTTTGCCAAGCTTGATTGACTACACATTTTCTTCACTAGACAGTGTATTGTATTTATGTCTTAAAAGACACTTCAGAATTGCTAATGGAATACGATGGTAGATTGCTGTCCCTGCAGGCAGGTGGACATAACTATGTTTTCTATTATTTAATTTTTAAATTAAGATTAAGAAGATTACTGTCATCCAGTATCAAGTAGGTACCATTTCTTTGCCTGGATTGGGTAAATAATGAATATTCAGTGCTTACTGAAGGACTAAGGAAGGCTAACCATTCACTAGTCTTTTTCCTTGTGGATCCATGTTGCTTTATTCTAGAATGTAAATCACTTGATTGTCCTTTTGTATTTAGTCTCTGGGATTTTGGCCATGTCTTCAGAATGTATTGGGGGCTGGCAGCTTTATCCTGGGTCCCTCTGGCAATTTTATGTTTATCTTCCCTTTCCCTCATTTCTTTCTCATCAGCTTTAACTAGAATCATTCAAAATGGCAAGGTCCTTGAGGACCAACAGCTGAAGTATCATTACTGGTTGCTACTCACTGAAATGTATTTATATAATCAATAGACACATCTAAATGTTACTTGAAAAGTCTCAAATTCATAATTATGTAAAAGAAAGCAGTTACATTGGCTAGTATTTGAGTGTCACTTTCCTTGTCTATTCTATGAGCAGAATGAGTATACAAACACACGCTATTAAATGAAAAAAGTCACATAATGCATGTTTTCCTACACCTATCTTCTTTTCTCTTAAAATATATCCTGTAGAATAAGGTGTTGTATTTCAAATACATACATACATACATACATGCATAGATAATATATACATTCACATATACATGCATACATACATACCTGCATACATATTCCCTGCTTAAAATTTTCTGAGATTTCAGAGTAAATGTCACAGAAAAGTGACAAACATAATTTCATAGCGGGAAGTTTGCATAGGGAAGCATGAATTGAAAATAATTCTAAGCCAAGAAATTTTGCCATCTTGTAGGAACTGGGAGCCAGCAAATGGTTCTTAGGTTGAGACAAAGCCCAGAAAAGCATAGACTTGGGTAGTTTCCTGGGGCGAGAACCAGGATGAGACAGTGTATTTCACATTACCAGGTCGCATATTTATGTACTGACAGCCATTTTTAACAAATGGAGCTTAATGACTTATAAAGTGCTGTCTGTCAAAGTCATACTTAAGTTATTGTTTGTATGTGTGTTTTTAATTTTCTCTCTTTTTAGTATTATTGGAAGGCTACAGACTTGTAGATTATGGAGCATAGTTTGCTCTCAGTCTTCTCTGTATAAGAAGGAGTTCAGCCTAGGGAACCCTCTGGAAAGTGTCCTAGCTCTCTCTAGCCCCCAAATCTCCTGAGATGGATAAGAAGCCTGCAAGAACCTTGAGTTGTGCTTTGGGGCAGTAATAATTTTAAAATATCATGATTATTTCATCTGCTCCGGATACCAGGAAGTTTAACCCTCCCTAACGCTGTTTCTGTGACCAATCGTATTTTCTGCTTTTGCCACATCTCCCTGTAACTCACACCTGTCAGCCCTGATGTGCATTAATGAAGGCTCTGGCTTATATGCTGCCTGTCATGTTTGAAGAGGTGCATGACACTCTACGGTTGCTGCAAACTGGAGGAAAAGATGGCTTTTGGGCACACCAACTAATTGGTGTCGAATCCTATCACCCGGAATTGCCAAGACAGGCATGAATCAGAGCAGCAAGGGGTTGTACCTGTCTCTGTCCTATCAGGGTGTATATGGCATTTCAAAATTATCACCATTCAACATTCCAGACCCCCACATCAATACCCCTAAACCAAAACAAATTGTGCTTAAAATTGCCTTAATCACCAGGTCAGACAAATTTCAAGGTCTCAAATAACTAGGCTCATTTAATTGCTACAAATATTAAATTGCTTTCTATATAGTTGTGAATCCTAAGAGGAATCCGCTATAGTCAGATCTTCAATTGGGGGTTTATCATGATAAGGAAACAGCTCTGAGTCCTACTCTTTACTGCTATTTTTTTTTAAAAAAGTATTTTCAAAGGACCCTTGATCTTCGTGCACTTATGTTACCCATGCTTCAAATATAAGAGAAGAGGATGAACAATTCACCTTGAAATCAGTATAGATGCTGTGTCTATTCCTCTGTATGGCCCTGTATATAGTTATCCTGGTATGAGAAATTGCCATGTGCAACCAGAAAAAGATGAGTGGACAGTTGTCTCAAAGAATCAGGTGAAATTCACCCATATCAGGGACAGTATTCGTCAAGATATTATGGCTCCTTCTCTTAGACATCAAAATTTTTTAAAACACTAACCTGATCCCTTATCTGATCCCCTCTCTTGGCCTCACCATAATATTCTGTAAGGATAGTTTATAATATGTATTCTGGTCTATAAAGACTAACAAGCAGTTCTTGTTTGATTGCATAATTTTCTTTTTCTTTTTTCTTTTCTTTTTTTTTTTCTGACAAAAACTACACTTTCCTTGAGGGGACAGAGATTTTGCTAATATGGTCAGAATGGACGTATCAGTGCCATGCACATGATAGGTATTCACCTAATGTTTAACATGACTTATCAGTGCTATGCACATGATAGGCGTTCACTTAACCTTTAAAATAGGAAGAACAAGAGGGAGAAAAGGATGAAGGAGGGAAGAAGAAGGAAGAATAGTGAGCTTCAGTTCACGAACCTTTCCCTAGTGCGCGGCACTTCTAGAATCTCAGAACCAAGTACAATTTCATTGTGGTGGGATTCTCTGCTGTCACTGCCTCAAAGGAATGCTTTGCCTTCATCCCGCATTTGATTGTAGGCTCAGGTACAAAACTGTTCCTGCTGTGAAGACTGTGAATGGAAGGTGGCTGAGCATCCCTTTCATCGCTTGTACACTTGGCATGCTGTGTCACAAAGAAAAGAAAAGACCCGGAGGAGTTAGAGCGGATTGTACTGAAGTTGTGGGCATGCGTTTAGGCATGAAAAAAAAGCAGTAGGTTCTAACTTTTGTTCTAATTCACTGTTGACGTTGTTGGCTTACCGCGTAGCCGCCTGTGTCAGTATGGCTGCCAGTTTTAAACACTCACTTAATTAATTTAGTCAGAGATTTACAAGAAGAAAAATGAAAGAGAACTAAGCCAAGTGCTTAACTTTGACTCAAAATGAATTACCTGATTTCTTTTTAGAAAAAAGCTCTTTAAGCTTCACGGATGCCTTGGCAGGGTCTCCCCCACCCCGAGCTGTACCCCCAAAGACACATCTCAATATATGCTTCTTTTCATGTAACTTTCAAAAGCTGTTCTCCTTTTATTCTGAACTTAGGAAGTTTGCAAAAGGCTTCTTTATTTAGCCTGTTGTGGAAGCTGCTAATATATTGACTGACCTGTGTGTGTGTGTGTGTGTGTGTGGTGTATGTGTGTCTTCTTGTGTGTGTGTGTCTATATGTGTGTGTGTTTGTGTGTATGTGTGTATCAGAGTCTCTCTTTCTCTCTGAGTATGTGTGTGTTTGTGTGTGTGTCTGTGGTGTGTGTCTGTCTTGTGTGGGTATCTCTCTCTCTCTCTCTCTCCGTGTGTGTGTGTGTACACCTGGAAAAGAGAAATCTAGAGTCATTCCTCAGGGGTATCTACTTTCTTTTCTCCTGAAACAGCATTCCTCATTGTCCTTGAATTCACTAAGTAAGCTAGACTGACTGTCCCATGAGCTTCTGAGATTCATCCTCTCTAATTCCCCATTGCAGAGATTATAAATTCTTGCAGTCAGCATTGGATATTTAACAAGCAAGAGTTATTGGGATTGTGGTCAGACCATTGTGCTTTCAAGGCAAAGAAATGTCCCTCTAGAATCCTCATAATGTGCAGGTCACTGGGCTTCACTCACACATTCTGATATGCAGTTATTGACCGGTAAACCAGATAATCGTAGATGTGACTGGATCATTCTTTCCATTCCTCTCTGCTTCCTAGTTCTTGCAGTCTCTGTCTGAAGTATTCAGAGGACAAATACAGACTGTGGTATAGAAGATAATCAGAGTTTACTACACAGTAGCGACACTCTCAAGGGGTGAGAATGGTCAGCAAAGAGACCATTGTGTCAACTTTCATTTTATGTACAATTTATGCTGTTTCTAAGTCTATGGAAGAAAAAGCATATATGAAGGAGATATATATATATATATATATACATATATATATATATATATCCATATATATATATATACATACATACATACACACACACACATATATACATATGTATATATGTGTGTGTGTGTGTGTGCATGTGTGTGTATGCTTCCCCTCTCTCTTGAAGGAGATATAAACTTTCATACAATATATTCTGAGCATAGTTTCCTTTCCCCTAACCCTTCCCAGATTCTCTACCCTTTCCAATCTTCCCAACTCCACACTCTTTCTTTCTTTCTTTCTTTCTTTCTTTCTTTCTTTCTTTCTTTCTTTCTTTCTTTCGAAAAAAATAGACTAAAAATGTTAAAAAAAAAAGGGATAAAACCCAGAATTGTGAGACAGGAATCCCAAGTAACACACACTCATACACCAAAACCCAAAGTCTGAAACTATAATATACAAACAAAAACTGGTAAGACACA
This sequence comes from Mus caroli, assembly GCF_978045245.1. NCBI lineage: Eukaryota > Metazoa > Chordata > Mammalia > Rodentia > Muridae > Mus > Mus caroli. Next base: position 12,344,907 of record NW_028227275.1, on the reverse strand, counting down.
AATTTGCCTAAACAAATCCACATGTATAAGAAACCTAGAACAAAGGAACAAATGTATTTTATTTTCTATTAGGATCCCCTGGCTAGGAAAGAATGTTATAACCTTACTGGTAATTCAAAATAACCCCAGTCTCTATCTAGATCTACAAATAAAGCTCATATTCCATTGGGTTGACCACTCTTCAGAGTCCTGCTGTTTCAAGTCCTATTTGTACAGACTGCTGATTAAGAAGACAGGAGAGAGGCATTTCCAAGGACCTTCTAGTCTGCAGGTATTCAGCAAGCCCAATAACAGCCCTAACAGAACACATTTGGGTAACATTGTTTTGGATGATGAACAAAGCAATCTCTTTGGTATATATGGTAATTGAGCAGATCACCAAATTCCTTTGAGCCTGTTTTCAATGTGGTTTTCTTCTGACTTGGTTTCTTCAAGGTCATCTTTCCATTTTACACCAATCAGAATGGCTGAGATTGAAAACTCAAGTGACAGCACATACAGGTAAAAATGTAAAGAAAGGGAACAATTGTCCACTACAGGTGAGGGCCATTATTAAAGGGTTGTGGCTTTGGGAAGGTTGAGAACCACTTGTCTAGAGCCTTATGAAGTATCCAACTTCCTTCTTCTACACAGATCCTACTTCCTATCCCTTATGGACTTGGCTAAGGTACCAGTTCCTTTAGGACACACCATGCTTGGCTCAACCTGAAATCGATCTCTTCTCAGCTATCTTAGCTTCTTCCACACATCTCCGTCTAGAATTTATCTTGAAGGACATCATTGATTTGCTCAGTGTCTCTCCCACTGGGTTGTGAGTTTCTTGAGATTTGTATGACCTTTGGTCATTCATGGGCTTGCATATATGCGCAGTGCTTGATCTAAATGTAAGAACTGGACACTAATATCTAATAGTAAACATATCTTTGTATACAGAAGAGTGAGGTGTGATGCATAAGAGTTCACATTACAGCTTAAAGGGTGGCTTAGCATTTAAGTGTACTAGCTGTTCTTTTGCAGAGAACCTGGGTTCAGTTACAACAGTGGCAAAGTGCCTCACAATTATCTGTACCTTCAGTTCCAGGGGACCAAGTGCTCTCTTCTGGCATTCACAGGCATCAAACATACTTATGATTCACATGTAAATATACAAGCCATAACTTATAAAATGTTTTTAAGAAATCTTAAAAACTAAAAACTCAAAGTAATCTTGGATAATATTCTTAAAACACTTTACTTATTTCCTTTGCTTTTTCAGATTAAATTTACATCATTACCTCTTCCCCTTCTTGAAAACTCACCCATATGCACTGCCTTGATTTCTTTCAAAATCAAGGTTTCTATTTGTCATTAACTGTTGTTACATACATATATGCAGACACAAATACATTCATATTCCTAAATAACAACCTACTAAGTCTGTATAATGTTATATGTATATATGTTTTTAGAGCTGACCATATGATATTGAATAACCTATTAGTGTAATATTCCCTGCAGAAGAGTATTTCTCCTGCTTCCAGCTTTCTGTAGTTCTTCTACAGATTGGGGCTTCCTGGGATTTCTCCAGTCTATTTTATCTTGACTATTGTTGTTTTCATTCTCCTCACACTTACGATTTTGTTAATCTGTGAATATTGCCTGCTTGTTATGTTTGGCCTTGAATGATAATTCCAGAGAGGTTAATGGTATCTAGTGCATTAAATGGAGCCCGGGATTAATAAAGTAAGGAGATAAGGGTATGCATTACAAACACATAAGCTTAATGGGGTATGCGGATCAACAGGACAGAGGTTGAGGTTTTGTAGTATTCTTAGCTTTAACATTGAGGATATCAGCAAAGTATGAAGCTGATTTATTCTTGCAGTCTTCTCAGTGATAGTATCTCATGTGAATGAAGTTGTCTTCTGTTCCCATATACAGAGATATGTTATAATGATCTTTTATCCCATAAAGATTTCCTTTTCTTTTCCTTTACTTTGGAAAACCATCTTAGGTTTCATGACTTAAGATCCCAGCTTTCCTATAGAGTATCAAAAATAGATGTCTATTGATGATGGTTTTAGGTTACTCTATAAAGAAAGAAGATAACTTGATGAATGCTAGATTTTTGGCTGTTGGATATTTCCACAATGTCATGGGCTAGACAGTCAATCCTCAGTGTGACAAAATTGGGCTGGTTGGATCTTGAGAAAATGACTAGATTGTAGAGGCTGCACTTAAAGCAGGGATTACAGTACATTCTATAAAATCAGGTAGTTCCCATAAAACAAACAAACAATCTTCCCCCCAGACAATGGACAAAGAGACACCTTGATTGCAATGTTCTAATCTCAGTAAGGGGCAGAGCAGATGGATGTCCTTTGTTGATGGCTAAGGCTGTCTTATGCCTAGGATTCATAAAAATCCAATGAAATCAAATCCAGGCAGTCCAGTGTGGGAAGAGGAAGACAGATATGCAGACCACCATACCCACAGACTTGCCTTTGAGCACATGACACAAGTAGGCTGTAGACTTGTTTGCCTCCACTCCACACTGAATGAATGGAGGATTTCACCCAGTGGCCTGCCAGCCCTGTGGCTAGCCTTCAGCTCCAGCCACCACAAATCCATGAGTATCTGATGTCTGGATGGGAGAGAAAGGAAAGTGGAAGCAGCTAGAGCCTTATGAAGAGAGAAAGAGAACTGGGTCCAGAGGAGGAGCCTGTTGTGAGTGGTGAGCTCCATCAGGGGCCATAGTGGGACCGTGTGGATATCCAGGGTCTGTGAATAACAGACTTTATCCTACATTGGATATGATGTTTTGGAGAGCTAGTCCTATCTCTTAACAGAAGCACTCTGTGCCCAGGCAGCACAGTGAAGCTGACCCTGGTGGCTGGAGTGTGGGTGAGCTGGCCTCCAGGAAATAAGTATGAGAGACCTGAGCCTTTCACCTATCTGCTGTGAGGTGGCATGGGCTCAGAGGTGATGCTCTCCCTTCTTTTCCTACCTCTGACAGTTGGGGAAAAGTGCTCCGACGAGTATGAGCTTGGGGGAGCTGCAGCACTAGGAAGAGCAGACTGTGAACCTCACCTGGACAGCGCAGCAGAGCTGATCCTGGTTTCATAGACACAGGTGAACCAGCCTCACCACTCATCTGCTATGCTCACAATGAATTAAAAAAAAAGTTTTAAAAAGAGAGAGCTATCATAAGCAGAAAGCACAAGGCTCTCTTTCCATATTTTCTGGCATACCAGTCCTTCTTTAAGCAGCTGCTTTCCCTGGTAGGTTGAGGTGCAGGTCTGTGGGCCTTCTCCAGATTTGTAGCACAGGCTGTTTCTACTTCCTACCCACCAAAATAATGAGCCAAAATCATGAATACCCAGTCCACTTTTGGAAAGTACTCAGACTATATATTTTGATTTAGCATAATATAATGGACTAAGGCAACTCTAAAATGGAGATGGGATCTTCAAGTGAAGAGAGCGCTAAAAACAACATGGTACATAAGAGTAGAACTCAGTCCTCTCTTAGATGTTTTTACTGTCCTCATTTCTGTTTTGTAGAGAGAGCTGAGTGAGATGTAGATGGCTTATTCTCATTTTTCCTTTAACAACTTGAGATTTCCAGATGAGTTTTGAAATCGACGAGTCTTAGGTCAGGAAGATTGAAGTGGAGATGCACAATGGAGAAATGAATTACCAGGTAAACTCACAAGTCAGGTGGGGCTGCTTCGCACTTCCTACGGTTAGGTTTAAGCCATCCTTAGCAGTCAGTGTCTTGGACTGTAAACTGATTCCAAGTTCACAGTCTCTCTTTCAGGCCTCTCGAATTCTACTGCCTTGCTTCTCTGCTGGAATCTCAGATGTGTTTTAATTGAACCCAACATTAAATCTAAGTATAGATTGTGCAATTTTAGGTGGCACCAACCGTGAAGTCTAACCCTAATGTGATGTTTAGATGGAAGAAAATGATTTGAACTTCTTATTGGCAAAATAAAGACTGTCAGTAAACTGCAGCAAGCAACTGGCATCTCAACTCCCTTCAGCAAACACTCTTTGAAACTCTGCAATGTTTAAAGGTCAGCAGGCTTGTAGGGTGAGGACTCACAGTCAATCATCTACCTGTTGATATTATTCCTTACTCAGACTTTCATATCTTAAGTTCATTCTACCATGTATCTAGGTCAGAAACATAGACACCATTCTAGACCTTCTACCAAGCTGCCCCACTCATCAGTCATGTTTGACAGTCATGTTTGACAGTCATGTTTGACAGTTGAGGTCTTGAGTGACTCTTCCGTTCACATGCACTCACCCCTGACCCTCCTTTTCGCCTGAAACTTCAGCCAGGTCATGGAGTTGCCCCCTTGAAACCTCCTTTTTGTATCCTCCAAATTCAAATTCTGTTTAGGCTCGCCTTTTAACTAAAACATAAATCAAATTAATGGCAAGTTTTAACAGTTGCCTGTAATACAAAGTTTTGGAGCCTTGGATTTTAGTCTCAGAAAGCTAGGTATTATGTTTTTAACCTTTCTGTTTTGTGTTTCTGTCTTTCACATTTCATCCTCTGCATCCCCAGAACTTCTCAAAGATCTGTCCTGTTTGTGGATTTCAGTGTCCTTCCTCTGCTACTAAGAGTGCTTTGCAGTCTCAATTTTCCAACCCCTAAGCATTCTCACTGACCTAGCTCACCCAGGAACTGTTTTGAAGCCCTTGCCTGTTTACATGTATTTGTGCTCCCAGAATACTGAAGCATAAGAATATTAAATATTTGCCAGCTGCAGTAAGAATTATACTTTATCTGCTTCCTATTAGACATGTCATTACCTGGCTATTCCCAGTCACCATTCATGGAGAGTGTTGAGAAGAATCATTTATTTCAGAACCACATAGGCCTTGTTAGATTTGATTATTTTTTAATTATTTGATTTTACTACTATCATTAATTATTATTAAATGTGTTATGGTTTGTGTGTGTGTGTGTTTCTACTGTACAGAATGCCAATTGAAGTCAGAGAATAAGTTTAGAGAACACATTTTATCCTTGCCCTTCCATCATAAGTTCTGGGGATTGGCCTCAGGATATAAGGCTTGGGTATCTAGACTTTTACCTACTAAGCCGTCTTCCAAGCCTGCCTGAAATTTTGTATTTGTTTTAGATTTTATTTCTGTGGAGCTTTGAATTAACTAAAGGCTTTGTGTGTGTGCTATAAAAGCATTCTAACTTTGAGCCACGTTTTCTGGACCTTATTTGATTCTTGTATGTCTCATTGTATATTCTTCACATTTAATTATGGCCCCAAGATGAAGCCATGTTAATCAGAAATTAGTCTTATTGTTTTTTTTTTCTTGGAGGAAGCTTTGGGAAAGCTGATCACCTCCTATAGCCATCGATAACACAACAAAGAGTAGTTGAGCATCTGAGGACTAGTTCACCCCTTTACTCATCTTTAATAAATCATCTTTAGTAAATCATTAAGACCAACATCCTGGGTTAAAAATTTTGAGATGGGTGAGTGGCCCATCATTGGGGGCCATGCCTATCTACTGGAGGTGATCTCTACAGGTCCAATTTCCCCTTTGTTGGTCATTTCTGTTGGGTCCTGGAAATCTCTCACTTCCCTAGTGTCTTGGACTTTCTAATGGCTACCCCCAGTTCCCTATTCCTTACTGCTATAAATTTCTATTCAATTTTTTGACACTCTGTACTTCTCTCCTCTCCCTTCCCATACTCATCCTGCCCCCTCCTTTCCCTCCCCCTCCTCTCTCCCTCTCAGGCCCCTCCCTTCTTCTACCTCCTGTGATTATTTTGTTCCCTCTTCTATGTAGGATTGAAGCATCCACACTTTTGGTCTTCCTTCTTTTTCAGCTTCATATTGTTTGTGGGTTATATCCTGGATATTCTGAGCTTTTGGGCTAATATTCACTTGTCAGTGAGTACATACTATGCATGTTCTTTTGTGTCTGGGTTACTTCACTCAGGATGATATTTTCTAGTTACATCCAAATCCAAAGGAAAGACAGAGATAAAAATGGAACAGAGAGTAAAGGAAAGGCCATTCAGAGACTGCCTCACTTAGGCAGATGGCCCATCTGTCCCTGACACTATTGCTAATGCTAATAAGTGCTTGCTGACAGGAGTATGGTATGGCTGTCCTCCCTGAATGGTTCTGACAGGACCTGACTAATACAGATGCAGATACTCACAGCCAACCATCAGTCTGAGCATGGGGAACTCAATGGAAGAGATGGGGAAAGGACTGAAGGAGCTGAAGGGGCTTGAGCCCCATAGGAAGAACAACAATATCAACCAACCAGACCCTTCAGAGCTCCCAGGGACTAAACCACCAACCAGAGAGTACACATGGGGGGAACCATGGTTCCAGCTACATATGTAGCAGAGGATTGCCTTATCTGGCATCAATGGTAGGGGAGATCCTTGGTCTTCTGGAGACATACATGTGTTCAAGAAGTTTGGATTGAACATTTAACTGTTCAAAAGATGCAGAGCAATCTTTGAAGTATTATATACAACAGGCTGACAATAATTCACATGCAAAGGAAATCAGAATACACCATCAAAAAACAAATTTTATGAATTTATCTTTTTCTAACTCTAACACATACCAAATGTAGGGTTAAAAATGTGTTTCTAGGCATGTTTTCTGAAAATTACGTGTTTGGGATTATACTTTTAGAAAAAGAAAAATATGATGAAACAACCTGGAAGGTCTTCAGGGTCCAGTGAGGTCTGCCCAATCACATTTGTCACAATGGGTGAAATGCTGAAAGCACAACACAGTCATTGTACCTCAGCTTTCTGACCCTCTTTGATGGCAAGTGTCCAAATCACAAGCATAGACAGAATGAAAGAGGACAGTGTCACATAGAGAAACCAAGTCTTCTCTCTGACCTCTACATAGCAAATCCAAAAATCCAGTCCCTTTCCTGACTCTATTCAACAGTATCATGTGTAAAGAGGACATAAGAGAGTCCTTTGGCCCCCAATGATGGGCCACTCACCCATCTCAATATGTTGATTTGCTACAGTTACCCTTTTTTTGTGAAAGCAAGTTTCTATATTGGCAGTGGAATGCAGGAAGATATGGTCTAATCAAGATTCTTTTTGTTAAAGATACAATTAAAAGAAAAATAGAAGTAAATATTTACTACAGCTGAAGAAAGTGTAAGGTATGTTAATTAATATATTGTGGAAGAAGAGGGTCTCTAAACAGAAACAAACTTGAATTATTTTGAAATGATGAAGTTAGATTACATACAGTGTATAAAATTGTTCTAATCAAGCAGTTAAAGAATTTGCTTCTTAGATCATAAGATAATAGATTAAAAAATAACCAAGGTTGTTTTGATTTGCATTTCCCTGATGATTGATCACAGGGCCCCCAATGGAGGAGCTAGAGAAAATACCCAAGGAGCTAAAGGAGTCTACAACCCTATAGGTGGAACAACATTATGAACTAATCAGTACCCCGGAGCTCTTGACTCTAGCTGCATATGTATCAAAAGATGGCCTAGTCAGCCATCCCTGGAAAAAGAGGCCCACTGGACTTGCAAACTTTATATGCCCCAGTACAGGGGAACGCCAGGGCCAAAAAGTGGGAATGGGTGGGTAGGGGAATGGGGGGGAGGGTATGGGGGACTTTTGGAATAGCTTTGGAAATGTAGTTGAGGAAAATATGTAATAAAAATATTTAAAAGGAAAAAAAAAACAACCAAGGATTCAAACACCTACTTATTTGAAAAGATGATAAATTCATGTCCTTTACTATTTCATCTGTTAGGGGTGAAGATATAAAATAGAAATATACTAAAGAAGAAGAGAGTGCCCAAATGGAAATAAACTTGAAAACTTTGTGAGATATTCAATTTAGATGATATCCATGATATTCAGTGTACAAATTTCATCTAAGATGCTAGGAAGTTACCACTCCAGCCCCACAAGAAGCAAAAAAAAATTAGAGAGATGAAAGAGCAGCATCTATCCTTGGAAATACTAGAGAAACAATTTTACAAAACAAACTACTGCCCCTTAGAAAAAGAAAGTTGAATATAAGAAGCAGAAATTCAGTACTGGGAGTTGCCAAACAAAGAAGCCTGCCACGGGAAATCCTAAAATGTATTTATTAACGTCTAGAGGCAGAGTGGACAGATCTGTGAGTCAGAACTTCAGTGAGCTCCAGTGTCATCAGGATGGCCTCAGCAAGTTCTTCACAACAGCAGAGGCGATTCCCACTGTGCTCCAGAGTGAATGAATTGGGGATTTTTTTCTGAGGGAAGAAATAACAAAGATTAGAATATGATCTACGTAAAGAAACATAAAGAGAGCTTTGCAAGAGATACAAGTAAGAGTAAAGTTGGAACTTTCAATTTTTCCTCTTCTTCCTTTATGTAACATATAAAAACTGTAAAATTATGATAGGCCAAATGATTTAATTATGTATAAATATGTATGCATGTGATTCTACATTAGGGAAATGAATTGACGGCAATGATTTAGAGATAAAAGAGAATTATGAATTTTGTGATTAGAACATACACAAACTGTCAATGTCATAGTATTGCATTGTTTCAAGTTGAAGTTGAATGGCCTGCACATCATTTCTTCTATACTAACTAGTAATGGAAAAGAAATAGAACTACAACTGAGTTATCAAACAAAGTGAGAAAATGAAATCATATAAAATGTTCAATTTAAAGTACATAAATAAAGGATGGGGAAAACAGGAGCAAATAGACCAATATATTGTAAAGAGTAGCAAACACAGTAGCTATTGATCTGTTTTAGGATTAACTTTGAAAGCAAGTGAACTAAATGTATCCATTAAAACAGAGACATTGTCAATGTGAATAGAAACATATATCTCAACTATTTATTGTGTACAGAAGATCTACTTCAGATCTTAAGGCCATAGAGGAATACTTTTTTTTTTCAGGGAAGACTGAACCAGTTGGTCATCTAATACTATATGGGCATTGCCAAAAACATTCATATGAACAACTTTATACTGACTGAGTAGGTTGTATTTAGGAATTTGTGTGTGTGTGAGTGTGTGTGTGTGTGTATATATATACACACACACATATATATATATACACAAAATATATATGCATATATATGTATATGTATACACACAAACATATACACACACACATATATACATACACACACACACACACACACACATATATATATATATATATATATATATATATATATATATATATATAAATACAGTAACAATTTATGAAAAATATACCATGAATTTGAAGAGGAGAATGAGGGTATATGGAAAACTGTTGAGAGAGGAATGAGAAGGAAGATTATGTAATATTACAATCTCAAAAATTATTAATTAAAAATGGGTAATGAAATATACTGTGATACCCAAGTTTAAAAAGTGGATATATGAGTGTTCATGTTGAACAAAGGAGAATTCAAGGCAAGGGAAATTATAAAGATAAAGGAGGCCTTTACATCATGTTAAATGCATATATTCTTTAACAATACATAAATAACCATTGTTATATATGTGCCTAAAAACAAGGCATCAAAGTGTGGAAGGCAGAAAGTATAGGAACATTTGAATATTAAAATTGTAGAGGTGGACACCACTTAGTCATAAATGAACAGATCCCCTGGACAGAGTAAAACTGAGTCTACTTCATGTAATTGACGTTTAGCTTACTTCATCTGCCAACAGCAAATGCATTTTTCTCTACCTGCATGGAACATTTACTAAGATAGATTACACTTTAGACCATAGACCATATCTTTAAAAAAAAATAAAACTGAAAGTGTATAAATCATGTAAGGTATTCATTTTGACTACAGTGGAATTAAGCACAAAATAAATAGCAAAGATAACCACACAAGTGAAAAAGTCTGGAAATTAAATATTCTAAACAATACATTGATCTGAGAAGCAATATCAAGAGGAAATTAAAGAAATCTTACTTAATAAAGATTAAAACAAAACCTATAAAGTGTTGGGATGTAGAACTCTCATGTCTCATGGATGTGACCCCTAGATGCTGCTATTTTAGAATGTGGTGTGATAGCTGCAGTTGTGGAAAGCACACTCCTGCCATAGGAGGGACCAACTGCATTCTTCAATCTTACCTTATCAGTTCAAAGTATTTTTTTACACAAAACATATGCAACAGCATTTGTAGTTCTTTAGTGTAACTATGACTATAGTAGGTAAATGATTATAACATGAAAATATTACAATTCAGTTAGGAAACTCAGTGAAAGACAAATGTCTAATGGTATTGCTAATATTGTTATTAATAATATATATGTGTGTGTATTGAACTATCACATAATATCCCAAGTTGATTGTGTATGTCATTTGGAAGTAACTTTAATACAAAACTTCAGCTTTGTCTCTGAAATAGATGTCAAATTTTAGGGGTAATACAATTTATCTATATTCCTCATATTTGGGTCTGATTCTATCAGCCAACAAAATGTCCCAAAGTCCCACTACCCACCTGATGCTGTTACTTATGGGTTTCCTATGTGAGATCTTGCTTTTATGTACTGTCTTATGTAAATATGTCTTTTATTTGCCTGGCTTAATTGTCTCAGAGACTTACTGCTGTATAAGTTCACCTTTTTTAGCCTCTTTCTGAACTCTGGCTGGCTGATTCAACTCAAGTGTTTTGGCCCTATCTTTTCTCCAAACTGAATGATTCAATCTGGCTTCTCTCAACTTCTCACTGAATTCTTCTTTTTGGACTCTAACTTTGACAATCTGCTGTAATCTTCTGGTTTCCTCTTAGTTTCTGACTCATTCTGTTTTCACATGTGTCTAGCTTGTTCTCTCTGAAACCTGTCTCTGCAAAACTGTCCCTGTAAAAGCTGCCTCTGACCTCGAACTGAACTTCCACAAACTCTGCCACATTACACTGGCTCTCAACTTACTGACTCAATAGACCTGTCTGATTAGAATTCAGAGATCAGCATGCCTCTTTCTCCTGAGTGCTGAAATTCAAGGTGTGAGCCACTCCTCCTGGACCTAAGCCTTTCTTTACCTGAAACTTGCTCTATATCAAGCTGGCTTTGAACTAATATGCTTGCCTTCTTGACCTGGTATTAAAGGTGCATCTGTATTCCTGCTATATCACAAAGATCTAGAAGGTCTTTGAATGTGATCCCTTGCCAGAGCAGCCATGTTGCTGGGTTAAAATTTCTACACAATCTCATAAAGATGTTAAAGTGACTTCTATCCCTCCTACCACTTCTCATTCTGGGATATTCTTCATTCACAGTCTGCCCAATATCTGCCCAATATATTAACGCTTTATTGGTGAATTTCCAATCCTTCTCACAATTGACATTTTTGAATCATGGAAATGATTAGCACATAGTATTTCCTGACAAAAGTGAGACTTATCTTTAGAAACTGAAGAGGAAGGGCCATGTCACCTAGTTCTGCTGCACTTCCTGAATACTTAGGCATATAACAGGTAAATGCCAAGCCATGGGACACATTTAAAGCTTTGTGTGTGTAGTGGGTGTGGAGGTGGAACATAAAGACTGCTGTTTAAGTCACATCAACTATTGAGCAACAAATGAAATATTTATTGAAAGAAATAAGAGCTGAATAACCGTCCCTTTTTGAACACAGTTAGGTCACACTCGGTGAGGGTCAGCAATCCTTGCAGAGTGCAATTTTTTAATAATCCAGATAGACAAGTATATGTTGTTTAGCCCTTCAGCTTGTTTGCATTTTGTCTCTGTTCTATACATATGTGTATTGTCCTCTTTAGGAAACCTGAAGGACAAAATTTACCACTGGTTTGCAAATATTACTGTGATATCTGTTTCGATGTGGCATGAGAGTAACCTTCATACTGGCGAGGCACTTCACACATGCAGCATGTGTTGTTATCAGAAAAGGTGCATCCTTTTAAATCCCAGAAACACAGCACAGCTTCTGGCAGTGCCTTAGCAATGCAAACCTCAGAGATAAAGCCTCTCTCCCTAGGAGCAATCGCTGGGTTTCTGCCTTAGGCTACTCTTTTGCTACTGTTATTTCAACCCAATGCAGGGCTGCAAAGTTGGGGTACCCTTCACAAGTGTCTACTTGTCATTTTAATATGTTGTAGCCTGTATAGATCATTGCAGTAAATAAACTTCAGTAATGAATCTGTATCCATTTAACATAAAATTATGCCATTAACTCAAAATGAAATGTCTAGCCCAGGATCTGAACGGAGCTTATTACCCCCCAAATGCAAAATCCCCTTTCAATTAAAATTGCTTGCAGCAGTAATTGTAGGAATAATTGCGCCAACCCACATACATTTCTCCCTTATCATCTTGAACATGTCTCTCATCTTGGCTCTGTAGGAAATCCTTGTGTTGGCAGGATATTAGTGAAGCGTGTTGTAGTTAACACTAATTAATTCATGTTGGTTTCTTCACAATCTAATGAAACAAAATTAAACCTGTACTTTGTTCATTTGCTTCATATTTTCCAAATGAGATACCTAATGGAGACTTTGTAAAGGGCATGTCAGCTCTGCACAGTTAGTCTCTTCGAGATTCTCATCATTTTCCAAAGGGAAAACCATGAATATAATGCCAGTAATAATGGTGATTACTTACATCAAGGGAGAAATGCTTGCTGCTAAGTGGCAGAAGATTTGGTTTTTTTCAAAGCAAATTTATGGTTAAGAATTTGTAACCCCCACTTTCTCCTCATAATTGACAGTGAAAGAATAATATCTGAAACATGTCTATAACACAAACACAGATCTACAGTGCCAAGGTAACTTCCAAAATGCAGTTGTTATCTATGGAAAGAATACTTTTTTCCCTTCCATTATGAGAACCTACAAAATCAATTGCCTGTTTGGAATTTATGATGGCTGAATTTTCTGAGGTTGGGCTGAAGTTTTAATTTTTCATGTGTCTTTGATGATGATGATGATGATATATATACACACACACACACACACACACACACACACACACACACACACACACACATATATATATATATATATATATATATATATATATATATATTGTTGTTGTTGTTTTCATTTCTACTTGGTTAAAGAAGGGCTCTCTTAAGCAACACCAAACATTGTCTTAAGTATAATTTCAAAGTCAACATTTCAGGTCTTGAAAAAATGTGGACAAAAGAAAAAAAGGTCTTTGGGGTTTACCTTTTGTGAGCCAGGTAAAATGAGAAGGGAACCTAAAACAGTACAGACCTTCAATTGCTGAGACCTTCGATTGCTGAGACCCCTCTAACATCCCTACTTCATCTCAGTGAACACCCTCACAGGCTGTTAAATGACCTCTATTTGTTTACATGAGTTAATAAAATATACATAGATGTTATAATGTGTTGCTTGGGAAATTCCAAGAAAAATGTTTTTTATACACTCAATAATAGATACAGAAACTGGCATGGGAGCCCTCTGCCTCAGGAGCAGGGAGCGCCATCTTGGTTCTGGGACTCCGCCGAACTTAGGAACTTAGTCTGCACAGGTGAGAGTGTGCACCACAGAGGCAGACAGCTTCTGGGACAGGCAGGAGCCACAGAGTCGCTGAGGCAGCACCCTTTTGGGGCCACAGACATCTAGCACCCTCCCAGCCAGAGGACAGTGGTCCGCCCTGCACGGGAGCCCTCTGCCTCAGGAGCAGGGAGTGCCATCTTGGTTCCGGGACTCTGCTGAACTTAGGAATTTAGTCTGCACAGGTGAGAGTGTGCACCACAGAAGCTGACAGCTTCTGTGACCTGCCAAAGTAACAAAGCATCTGGGAAAGGTCCTGTTTTGGGCCTTCTTCTTCGGCCAGGAGGAGGTCCAAACACCAGATATCTGTGCACCTTCCCTGTAAGAGGAGAGCTTGCCAGCAGAGAGTGCTCTAACCACTGAAACTCAGAGGAGAGAGCCTTTCTCCCAGGTCTGCTGATAGACGTTAATCAGAATCACCAGAAGAACAATCTCTAAACAGAGACAACTATAACAACTAACTCCAGAGATTACCAGATGGTGAAAGGTAAACGTAAGAATCTTACTAACAGAAACCAAGACCACTCACCATCATCAGAACCCAGCACTCCCACTTCGCCCATTCCAGGGCACCCCAACACACCCGAAAAGCTAGACCGGGATTTAAAAGCATATCTCATGATGATGGTAGAGGACATCAAGAAGGACTTTAATAACTCACTTAAAGAATTACAGGAGAACATTGCTAAAGAGTTACAAGTCCTTAAAGAAAAACAGGATAACACAATCAAACAGGTAGAAGTCCTTAAAGAAAAACAGGAAAAGACAACCAAACAGGTAGAAGTCCTTAAAGAAAAACAGGAAAACACGTCCAAACAGGTGATGGAAATGAACAAAACCATACTAGACCTAAAAAGGGAAGTAGACACAATAAAGAAAACCCAAAATGAGGCAACACTGGAGATAGAAACCCTAGGAAAGAAATCTGGAACCATAGATGTGAGCATCAGCAACAGAATAAAAGAGATGGAAGAGAGAATCTCAGGTGCAGAAGATTCCATAGAGAACATTGGCACAACAATCAAAGAAAATAGAAAATGCAAAAAGATCCTAACTTAAAACATCCAGGAAATCCAGGACACAATGAGAAGACCAAACCTACGGATAATAGGAGTGGATGAGAATGAAGATTTTCAACTCAAAGGACCAGCAAACATCTTCAACAAAATTATAGAAGAAAACTTCCCAAATTTAAAGAAAGAGATGCCCATGAACATACAAGAAGCCTACAGAACTCCAAATAGACTGGACCAGAAAAGAAATACCTCCCTACACATAATAATCAGAACAACAAATGCACTAAATAAAGATAGAATACTAAAAGCAGTAAGAGAAAAAGGCCAAGTAACATATAAAGGCAAGCCTATCAGAATTACACCAGATTTTTCACCAGAGACTATGAAAGCCAGAAGATCCTGGACAGATGTTATACAGACACTAAAAGAACACAAATTCCAGCCCAGGCTACTATACCCAGCCAAACTCTCAATTAACATAGATGGAGAAACCAAAGTATTCCACGACAAAACAAAATTCACACATTATCTTTCCACGAATCCAGCCCTTCAAAGGATAATAACAGAAAAAAAAACAATACAAGGACGGGAACCACGCCCTAGAAAAAACAAGTAGGTAATCCCTCAACAAACCTAAAAGAAGACAGCCACAAGAACAGAATGCCAACTTTAACAACAAAAATAACAGGAAGGAACAATTACTTTTCCTTAATATCTCTTAATATCAATGTACTCAACTCCCCAATAAAAAGACACAACCCTGAAATTCCACCTCACACCAGTCAGAATGGCTAAGATCAAAAATTCAGGTGACAGCAGATGCTGGCGAGGATGTGGAGAAAGAGGAACACTTCTCCATTGTTGGTGGGATTGCAAGCTTGTACAACCACTCTGGAAATCAGTCTGGAAATCGGTTCCTCAGAAAATTGGACATAGTACTACCGGAGGATCCAGCAATACCTCTCCTGGGCATATATCCAGAAGATGTCCCAACCAGTAAGAAGAACACATGCTCCACTATGTTCATAGCAGCCTTATTTATAATAGCCAGAAGCTGGAAAGAACCCAGATGCCCCTCAACAGAGGAATGGATACAGAAATTATGGTACATTTACACAATGGAGTACTACTCAGCTATTAAAAAGAATGAATTTATGAAATTCCTAGCCAAATGGATGGACCTGGAGGGCATCATCTTGAGTGAGGTAACACAATCACAAAGGAACTCACACAATATGTATTCACTGATAAGTGGATATTAGCCCAAAACTTAGGATACCCAAGATATAAGATACAATTTGCTAAACGCATGAAACTCAAGAAGAATGAAGACCAAAGTGTGGACACTATGCCCCTTCTTAGAATTGGTAATAAAACACCCATGGAAGGAGTTACATCGACAAAGTTTGGAGCTGTGATGAAAGGATGGACCATCTAGAGACTGCCATATCCAGGGATCCATCCCATAATCAGCTTCCAATCGCTGACACCATTGCATACACTAGCAAGATTTTGCTGAAAGGACCCAGATATAGCTGTCTCATGTGAGACTATGCCGGGGCCTAGCAAACACAGAAGTGGATGCTCACAGTCAGCTATTGGATGGATCACAGGGCCCCCAACGGAGGAGATAGATAAAGTACCCAAGGAGCTAAAGGATTCTGCAACCCTATAGGTGGAACAACAATATGAACTAACCAGTACCCCGGAGCTCTTGTCTCTAGCTGCATATGCATCGAAAGATGGCCTAGTCGGCCATCACTGGAAAGAGAGGCCCATTGGACTTGCAAACTTTATATGCCCCAATATAGGGGAATGCCAGGGCCAAAAGAATGGGAATGGGTGGGTAGGGAAGTGGGGGGGTGTATGGGGGACTTTTGGGATAACATTGGAAATGTAATTAAGGAAAATACATAATAAAAAAATATTAAAAATTTTAAAAAAATAGATACAGAAACTGAAACAATAGCTATGGAGGGAAGAAGGGACATGTGATTGTTTAAACAGTTCTATCTCTTCTCTCTTCTCCCTCTCTCTTTCTCTAGCTACTTAACTCCTCCTTCAGCTCTGTGCACACACACACACATTCACACACACACACACACACACACATACACACACACACAAGAGGGGGGGGAGAGAGAATATGTTTTCTCAAATTCTCACACAAAATTTTCAAAGTTAACAGGAGCTTTATCATATTTAGTAAGAGAGATTTCCAATTAGTTTGTGAGAGAAGTCTTATAAATCTATACTTTCATATAAGAAATAACTCCTTTGGGGCATTATACTAAATTTCTGTCTGTTCTTCTGACAAAATAATGACCCAAACCAACTTTGTATAGAAAAGCATATTGGATTTTCTTCATATCCAGATCATAGTCTGTTATTGAGGGAACACAAGGGAGGAAGGAACTCATTCAGGGCAGGAACCTGGAAGCAGGAACTGAAACTGAGACCATTAAGCAATGCTGATTGCTCATTGGCTTGGCCACTCTGCTCACAGTGAGCTATCTTTCTTGTATATTCCAAGACCACCAACCCAAGGAGTTAAGACTTAGAGTTGACCGAGGATTCTCATAGCAATGGTGAATCATGAAATTGCATCTACTCATGAGTACAGGCAAATCTAGTAGAGGGATTTTCTCAATAGAGGTCTTTAATGGTTTGTATATGCTTTACCCAGGAAGTGGCACTCTTAGGAGGTGTGGCCTTATTGGAGTGGGTGTGGGCTTAAGGCCTTCACCTTAGCTTCCTGGAAGTCAGTCTTCCACTAGCAGCTTTTAAATAAAGATGTAGAACTCTCAGCTCTGCCTGCATCATGCCTGCCTAGATGCTGCCTGTAAGCCAGCCCCAATTAAATGTTGTTCTTTATAAGACTTGCCTTGGTCATGGTCTCTGTTCACAGCAGTAAAACCGTGACTAAGACAAGGTTCTATTTCCAGATGACCAATTTGTGTCAACCTGACCAAAAACAAAACAAAACAAAACAAAACAAAACAAAACAAAACAAAACAAAACAAAACACCAAAAAACTTCTAGTACAGGATGCCACAGAATACACAGCACACTACACAGGCTCTCCTTTTTATTTGAATAAAAGATTTGGTTATTCTACTTTGAGTCACTTCATTATCTAGTTGTATTAGTTTCTCTGGGCTGGGGTATATCAGAACTAGTATCCATTTGTTGCTCTCCACTGAATGTCATTAAGTATCTAGTGCAAAGTTATACAGATGTCAGCAATATATAAGAGCTGACATATACCTGCCAATGTCAATAGACCAGTCAAGGAATCTTAAAGCTTAAAATTCAACACAGTGAAAATCAATAGAGAGTATTAACAAATATAAAAGCCATGATCAAGTGTTAAACTTTGATTATTGAGGCTAGTGTAGTCACTTGAGTGCAGAGGATACGAAGATTATACTACTCCAGGCAGCACGAAGAGCTTTGGCATGCCTGGGCAACCCAATTGTTTTCTAAAATCAATTGCCATTGTAGTCAACCAACAATTTTAGAGTATGTATTTGTCCAATATTCTCACTTAACCATCACAGTGCAGTCAATATTTCCTGGTCCATTAGGCAGATGATTTATCTTTGATTTGGATGTCATGAATTATTAACTATTTCCCTGCCATTATGTTAGTGTTTCATAATCTTTATAAATTTTTCTTCCCCAAGACATAAGGCCCCACCCATAGGACTCTGATACTCATAAGAATAGATAAATACTAGGAATATACTCCTTATTAGCAAAAAAGAGATTTATATTCTAATAAGTATTGTTAAGATAATTATCCAATAATAAATGTTCTTAGTTAATGTGAAAGTTTCATAACATAGGTCTTGTGAGAAGAGTCAATCTGTCTTTTACTGACTACATCATCCGTAAAATGACTGTTATTCACTTAAACCTCTATCTAAAAAGTAAAGTTGGAAAAGCATTATATTTGCTTGATATAGTTGTTCCTAATATTAGAAGAGATAACATATTTAAAATCTTTGGCACATTGTGCCACATGTAATAAACATAAATAAATCTTGCTACTATCTTTATCTCATGCCATCAGATGTCAAACTGCTAAGCAGGAAAAATTCAAAACCAAATGCTTTCTAGTTGAAACCCTGGTCTGCCTGATCAGTGCAGGATTAATGTGCATCTCCTATCAGCAATGGGATTTTAGAATTTGAAAAACTCAGCATAGAACATTGCATATAACTCATCATCACCATCAAAAAGCCTGTTAACTCATCAACACATGACACAAAAAAGCCAGCATGAAATGTCAATGGTTACATGGAAATCTAGCCAGGCTTACAAGTAACATCAAAATAATTATGCAACATCCCTTTTTTTTTTTTGTCTCTTTCACTTTATTCCTTTTTCATTAGATATTTTCTTTATTTACATTTCAAATGTTATCTTGAAAGTTCCCTATACCCTCCCCCACTGCTCCCCTACCCACCCACTCCTACTTCTTGGCCCTGGTATTCCCCTGTACTGGGGCATATAAAGTTTGCAAGACCTAGGGGCCTCTCTTCCCAGTGATGGCTGACGAGGCCATCTTCTGCTATATATGCAGCTAAAGACTGGGGGTACTGGTTAGTACATATTGTTGTTCCACTTATAGGGTTACAGACCCCTTCAGCTCTTTGGGAACTTTCACTAGGTCCTCTATTGGGGGCCCTGTGTTCCATCCTATAGATGACTGTGAGCATACACTTTTGTATTTGCCAGGCACTGGCATAGCCTCATACAAGACAGCTATAATAGGGTCCCTTCAGCAAAATCTTTCTGGCATATGCAATAGTGTCTGGGTTTGGTGGTTGATTATGGGATGAATGCCCAGGTGGGGTAGTCTCTGGATAGTCCATCCTTTCATCTTAGCTCCAAACTTTGTCTCTGTAACTACTCTCATGGGTATTTTGTTCCCTATTCTAAGGAAGAATGAAGTATCCACAGGTTGGTCTTCCTTCTTCTTGATTTTCTTGTGTTTTGCAAACTGTATCTTGGGTATTCTAAAATTCTGGGCTAATATCCACTTATCAGTGAGTGCATATCTAATGACTTCCTTTGTGATTGGGTTACCTCACTAAGGTTGATATCCTCCAGATACATCCATTTGCCTAAGAATTTCATAAATTCATTGGGTTTTTTTTTTGTTGTTTTTTTTAATTAGGTATTTTCTTCATTTAGATTTCCAATGCTATCTCAAAAGTCCCCCATACCCTCCACTTGCCATCAAAGAGGGTCAGAAAGCTGAGGTACAATAACTGTGTTGTGCTTTCAGCATTTCACCCATTCTGTTTGCAAGGATTTTATTGAGTATTTTTGCATTTATATTCATAAGGGAAATTGGTCTGAAGTTCTCTTTCTTTGTTGCATCTTTGTGTGGCTTAGGTATTAGAGTAATTGTGGCTTCATAGAATGAATTGTATAGAGTACCTTCTGTTTCTATTTTGTGGACTAGTTTGAGTAGAGTTGGAATTAGGTCTTCTTTGAAGGTCTGATAGAACTCTGCACTAAACCCTCTGGTCCTGGGCTTTTTTAGGTTGGGAGACTATTAATGAGTGCTTCTCTTTCTTTAGGGGAAGTGGGGCTGTTTAGATCATTAATCTGATCCTGATTTAACTTTGGTACCTGGTATCTTTCTAAGAAGTTGTCCAGGATGGATGATTGCTTTAATGTGTTCTTGGATTCGGTTAGCGAGAATTTTATTGAGGATTTTTGCATCTAGATTCATAAGGGAAATTGGTCTGAAGTTCTCTATCTTTGTCGGATCTTTCTGTGGTTTAGGTATCAGAGTAACTGTGGCTTCATAGAATGAGTTGGGTAGAGTTCCTTCTATTTCTATTTTGTGGAATAGTTTGTGCAGAACTGGAATTAGATCTTCTTTGAAGGTCTGGTAGAACTCTGCACTAAACCCATCTGGTCCTGGGCTTTTTTTGGCTGGGAGACTATTAATGACGGCTTCTATTTCTTTAGGGGATATGGGAGTGTTTAGATCGTTACCTTGATCCTGATTTAACTTTGGTACCTGGTATCTGTCTAGAAATTTGTCCATTTCATCCAGGTTTTCCAGTTTTGTTGAGTATAGCCTTTTGTAGAAGGATCTCCTCGTTTGGTTAATTCTTTGAATAGTTCTTCTTGTTTCCACTTGGTTGATTTCACCCCTGAGTTTGATTATTTCCTGCCATCTACTCCTCTTGGGTGAATTTTCTTCCTTTTTTTCTAGAGCTTTTAGATGTGTTGTCAAGCTGCTAGTGTGTGCTCTCTCCAGTTTCTTTTTGGAGGTACTCAGAGCTATGAGTTTCCCTCTTAGGAATGCTTTCATTGTGTCCCATAGGTTTGGGTATGTTGTGGCTTCATTTTCATTAAACTCTAAAAAGTCTTTAATTTCTTTCTTTATTCCTTCCTTGACCAAGGTATTATTGAGAAGTGTGTTGTTCAGTTTCCACGTGAATGTTGGCTTTCCATTATTTATGTTGTTATTGAAGATCAGCCTTAGTCCATGGTGGTCTGATAGGATGCATGGGACAATTTCAATATTTTTGTATCTGTTGAGGCCTGTTTTGTGACCAATTATATGGTCAGTTTTGGAGAAGGTCCCTTGTGGTGCTGAGAAGAAGGTATATCCTTTTGTTTTAGGATAAAATGGTCTGTAGATATCTATTAAATCCATTTGTTTCATAACTTCTGTTAGTGTCCATGTTTCTCTGTTTAGTTTCTGTTTCCAGGATCTGTCAATGGGTGAGAGTGGGGTGTTGAAGTCTCTCACTAGTATTGTATAAGGTGCAATGTGTGCTTTGAGATTTACTAAAGTTTCTTTAATGAATGTGGCTGCCCTTGTATTTAGAGCATAGATATTCAGAATTGAGAGTTCTTCTTGGTAGATTTTACCTTTGTTGAGTATGAAGTGCTCCTCCTTGTCTTTTTTGATAACTTTGGGTTGGAAGTCGATTTTATTCGATATTAGAATGGCTACTCCAGCTTGTTTCTTCAGGCCATTTGCTTGGAAAATTGTTTTCCAGCCTTTCACTCTGAGGTAGTGTCCGTCTTTTACCCTGAGGTGGGTTTCCTGGAAGCAGCAAAATTTTGGGTCCTGTTTGTGAAGCCAGTCAATTAGTCTATGTCTTTTTTTTTTTTTTTTGAGAGTTGAGTCCATTGATGTTAAGAGAAATTAATGAAAAGTAATTGTTGCTTCCTGTTATTTTGTTGTTAAAGTTGGCATTCTGTTCTTGTGGTTGTCTTCTTTTAGGTTTGTTGAAGAATTACTTTCTTGCTTTTTCTAGGGTGTAGTTTCCATCTTTGTGTTGGTGTTTTCCCTATATTATCCTATGAAGGGCTGGATTCGTGGAAAGATATTGTGTGAATTTGGTTTTGTCATGGAATACTTATGTTTATCCATCTATGGTAATTGAGAGTTTTGCTGGGTATAGTAGCCTGGACTGGCATTTGTGTTCTCTTGTGTCTGTATAACATCTGTCCAGGATCTTTTGGCTTTCATAGTCTCTGGTGAGAAATCTGGTGTAATTCTAATAGGTCTGCCTTTATATGTTACTTGACCTTTTTCCCTTACTGCTTTTAATATTGTATCTTTATTCAGTGCATTTATCTTTCTGATTATTATGTGTCAGAAGGAATTTATTTTCTGGTCCAGTGTATTTGGAGTTCTGTAGGATTCTTGTATGTTCATGGGCATCTCTTTCTTTAGGTTTGGGAAGTTTTCTTCTATAATTTTGTTGAAGATATTTGCTGGCCCTTTAAGTTGAAAATCTTCATTCTCATCTATTCCTATTATCTGTAGGTTTGGTCTTCTCAATGTGTCCTGGATTTCCTGGATGTTTCGAGTTAGGATCTTTTTTCATTTTGCATTTTCTTTGATTGTTGTGCCCATGTTCTCTATAGAATCTTCTGCACCTGAGATTCTCTCTTCTATCTCTTTTATTCTGTTCCTGATGCTCACATCTGTGGTTCCTGATTTCTTTCCTAGGGATTCTATCTCAAGAGTTGTCTCCCTTTGGATTTTCTTTATTGTTTCCACTTCCCTTTTTAGGTCTTGGATAGTTTTGTTCAATTCCATCACCTGTTTGGTTGTGTTTTTCTGTAATTCTTTAAGGACTTCTACCTCTTTAGCAGTGTTCTGTATTTCTTTAAGTGAGTTATTAATGCCCTTCTTAAAGTCTTCTACCAGCATCATGAGATATGATTTTAAATCAGAGTCTTGCTTTTAGGGTGTGTTGGGGTATCCAGGACTGGCTGAGGTGGGAGTGCTGGGTTCTGATGATGGTGAGTGGTCTTGGTTTCTGTTAGTAAGATTCTTACATTTGCCTTTCACCATCTGGTAATCTCTGGAGTTAGTTGTTGTAGTTTTCTCTGGTTGGAGCTTGTTCCTCTTGTGATTATATTAGCCTCTGTCAGCAGTCCTGGGAGTACAGCTCTCTCCTGTGTCTCAGTGGTCAGAGTACTCTCTGTAGGCAAGCTCTCCTCTTGCAGGGAAGGTGCACAGAGTTCTGGCATTCAGACCTGCCTCCTGGCTGAAGATGAAGTCCCGAAACTAGGCCTGTCCCAGAAGATGTGCTGCCTCTGCAGTCTGCACTCTCACCTGCGCAGAGTGGTCTCAGAGGGACCTGTGACACAAGATGGCTCCTTCACCTGCTCAGGCAGTCAGAGCCCTCCTAGGCAGACACCTCTCCTCTTGTGGGAAAGGCGCCCGGATTTCTGGAGCCCGAAATGGGGTCTGTCCCAGAAGCTGTGTTGCTTCTGCAGTCTGCTTGCTCACCCTCCACAGTATGTGAGCTGACCTGTGCAGACTGGTCTCTAAGGGACCCAGGACACAAGATGGCTCCCTCACCTGTTCCTGCAGTCAGAGCCCTCCTAGGCAGGCACCTCTCCTCTGGCAGGAAAGGTGTGTTATCCCTTTCATTTTTAATTTGACTAAATTCCTATTTATAAGTTGAAGAGATGCTGGGCTGTGGTGGCACACGCCTTTAATCCCAGCACTTGGGAGGCAGAGGCAAGTGGATTTTTGAGTTCAAGGCCAACCTAGTCTATAGAGTGAGTTCTAGGACAGCCAGGGATACACAGAGGAACCCTGTCTGGAAACAAAACAAAACAACAATAACAACAACAACAACAACAACAACAACAACAAAACCCCAAAACCCAAAACCCAAAAACCAAAACCCAAAAACCAAAAACCAAAAACCAAAAACCAAAAACCAAAAACCAAAAAACAAAACAAAACAAAAAAGATGGAGACAAGAAGCCCTACAATATTTGGGTGTGTTGGAGGAACATACTATTCAGGGGTAATTTACTAATATATATTAAAATCTTTACAAAAAGAGTTTATATGCTTTAACCTTGTGGTCTGTCATACAAAAATTAATTATGAAGAATCCAAGAATTGTCCCTCAGTCACATATGATGAGACCAAGCTCAGCTCTATTTCCATTTATGACAATTTTGAGACAGCTAAGAGTAGGGTATTGCGTCAATAAATATTGATATTAAAAATATTTCATTGCCAGAAAAATACCGATGTTATTTTAATCTCTCAAATGTTACAATTTAGTGTATAAAATGAGAGCATTACTTAAAAATCAAATATATAGCATATCACAAGTTTATTTTCTATAATTAAAATATGTAAAACTTTTGCAGTGACATTCTATTATATATTTTTGTACTTTTTCTTTATATGCTTAACATACTTTTTGTAATTTCTAAATTTTTAAATAATATATTTAATCAAGTGTTTAAGACATAGAACAAGTTTTTGAAGTTGTATGCAGTAAAAATAGAAATAACTGGATAATCTCACAAGAAGAGAACATTTTATTACAACAGAAAATCCCATAGTACTGACGTTGTCCAACACCAGTATTCTCTTTGAATTCTTTTTCTGATACAGGTTAAGGCCTTTAAGAATTTGATGGTTTCAATTCCTATAGATTTACTAGGCTTTCTCCATAGAGGGGGAAAAGCCTACAGCTAGAAAGACCAGAGACTCAGTTTAACCTATACTGAAAGGGCATTGGGGGTCAGCTTCTCATCATCAATTTTACTGCTACAAATGAATTCTTAGGGACTCTCCTTTTTCATGTGAAGTCACAGCAAGTCTTAGCTCAAAAGTTCATGAACACAACTGCATAGTAGTTCGTGAGCAGCCTTCCCCACCAACATGAGTCTGCCTGACACCCTTCTCACTTTATCTGTAAGTGTTGCAATAAGCTCTTCCAAAACTAATAGCACAAGTCTCTCTCCCAATCATTGTATTTATTTCCCAGTCATTCATCTTTCAGGGTGAACCCCAGGGCATTACTCTTTATCTGTATTGTAGGGTGACTCCATCTTGGTAGGATAATGAAGTAAAATTTGAATATTTTATTAAATTACTCATCCACCACACACAATGCACAGTGCACTAGCACTTGGTGGGTTAGTAGTATGCAAATGTATTAAGGCTGAAGAAGCAAATATATTAATTATTGTCACAAAGGTGGTAATTGTATACAATTTTTACCTTATTTTTTATTATTGTTGAAGAAAAAATACATGCCATGAGATGTGCATTTAATAGATTTTTAAGTGTTCAATGAAATGCTGTTAACTGCATTTACAGAGTTGCATAACAGATCTCTGGAGCTTATTCCTCTTGCATTACCCAAACATCATATACCTTTGATTAGCAATCCTGTTTTCCCCTTCCTCCATGCCTCTGGAAGCCATCATTTTGTTCTTTGCCTCTTTGGGTTCAGTTATTTTAGATACTTCATTTAAGTTTAATTATGCAGTAATTTTGTATAATTAGAGAAGAAGGCTGCCCATAGAAATGTAATACCACCCGCATGGAAAGCTTAGAAATATACATTTCTATATCACTTATCCTTAACTATAGAGAGAAGAATACAAACAACCATGTTGCCTCATGGAAACACTCATTGTAACCTTGTGACTTCTATTTTTAGTGTTTTTGGTTGTAGCTTTTTAGAATATTTTTATGTTCTTTTAATCTGTTGTGGGTCTCTCCAAGTCAAGGTCTTGTGTTTTATTTCAAATTCTACAATTTACTTGTATACTCATTAAGTAAGTGATTTACTTATTACCTGGCAAAATGGTTAGCACATGTCTCTCATATATCTGTATCTCTATCTGTATCTGTATCTGTATCTGTATCTGTATCTGTATCATCTGTATCTGTATCTCTATCTGTATCTGTGTCTGTATCTGTATCTGTATCTGTATCTGTATCTGTATCTGTATCTGTATCTGTATCTGTATCTGTATCTGAATCTGTATCTGTATCTGTATCTGTATCTGTATCTGTATCTGTATCTGTATCTGTATCTGTATCTGAATCTGTATCTGTATTTGTATCATCTGTATCTGTATCTCTATCTGTATCTGTGTCTGTATCTGTATCTGTATCTGTATCTGAATCTGAATCTGTATCTGTATCTGTATTTGTATCATCTGTATCTGTATCTCTATCTGTATCTGTGTCTGTATCTGTATCTGTATCTGTATCTGAATCTGTATCTGTATCTGAATCTGAATCTGTATCTGTATCTGTATCTGTATCTGTATCTGTATCTGTATCTGTATCTGTATCTGTATCTGTATCTGTATCTGTATCTGAATCTGTATCTGTATCTGTATCATCTGTATCTATCTATCATCTGTATCTGTATCATCATCTGTATCTGTATCAGTATCTCTACTATCTATCTATCTATCTATCTATCTATCTATCTATCTATCTATCGATGAGTGTGTGTGTGTGTGTGTGTATGTGTTTAATGTGTAAGAAGAAAAGGGTAAGCATGTGCCACAGCATGATTATGAAGAACGTTTTGGAATTGGCTTCCTCTTTCTATCTTGGATTCCAGATTTTGAACTTAGGTCGTCAGGCATTTTTTTTTCTTTTGGCAAGAACTATTATTTACCGAGTCAACTCACTGGTCCCCCTAGTAGATATTGAACAATAATCCTAATATATTTACCTTTGCCTATATTTTATGTCTGTATGAATTATAGTAGTAGAATAAATATTTTAACCTGGATATGTACAAGAATCATGTAATCATATATCTGCTGATATCTCTACCGTGGGAGTAGCTGAGTAGGTAAATATATTAGTGGGATCTGTGCTAGAAAAATCAATAGGTAATAACTTTAGCCCATTTTTAGTGTGTAGGGATTTCAAAGATGAGAATAGTATTGAGGTACTAACCAGACTAGCTAATAAACTGGGGTACTTAGAAAGGACAAGTAGATAGACTCCAAGAGACTCTAAGGGAAGAAAATATTTAAAAAGTAGATCTTTCAAGTTAGAATTTAAAGTTACAATATCTCGTTCTTTTCATCTATAAATTAACATATTTTATACACTCATGTGATGCAAACATAGTCACACTCAGTTCATTGATAAATGTCTGTCATAAAGAAGGTACCAGTCAGCTTGATATGATCATTATGCATCTTTCAGACATGTTAAAACATCAATTCAGGCAAGCACTACATCTCACAAACAGGGACACACATCCACATCTATTTCAAAACCCTTGGAACCTTAACAGAAAAATAAATGTCTTAAGAAATATTTTGGACTTTGATACCTGAACAACTATTACATGCTAATTTAAAAAAAAAATAAAAAAATAGTTATCTCATGACTGTTTTGGATAGTGACGTCTAAAGTTCTTAGTTTGACTAGTTCTGAGTAGACCTGGTTAGTGCCAAACAGATTCCCAAGGAATAGTGAAAATACTTCTGTTTCTCTGTGAGAGGAATGGGACATGCTGCCTTTGAACAGTGTATCTTGAGGGTAAAATACACTTGAACTGAATTGAGTAGCTCCCTTGAAGGAGCCGTGCTCTCTGGATTTATCTCCCTCCATTTGGTTCATAGTAGAGAACACATGTACCTCTTTTCAGCCTCTTTGAACACTGTGGGGTTTCTGTGTCACAAAGCTCTGTGGCGACCTGCCACACACTTTTCACCTGGTAACCTGGAACTTCTAGCAATGGAGAAAGTAAACAACAAGGAGATTTCAAAGAGGCAGGATGAAGAACCTGATATAGTCTTTAAAAAGCAAAGCAAAACAAAACGAAAAACAACATTTTAATTGAAAATGTACTTTTCTCTGGTACAGTATATCCCAAACTGTTCCCTTTCTTCCATTCCCCCTAGCTTGTGGGCCACATTCCTTCTCCACTAGATCCATGCCCTCCTCCATTTCCTCCTCAGAAACCAGCCAGACTCTAAGAGACTGCAACCAAACAGGACAAAACAAGATACAATGAGACAAGGCTTCTGAGGCTAGACAAGTCAACCCAATGAGAGGGAAAGGGTCTCAAGAGCATCCAACAGAGTCAGAGATAATACTCACTCCGACTGTTAGGACTCCCACAAAACACCAAGCTAACAACAGCCATAGCATATAGAGAGAGGATCTGGTGCACACCCCT
The DNA here is from genome assembly GCF_978045245.1 of Mus caroli. Lineage (NCBI taxonomy): Eukaryota > Metazoa > Chordata > Mammalia > Rodentia > Muridae > Mus > Mus caroli. The sequence continues at coordinate 12,316,875 of NW_028227275.1, read as the reverse complement.
GCAGGCCACTTGTTTGCTACTCAGTCTCTATGAGCCAAAGTGATCCCTGGATGGCTGGTTCAATAGACCATCTTCTCCTAGTGTCCTTCATTTTCTCTGACTCCTACAGTCATTACTCCCCCTCTTCCATGGGGTTCTCAGATCTTCAAGGAGAGGACCTGTTGGAGACAACTTCTATGCATGAGGTTTGAATGTGGGTCTCTGTGTCTGCTTCCATTTGCTGCCAGAGGAAACCAATTTGATGATGACTGGACACAGAACCCATCTATGAGGAGCCAGATACATTTCAAAGTGACAAAGAGAAGAACCAGACGTTCCTGTTTTGAGGACCCAAGGGTATATATCCATATACAGGATCGTTTTCAAGGGCGTTAAAAGCCCAGACTAAGACGTGAAGTGAAACTATGTATATAAGTATATCTGTATTGATTAATAGTGTATCTTGTATCTTGGGTATTCTAAGTTTCTGGGCTAATGTCCACTTATCAGTGAGTACATATCATGTGAGTTTTTTTGTGATTGGGTTGCCTCACTCAGGATGATGCCCTCCAGGTCCATCCATTTGCCTAGGAATTTTATAAATTCATTCTTTTTAATAGCTGAGTAGTACTGCATTGTGTAAATGTACCACATTTTCTGTATCCATTCCTCTGTTGAGGGACATGTGGGTTCTTTCCAGCTTCTGGCTATTATAAATAAGGCTGCTATGAACATAGTGGAGCATGTGTACTTTATACCAGTTGGAACATCTTCTGGATGTATGCCCAGGAGAGGTATTGTGGGATCCTCTGGTAGTAATATGTCCAAATTTCTGAGGAAAAGCCAGACTGATTTCCAGAGTGGTTGTACAAGCTTGCAATCCCACCAACAATGGAGAAATGTTCCTCTTTCTCCACATCCTTTCCAGCATCTGCTGTAATCTGAATGTTTTATCTTAGCCATTCTGACTGGTGTGAGGTAGAATCTCAGGGTTGTTTTGATTTGCATTTCCCTGATGATTAAGGATGCTGAACATTTTTTCAGGTGCTTCTCAGCCATTCAGTATTCCTCAGGTGAGAATTCTTTGTTTAGCTCTGAGCCCCATCTTTTAATGGGGTTATTTGATTTTCTGGAGTCCACCTTCTTGAGTTCTTTATATATATATTGGATACTAGTCCCATATCTGATTTAGGATTGGTAAAGATCCTTTCCCAATCTGTTGGTGGCTTTTTAGTTTTATTGACAGTGTCTTTTGCCTTATAGAAGCTTTATAATTTTATGAGGTCCCATTTGTCTATTCTCGATCTTACAGCATGAGCCATTACTGTCCTATTCAGGAATTTTTCCCCTGTGCCCATATCTTCAAGACTTTCCCCCAATTTCTCCTCTATAAGTTTCACTGTCTCTGGTTTTATGTGAAGTTCCTTGATCCACTTAAATTTGACCTTAGTACAAGGAGATAGGAATGGATCAATTTGCATTCTTCTATATGATAACTGCCAGTTGTGCCAGCACCATTTGTTGAAAATGCTGTCTTTTTTCCACTGGTTGGTTTTAGCTCCCTTGTCAAAGATCAAGTGGCCATAGGTGTGTGGGTTCATTTCTGGGTCTTCAATTCTATTCCATTGGTCTACTTGTCTGTCACTATACCAGTACCATGCATTTTTTTTTAATCACAATTGCTCTGTAGTAAATCTTTAGGTCAGGCATGGTTATTCCACCAGAGGTTCTTTTATCCTTGAGAAGAGTTTTTGCTATCCTAGGTTTTTTGTTATCCCAGATGAATTTGCAAATTGCCCTTTCTAATTCTTTGAAGAATTGAGTTGGAATTTTGAGGGGGATTGCATTGAATCTGTAGATTGCTTTTGGCAACATAGCTATTGTTACTATATTAATCCTGCCAATCCAAGAGCATGGGAGATCTTTCCATCTTCTGAGATCTTTAATTTCTTTCTTCAGAGACTTGAAGTTCTTATCATACAGATCTTTCACTTCCTTAGTTAGAGTCACACCAAGGTATTTTATATTATTTGTGACTATTGTGAATGGTGTTGCTTCCCTAATTTCTTTCTCACCCTGTCTATCCATTGTGTAGAGAAAGGCCATTGACTTTTTTGAGTTAATTTTATATCCAGCTACTTCACTGAAGCTGTTTTTCAGGTTTAAGAGTTCTTTGGTGGAATTTTTAGGGTCACTTATATATACTATCATATCATCTGCAAAAAGTGATATTTTGACTTCGTTCTTTCCAATTTGCATCCCCTTGATCTTCTTTTGTTGTCGAATTGCTCTGGCTAGGTCTTCAAGTACTATGATGAATGGGTAGGGAGAAAGTGGGCAGCCTTTTCTAGTCCCTGATTTTATTGGGATTGTTTCCCGATTCTCACCATTTACTTTGATGTTGGCTACTGGTTTGCTGTATATTGCTTTTTATCATGTTTAGGTATGGGCCTTGAATTCCTGATCTTTCCAAGACTTTTATCATGAATGGGTGTTGGATTTTGTCAAATGCTTTCTCAGCATCTAAGGAGATGATCATGTGGTATTTATCTTTGAGTTTGTTTATATAGTGGATTCCTTTGATGAATTTCTGTATATTAAACCATCCCTGCATCCCCGGAATGAAACCTACTTGGTCAGGATAGATGATTGTTTTGATGTGTTCTTGGATTCGGTTAGCGAGAATTTTATTGAGTATTTTTGCATCTATATTCGTAAGGGAATTTGGTCTGATGTTCACTATCTTTGTTCGGTCTTTCTGTGGTTTAGGTATCAGAGTAACTGTAGCTTCATAGAATGAATTGGGTAGAATACATTCTGCTTCTATCTTGTGGAATAGCTTGTGAAGAACTGGAATTATATCTTCTTGGAAAGTCTGATAGAACTGTGCACTAAACCCATCTGGTCTTGGGCTTTTTTTGGTTGAGAGACTATTAATGAATGCTTGTATTTCTTTAGGGGATATAGGACTGTTTAGATCATTAAACTGATCCTGATTTAACTTTGTAACCTGGTATCTGTCTAGAAATTTGTCCATTTCATCCAGGTTTTCCAGTTTTGTTGAGTATAGCCTTTTGTAGAAGGATCTGATGGTGTTTTGGATTTCTTCAGGATCTGTTGTTATGTTACCCTTTTTATTTCTGATTTTGTTAATTAAGATGCTGTCCCTTTGCCCTCTAGTGAGTCTGGCTAAGGATTTATCTATCTTGTTGATTTTCTCAAAGAACCAGCTCTTCCTTTGTTTGATTCTTTGAATAGTTATTCATGTTTCCACTTGGTTGATTTTGCCCCTGAGTTTGATTATTTCCTGCCATCTACTCCTCTTGGGTGAATTTGCTTCCTTTTGTTATAGAGCTTTTAGGTGTGTTGTCCAGCTGCTAGTGTGTGCTCTCTCTAGTTTCTTTTTGGAGGCACACAGAGCTATGAGTTTCCCTCTTAGAAATGCTTTCATTGTGTCCCATAAGTTTGGGTATGTTGTGGCTTCATTTTCATTAAACTCTAAAATGTCTTTAATTTGTTTCTTTATTCCTTCCTTGACCAAGGTATCTTCGAGTAGAATGTTGTTCAGTTTCTACGTGAATTTTGGCTTTAAATTATTTATGTTGTTATTGAAGATTGGCCTTAGTCCATGGTGATCTGATAGGATGCATGGGACAATTTCAATATTTTTGTATCTGTCGATTTTGGAGAAAGTACTATAAGGTGCTGAGAAGAAGGTATATCCCTTTGATTTAGGATAAAATGTTCTGTAGATATTTGTTAAATCCATTTGTTTCATAACTTTTATTAGTTTCATTGTGTCCTCATTTTGTTTCTGTTTCCCTGATCTGTCCGTTGATGAAAGTGGTGTGTTGAAGTCTCCCACTATTATTGTGTGAGGTGCAATGTGTGCTTTGAGCTTTACTAAAGTTTCTTTAATGAATGAGGCTGCCCTTCCATTTGGAGCATAGATATTCAGAATTCAGAGTTCCTCTTGGAAGATTTTACCTTTGATGGGTATGAAGTGCCCCTCCTTGACTTTTTTGATAACTTTGGGTTGGAAGTTGATTTTATTAGATATTAGAATGGCTACTCTAGCTTTTTTCTTCAGACCATTTGCTTGGAAAATTGTTTTCCAGCCTTTCCCTCTGAGGTAGTGTCTGTCTTTTTCCCTGAGATGGGTTTCCTGTAAGCAGCGAAATGTTGGGTCCTATTTGTGTAGCCAGTCTGTTAGTCTATGTCTTTTTATTGGGGAATTGAGTCCATTGATATTAAGAGATATTAAGGAAAAGCAATCGTTGCTTCCTTTTTTTTTTTTTTTGTGTGTGTTGTTAGAGTTGGCATTCAGTTCTTGTGGCTGTCTTCTTTTAGGTTTGTTGAAGGATTACTTTCTTGCTTTTTCTAGGCATAGTTTCCATCCTTGTATTGTTTTTTTTTTTTGTTTTTTGTTTTTTGGTGTTTTTTTTTTCTGTTATTATCCTTTGAAGGGCTGGATTCATGGAAAGATATTGTGTGAATTTGGTTTTGTCATGGAATATTTTGGTTTCTCTTTCCATGGTAATTGAAAGTTTTGCTGGGAATAGTAGCCTGGACTGGCATTTGTGTTCTCTTAGTGTCTATATAACATCTGTCCAGGATCTTCTGGCTTTCATAGTCTCTGGTGAAAAGTCTGGTGTAATTCAAATAGGCCTGCCTTTATATGTTACTTTATCTTTTCCCCTTACTGCTTTTAATATTCTATCTTTATTTAGTTCATTTGTTGTTCTGATTATTATGTGTCAGGAGGAATTTCTTTTCTGGTCCAGTCTATTTGGAGTTCTGTAGGCTTCTTGTATGTTCATGGGCATCTCTTTCTTTAGATTTGGGAAGTTTTCTTCTATAATTTTGTTGAAGATATTTGCTTGCCCTTTAATTTGAAAATCTTCATTCTCATCTACTCCTATTATCTGTAGGTTTGGTCTTCTCATTGTGTCCTGGATTTCCTGGATGTTTTGAGTTAGGATCTTTTTGCATTTTCATTTTCTTTGATCATTGTGCCCATGTTCTCTATGGAATCTTCTGCACCAGAGATTCTCTTTTCCATCTCTTGTATTCTGTTGCTGATGCACCTATGGTTCCAGATTTCTTTCCTAGGGTTTCTATCTCCAGTGTTGTCTCATTTTGGGTTTTCGTTATTGCTTCTATTTTCCTTTTTAGGTCGTATGGTTTTGTTCAATTTCATCACCTGTCTGGTTGTGTTTTCCTGTTTTTCTTTAAGGACCTGTACCTCTTTATTATTTTTCTCCTGCATTTCTTTAAGTGAGTTATTATAGTCCTTCTTGATGTCCTCTACCATCATCATGAGATATGCTTTTAAATCCGGATCTTGCTTTTCGGTGTGCTGGGGTATCCAGGACTGCCTGAAGTGGGAGTGATGGGTTCAGATGATGGTGAATGGTCTTGGTTTCTGTTAGTAAGATTCTTACGTTTGCCTTTTGCCATCTGGTAATGTCTGGATTTAGTTGTTACAGTTGTCTCTGGTTAGAGCTTATTCCTCCCGTGATTCTGTTAGCCTTTATTAGCAGACCTGGGAGACTAGCTCTCTCCTGAGTTTCAGTGGTCAGAGTACTCTCTGCAGGCAAGCTCCCCACTTGCAGGGAAGGTGCACAGATATCTGGCCTTCAGACCTGCCTCCTAGCAGAAGATGACGGCCTGAAACAGGGCCTGTCTCAGAAGCCGTGCCACTTCTGCCTGTCTCAGATGCTGTGCAGCTTCTGTAGTTGCCACTCTCACCTACACAGTCTAGTCTCTCAGACATCCTGGACCAGAGACAACTCCCTTAGGTGCTCTGGCAAAGCCCTCCTGGGCGGGGCAGACATCTCTCCTCTGGCTTAGAAGGTACCCAGATGTCTGGTACACAGAAGCTGTGTAGCTTCCACCTGTCCCAGAAGCTGTCAGCTTCTGTAGTCCACTGTCTCACCTGTGCAGACCAGTCTCTGAGGGATCCGGGAACCAAGATGGCTCCCCCAGGTGCTCTGGCAAAGCCATCCCAGGTGGGGCAGACACCACTCCTCTGGCAGGGAAGGTGCCTGGATGTCTGGAGCCCAAAACGGGGCCTGCCCCAGAAGCCCTGTGGTGTCAGCCCGTCCCAGAAGCTATTAGCTTCTGTAGTCTACACTCTCACCTGCACAGACTAGTCTCTGAGGGATCCAGGAACCAAGATGGCTCCCCCAGGTGCTCCAGCAAAGCCCTCCCAGACAGGGCGGATACCTCTCCTCTGGCCGGGCAGGTGCCCAGATCTTTAGTAAATGTTTTATTTGTATACTTGTTTTATGTGACAATATACCTAAGCCATGTTAAAAAAAATGGATTGATAAGTGATTACAATGGAAGACTCTAAGATGGAAGCCCTGGTGTAACAAAGGAACCTGTGTAATCACTGGTGTCCCTACACATTCTCCCAATCATTGCATGCTTAACAAAGGAATGAAGCAGAGGCATCATTTTCTTCTTAGTGACAGTAAACAGTGACATGGGACACAATCTACTTCTACCACTTCTACAAAAAACATTAGCCAAAGTTTATCCTCAAGTTTCTTTCTTTGGTTCTTTCTACCTGGCCACAGTTTGTTTCATTCATACCTAAATTCACTAGTTCACATGTTCACTACATAGTGAACTTTTTTTTAAGTTTATTTTTTTATTAGATATTTTCTTTATATACATTTCAAATGCTATCCAAAAGTTCCCTATACACTCCCTCCACCCTGTTCCCCTACCCACCCACTCCCGCTTCTTGGTCCTGGCATTCCCCTGTATTGGGGCATATAAAGTTTGTAATACAAAGGGGCCTGTCTTCCTAGTGATGGCCGACTAGGCCATCTTCTGCTACATATGCAGCTAGAGATATGAGCTCTGAGGGTACTGGTTAGTTCATATTGTTGTTCCACCTATAGGGTTGCAGACCCCTTCAGCTCCTTGGGTGCTTTCTCTAGCTTCTCCATTGGGGGCTCTGTGTTCTATCTTATAGATGATTGTGAGCATCCATTTCTGTGTTTTCCAGGCACTGGCATAGCCTCATATGAGACAGCTATAAAAGGTTCCCTTGAGCAAAATCTCCAAGATACAATTTGCAAAACACAAGAAAATCAAGAAGAGGGAAGACCAATGAGTGCATACTTCATTCCTCCTTAGATTGGGAACAAAATACCCATGAAAGCAGTTACAGAGACAAAGGTTGGAGCTAAGATGAAAGGATGGACTATCCAAGAGACTACCCCACCTGGGGATCCATCCCATAATCAGTCACCAAACCCAGACACTATTGCATAGTGAACTTCTAAGGCATGCTCTACAACGTGTTTGGAGGAGTTCCACGAGTCCTCTCACCCTCAAGTTCTTGTCTGGAAAGGCCATATTTTCTTCACACACTCCAAATTAAGAAAAAAAAAAAAAGTCACAACATTTTGCATGGAGAAGCAGAAAGACAGCACCTGTCACTATTGAACCTTCATAGAGGAAGTATACACTGGAGTAAAGCAATGAGTTCTTTTCCCCAATAATTTTCAGTGTGGAATTGTCATTTAAAATAGATTAACTTAACAAAATTAAATTGTGATAAGACTTTGTAGATTTTGGCTAAGATCAAGTGACAAATGACAGGATGCATATCTTTTATAGTCTCAGCTATACATTTCTAAAGAATTTTATGTGCACACTTGTTTCTTCAAGAGATGCCTCTGGGGTATAACATTTTATCTCAAGCCCGCATGTTATTAATGTTCGTACCTGGAAATATTAAAGTCCTTGTTAGTAACAGTATGATGAGAACATTGATGGTTTAAAAATCTCTTTTAGAAAAATCTTTATTGGAGTCCAGCATTAATACACGCAGAGCATAGAACTCAGCATAGTTCTATAAACATATTCTGAAACATTTGGGAAAATAATTCCTGACATGATACAGTATATTCTGAGTCTACAAGGAATGCCTTTAGAGATAAAAAGAGAGCCCAAGGCAGGCAGGTATTTAGGGTTGCTGATTCATTTTATCAAAGACAGCTAAAGGTTAGTATGAGAATTCAAGATAAAATGTGTAGTTTTGTAGACTACTTCTGTCACTCGAGGTCTACAGTTTGAGAAAATATTTTGGAACAAAGATAATTTTGTAATTCTTGTGCTTTGATCAGGCACCCACAGTGTACCAAGGCTGTCAGTTTATATCTCTACCTATTTGTCCACTAGTAATGCATCTACAGATCCCTTTGGCTCAGAGAGAGAAGGATGAAGGTGACATACAATCATGTATGAAAGCCTCACCCTGGGTTTGAATTTACCCACAGTTCTCTTCTACATCAAAGGACCTATGCACATGTCCAAACATTTTCTTGATTTCCAACCAGAAAATGAATGGATGGATGCATGTTGTTTGACCCAAGCTACTTAGAAGCATCAGATTATGATCAAAAGCAGTAAGTGATACCTTAATTTGTTATCCAGAGTTTAGGATGAGCTTCAATGTGTTTATGTATTCTCTGACCTTCTGGATACTATATCATTCTTGCTAGTTAACTTTTCTTGTCTTCATACATCTTTTGGACCAAACTTTATTTACCTACAAGATCTTGTTGGTCAGTGAAATTCTTAGTTATGATCAGTCTTGGGTTTTCAGGGTCAAAAGCCTGTATATCGTACTGGGATATTACAAGCATTTTTTCAAAATTTTTATTAGATATTTTATTTATTTACATTTCAAATGTTATTCCCTTTCCTAGTTTCCCCTCTGAAAGCCCCCTATTCTATCCCAATTACCCCAGCTTCTACGAGGATGTTTGTACTTCTACCCACCCACCCCTGCTTCCCCATCCTGATATTCCCCTACTCTGGGGCATTGAGCCTTCACAGGACTAAGGGCTTCTCCTCCCACTGATGTGCTACAAGGCTAGTCTCTGCTACATAAGTGGCTGGAGCCATGGTTCACTCCATGTATACTCTTTGGTTGGTGGTTTATTCCCTGGGAGTGCTGGGGGGGCATCTAGTTGGTTGATATTATTTTTCTTCCTATGGGTTGCAAATTCCCTCAGCTCATTCAGTCCTTTCTCTAACTCCTCCATTGGGGACCCTGTGCTCCAATGGTTGGCTGCGAACATCTACCTCTGTATTTGTCAGGCTCTGGAAGAGCCTCTCAGGAGACAGCTATATCAGGCCCCTGTAAGCAAGCACTTCTTTGCATCCACAATAGAATCTGGGTTTATTAAGAGTTTATGGGATGGATCCCCAGGTAGGGCAGTCTCTGGGTTGTTTTCCTTCAGACTCTGCAACACAGTTTGTCTCCATATCCTCCTGTGGGTATTTTGTTCTTTACTAGAAAAAAAAAAGTTCTGTGCTCAATTCTAAACTCTTTGATATTCTATTTTCACACATTAAAGTAAATATTTATGAATATATCTTTATAGCATCTTTGTTTAGGATATATTTATCAGTCATCTATATTGTATGAATCATAGTATTAAGAGTATGGTCCTGAGCTGACGAGATGGTTCATTGGTTAGGAATGGCTTGTAGCTCTTGCATTACACTTGAGTTCAGCTTCCAGCCGAACACTGGGAAGTTCATAAACTCCTGCAATTTTAGATCCAGGGGGTCAACTTCCTTCTTTTGGGCTTCATGCACATATGAAAATAAACACATGCAGGAATATATACAAGTCATTAAAAGAGTCTATGTCCTCATTCTAAGGACACATATTTCATGTTGAATATGTGGCAAATGTATACAATGCTTATGAGTCATTTCATGAAACTTTTCTGTTCATTATTTTTTAAATTTTTCTTTTGACATTTTCCCTAATGAAAATTATTCTTTGAAATTTCATATATGATAATCTATATAATATAGATTCTTGTAAATGTGTAAACATATACACATACAAGTTAATCTATATAATATAGATTCTCGTAATATATATACATATACACATACAAGTATATATGCATAATATGCCAAAATCAACGATAAAGATATTTTGAATTAGGTAGAAATAAAGTTTGTTTGTGATGTGCATAATTCTTAATCCTATATGAAATAATCAAAATAGCAGATGAGAGCCATGGTATTTAATCTAGAGCTACATATTATTTTATTAGCTTTTTTTTACACTTCTTTAAACATTTGATTATCTAGCATTGACTTAGTTGAGGGTCATTTGCTATTTCAAGTATGAAATTATAACATTTAACTATTCGTTGGTGTAGATTCCCATTCCCATCTTCCTGACAAACCTACAATGGTCTGTTGGAAGTAAAATACACATTTGATGCCAAAGTAAAAAACTAGATTATTAACTAATAGATATTGTATTTACCACCTGGAAAGAGAAAAGAAAATAATGCTAGGAGTGCAACAAGGGTCATTTCAGTTAAGATTCATAGTCTTTTACGTGAGTCATATCTTTGCCTATGAAACTGATTTTATAAGTGAATATAAGAGTACATTAGCTGTTGATGCTTGAACAAAATTAATAGGAATGAGACACTATGTTTATCAACTGAGCTGTTGCTGCTTGTCTTAGTTAGGGTTTTACTGCTGTGAACAGACACCATGTCCAAGGCAAGTCATGTAAAGGACAACATTTAATTGGGGCTGGCTTACAGGTTCAGAGATTCATTCCATCATCATCAAGGCAGGAACATGACAGCATCCAGGCCGGTATGGTGCAGAAGCTGAGAGTTCTACATCTTCATTTGAAGGCTGCTAAGAGAATACTGACTTCCAGGCACCCAAGATGAAAGTCTTATAGCCCACACCCACTGTGACACACCTACCTCAACAAGGACATACCTTCTAATAGTTCCACTCCCTAGGCCAAACAAACCATAACACTGCCCTTACACACACACACACACACACACACACACACACACACACACACACACACACTCTAAACAAACAAACAAACAAACAAACAAACAAATATTTTTAGGGGATATTATAATTGGTGAACTACCTGAGAAGGAAAACAAAAGTCCTTATTAGTACAGTACAAATGATGCCTTTCAGAACACTGAGCCGTTATTCCCAGTATTTTCTTTTATACTTGGTTCTTCTAATTGCACCTAAGAGATTATACAAATTATTGCAAATTACAGTGGTTGGTGGTTTAATAACGGACAATCAAGTATTTAATCAGAATTTTCTATGGTTTAGAAGCTATGATGACTGGTATTGACCTGCTACACCCATTCTAAGATGGAAATCAAATTAAACTAATTTCCACTTCACATACATAAAAATTTTAATAATAAGGAAGTTAAGTTCCATGTTCAGGGTGGATTATAATTAGTGAATATTGAATCCAGCAATTGCATGCAGAAAGTTTGTTTCTAAAGCTCATACCAGTGTGCTTTATTTAAACTAATCCTTCTCACTGCTGGTAATTCAAATCATTGAGCTTCATCTCCAACTGGAAGATAGGTCACGGGTAACCTACTACTCAAATTGTTAAGTTTTAAAATTACTTTTATTAGGATGAAATTAATATTATCTGATTGGTATTATTTGAATTGTGATAAAGTTTAGATGGACAATCTTCCAGTTTGAAGTCCTAGTAAAATATAACTTAAAAGTATTTATGAATATTATTAGTTATGAGTAGTTCATAATTAGCTTTACATACTTTAAAGGTATATGAAAGCCAATCAAAATTATTCAACTCAGAAACAAAATTGTGTACAATGTATATTGGAAAGAACTGTCAATTCTCTAATGAGATTGAACTGAAAAATACATGCGAAATTGAATGTTATTTCATAAGAAGATGTGAATCTCTACAGAGAGATGATGATTATGTTATATAAATATATATATATATATATATGTATGTATAAATATATATGTATTTACATATGTATATATATATGTGTGTGTGTGTATATGTATGTGTATATATACACCTTGCTTAAACAATGACTATATTAAACCTGTGCTGAAAAATTCTAAATATAACCAGATATATTAATCTGGAAAAGAGAAGCTTACAACGTTCAGATGAAGTTCAGTAGTGTTGTCTGAGTATTCTTTGCATACATACATATAGGTATCTTTAAGTTTTAGTTCTAAATGTGCCATAAATGTGTCAACTGTCAACATGTTACAGGGATTCAGAGTCTTAGAAGTTGTGAGGGATAGGTTCCTTTCTTGTAGTTACCTTTGTAACATTTCCTGGTAAAACTAGGAAAGTAAGCCCTCACTTAGGATTTTAGTTTCTATGTGAAAATGGAGGAACCTAGGGTTTGTTAAGGTTAATTAAAACAAAGCTACTTTCTCTTAATCAAACGAATGAAAAGTAAATTATTTCTCAGGCACTAAGTGGAGACTTGACACTGCAATCTACCCAATTGACTTCTTACTGTCTCTAGGTTGTATCCTAGGTATTCTGGACTTTTGGCTAATATCCACTTATCAGTGAGCACATGTCATACATGTCCTTTTGGTCTGAGTTACCTCACTCTGGATGACATTTACTAGTCCCAGCCATTTGCCTGCAAAGTCATAATGTCTTTGTTTTTACTACCTGAATAGTATTCCATTGTGTAAAAGAACCACATTTTCTATATTCATTCTTCCATTGAGAGATATCTGGGTTATTTCCAGCTTCTGGCTCTTACAGATAAGACTACTATGAACACAGTGGTGATAAGTCCTTGTGGTATGGCGGGGCATCTTTTGGGCATATGCCCAAGAGTGGTATAGCTAGCTCTTTAGGTAGAACTATTTCCAGTTTTCTGAGGAACCTCCAGATTGAATTCCAAAGTGTTTGTACCAGTTTGCACCCCACCAGCAATGGAGGAGTGTTCCTCTTTCTCCATATTCTTGCCAGCTTGTGCTGTCACTTGAGTTTTTATCTTAGCCATTTTGATTGGTGTGAGGTCGAATCTCAGGGTCATTTTGATTTGTGTTTCTCTGATGACTAAAGACTTTGAACATTTCTTTAAGTGCTTCTCAGCCATTCCAGATTCTTCTGTTGTGAATTCTCTATTTAGTTAGGTATATCATTTTTTAATTGGGCTATTTGGGGTTTTGGAGAATAACTTCTTGATTTCTTTATATATTTTGGATATTTGCTCTTTGTTGGATGTAGGGTTAATGGAGGAGACATTTTCCCCAATCTGTAGGCTGCTGGTTTGTCCTATTAACTGTGTCTTTTGCGCTACAAAAGCTTTTCAGTTTCATGAGATTCCATTTATCAACTGTTGAACTTAAAGCTTGAGTCATTGGTGTTCTGTTCAGAAAAACTTCCTCTGTGCCAATGAGTTAAAGGCTCTTTTCCAATTTCTTTTCTATTAGATTCAATGTATCTGATTTTATATTGAGGCCCTTGACCCACTTGGATTTAAGTTTTGTGCAAGGTAATAAATATGGATCTATTTCCATTCTCCTACATAAAGACTGCCAGTAAAACTAGCTCCATTTATTAAAGATGCTTTTCCCCCTCTGTATGTTTTTGGCTTCTTTGTCAATGATCAAGTGTCCATAGGAGTATGGGCTTACTTCTGGGTCTTCAATTCTATTCCATTGATCAACCTGTCTGTCTCTGTACCAGTACCATGCATCCTATAGTCTGTAAGAAGTATGACAAACAGAAATGTTCAAGTAAGGAGGCTTAAATCCCACTTAGAAGAGGGAAGAAAATAATCACTGGATGCAGAGGAAGGGAGAGGGAGGGAGGGGTCTGAGTAGGAGAAATAAGGGGGCATGGGAACAAGATGAGATATGGGGGGAGAGGACAAGAGAGAAGCCAAGAGGGCCAAGAGAATGCATGAAAATAAGCAACTTCAGAGAGTGGGAGGTAGGGGAGGGACCCTCTAGAAAGTATCAGAAACCCAGGAAGTGAGATGCTCTTAGGACTCTTTCAGGTTGACCTTAGATTAAAAAAGGCCCAAAGGTGGGGAAAGAGAACTCGAAGAGTCTACCTCCAGTAGATAGACAAGGCCTCAAGCAGAGGGAACAGAGTTACTAACCCACAGTCAACATTTCTGACACAGAATTGTTCCTGTCTAAAAGAACTGCAGGGAGAAAAATGGAGAAGAGACTGAAGAATAGGAGATCCAATGACCAGCCCATCTCATGCAGGGGCACCAAAACCTGAAAGGATCCTGATATGGCTGTCCTCTAAGAGCTCCTTCCAGCAACTGACTGAGACAGAAGCAGATACTTACACCCAACAGTGGACTGAAGTTGGGGACCCCTATGGTTGGATTAGGGGAAGGATTGAAGAAGCTGACAGGGAGAGTGGCCCCATAGCAAGACCAGGAACCTCAACTACACCGTTGAGCTCCAAGCATACACAAGCTAGTCTGAAGCCCCTGGAGCATAGTAGCAGATGCCTACCTGTCTGGCCTCAGTAGGAGAAGGTGTGCATAATCCAAGAGAGACTTGAGGTCCCTGGGAAGGGGGAGGCCTGGTGGGGTGGGGGGAGCACCCTCTCAGAGGCAAGGGGGAAAGTGAAATGGGATGAGGAATTGTGAGAGGGGGATCATGTTGGGGCAATGACTAGAAGGTAAACAAATTATATATATATATATATATATATATATATATATATATATGTAAAAAGTTAATTTACTGGGGCTGTGAATTGGTTTGCCAGAAATCTACCCTCACAAAGAACTCAATTCAGTTGAAGACAAAGTGGAGCAGGGAGGACCACTTATTCCCTTAGTGAAATAAGGTTCTTATCTTTTTATCCCAGTATCCTTTGCGTTGATGCAGCTGCTTGAAGGTCTTCCAACATGTAGCATTGATGAGCTTGCTCACTTTGGTGAGTTCTCACTTAGAAGCATATGTTTTCCTTTCCTTCTTCCTGTCTCGATTTCCTTCTGATTCTGGTGAACTGCCAAGTGTGCTTGTTTTGCTGCTCCGAACGTCGTTCCTCTGCATCCCTACCCTCTTCTATTAGCATCTTTCTATTGCTGACCTCCATTGCTGAATCAGGCTGCTTCCCTGAAGATACGGCTTTCTTTTCTTCCCACTTCATCTCCCTCCACTAGGCAACTGTCAAGATTTACAGCTCGATTGACCTATTTTTAATTTATCTCAAACTCTAATAATATTGTTTTTTTTTTTTACTTTCTTGAGTCCATTTAAAATTATTTATTTGTCAAAAATTAATATCCCTAAAAGGGAACCTCAAGTGTCTTCGGTTCTGTTATATTTGACATCTTCTTGGGATGGGCTATATTTGATTCCTCCCTTAAAATTTAATCCATGTGGTACTTACTATCAGTCACCTGGCTAGAAAATCATCACTCAGGAAAACTGTTCACCTAAAGCCAAGCTAAAGGGGTAGGAGAAATAATTGTCCCATTGGTGAGATTACATAATTATCTGCTGTAGAAACACTGGCCTTGTGCATTTCATTATAGAGCCTCTAGCATGTAGCACATGTGAGATGCCCAAGTTTCAGAGCAACCCTGAAAAAGCCTAAGTTTTCTTCTTTTCCTATCTCTTTTCTTTGCTAGTCAAAGCGTGGGCATGCTTTCCCTGAGACTCTAGGCTTCCTTACTCATCCTCTGAAGCTTCAGCTCCTTGCCATCCCTCAACCCCATCTTTTGTCATGCCCCTGATTCCTTGCCATGTAGTTGCTTGCTTACCTCCAGTACTGAGCCTCGGTGTGTCTTTCTCTTCCTTTTTCCATCTCTCTTTTCTAGGCTGCTGCTGACTTTTATAATTTGTCTGCTCTGCTGTTTTTCTCCCCAACGCCAATAAAAATTTTCCACAAGTACATTTCTAAATTCTTTTATTAACAGGACTTAGAAACAACAACAACAAAAAAAGGAACAGTAATTTTCCTTGTAACTCTGAGGCTGGCCTTGTATCTTCCTTTCTCTACCTTCTGAATGCTGGAATCACACCTGTGTAGCACCCTGTCTTGCAACCTTAGTGTTTAGATATAAAACTGAGTGGAGTTCTGAATTTTTATCCTAAAATCCTGATGTAATTTTTGGTGCTGTCATAATTAGTCTAGAGATCAATTTGAAATAAAACTTATTTGCTAATAGTGGCTGTTGTATATCATGAATAGTACAGTCAGTGTTTTAGGTCTCTAGTTGTTCGCAATAATACTTCATGGAGGTCTATGCATGGGTCTCTGGTTCCATCACATTCTTAAATATCTGCTACATGTTTTCATATCATTACTATAAAAATGATTTAATAAGGTTAAGTGTGGTGGGTTCTACCTATAATCTTAGTTTTGCGAGGCTAAGGTAGGAGGATCACTAAGAATTTCAACAAATATTTTCAACATTTCAATATGATTTTATTTTCCCTTTTTCTTTAACCTTCTCTAATGCAAAACATCCCAACTTCAGCCCCCTACTTCCTCTTCTCCCAGATTCCCCCAGTTTCCTCTCCCCCAGATCCACTGCTTCTCCATTTCTGTTCAATTATCCCTTCCCTTTTTAACCTCTAAACCCTCACTTATTCCCATTCCTGTTCTTATTGTGGGAAATACTATCTTTAGGATGTGGTTAGCTATTTCTTTTGTGCCATTTTAGGGTGGAGAGGGTGGGCATGATGGAGCTAGTCACTCAGGACTTAATTCTTCCTTCTGTTGTGGTGTGGTTTTCTTTCTTTCTTCTATTTTTTTTTTCTTTTTAATTCCTTCTTTTGCCATTATACCAGAGAATGAACTAGCTTCTGGGTTCTCCAGATCTGAGCTGGGTGGGTGATTTTGTTCACACTCTGACAACACTAGGGATCTCAACTGACTCCTCTTGTAGCCCCACCACTGTTTTTTTAGCAGTTTAATGGGTACATTATAGAGTCTTCCATTTTGTGTGGAATTAGCTCCTCCCCTTCAAATGCTGTCATTAATTAACATCACTTAAAATAAAACGAGTAAAATACTGAAAAAACAACCAACCAAACAAACAAACAAACAAAAGAAATACTATAAAAGAACCCATGCTATTGCCAGCATGGTGCTGGCGGGCTGGCTGGCCAGGCACTGGCAGGCAATGGCTGGCCTGTTCTCATCTCATGGACCTCTTTGAATCAGAGCTCCAAAATCTCCCCACTCAGCTTGCTAAGTTTCCACTCACAAGATGCTTCCATGCCAGCCCCGTGCTTCAAAACTTCCATGGTCTTTTTAATATTTCCTACAACATGTTCTCCTTTAAAATCATGGACTCTTTGCATCAATTGTTGCTGCAGGCATTCATTCATGTATTTATAAATTTTATTTGTCTATACACACATATTCCTAAATATTTCTTCCTGATGCTATATACTATTTCTTGTATGTACTTTTTCAGAGTTGACCACCTGGCAGTAGACAACCGATTGGTGTGCTCTTCCCTGGGGAGGACCACCTCTCCCAGTTCTGGCTTTACTGGGGAGGACCACCTCCCCCACTTCTGGCTTTACTCAGTTTTTCTTTGTGTAGAGTGAGGCTCTCTATGCACTTTCTCCCCTTCCAGTTTGGCACATTGGCTGAGGTCCTTGTTCAGCTCATAGTTGGGCAGACATGTTGATGAGACTTTAACGTCTAGTTTGTGATGTTACAAGGAGACCCAATCACACCACATACTTCTTGATCTTCTTTTTATTATAATACTTCTGCTCCTCTTTGACAGTGTTCCCAAGTCTCAGGTATGGGACTATTGTGTAGATGTATCCATTGGGACTGGCTCCACAATGTCCTACAATATAATTTTCTTGATTATTATCATCTATGAATTTATTTGGATTTTAGCATACATAGTCTTATTTATGAATCCAGGCATAATTCTATCTTCATTTCCAGTTTATACACAATTTTTTTATTGAACTAGTGTACAGTGTAAGATCTTGAGTATAAATTTAAATTAAAGTGATCATATTATTGTAACTGTCCTTATTCAATTAGCTTCCACACAGTAAAGATATTCAATATTTAACTATTGACTTTTTATATTCTTACATACAGTATTTCCTAGATCCCTAACTTCTTAATCATAACTGTTTTAAGCTATAATTTATTAGGTTGAGAAAATTCCCTGATTTATGTGACACTTTACTATGAGTGGGGTTTAAATTTTTCAACTATATCATTTGCATATATTAGAATGATCATGAGATTTTTTTCCCTGTTACTCTGCTTTTATAGTGAATTATACTAGTCAATTGTTCAAGGGCCAAACAAATTTGCAATCCTGGGATAAGAACTACCCTGTAATAACTTTGTATATTTTTTATTTCTTTCAGTATTTTGTTGAGCAGAACTGCTTTATTAAATATATTAGAAACTATTACCTCTTTAAGTAGTGCACTTTCTCTGTAGGAAAAGTTCTTGGCAGAGAATTGTTTGTAAGTCTGGGAACCCTTCAGTTTCAGACTCTGGATTAATCCACAAGCTCATTGGACAGCCAGTTGGCCTTAAGCTTGACTCTCTTTGCTCTTGTCCAATGTCTGTAACTAACCCCACATCAGACTTTTGATGGCTTTCAAGAAAATTGTGACTTTTGTGTGTTAGTTGATCGAGAGTTTAGGGGAATATTTTGCATCTCAGAGGTTGGACAGTCATTGAGTTCTTCAGTTTCAGAATACTTATGATTTTATTTTCAATGTTTTGTTTATTTAGATATTTTTACCAACTTTTAACTGCTCCACCCACCCCACCCCAGAAGCCATCAACTGTCCACAGCTCTTCAGTTAAGTGTGGGAACTCACAGACTATATAGTTGTTGTTCTTTGTTGAAATTCTCTCCATCTTGTCACTTGATTTTTGAAAATGTTAATCAGGCTTCTTTAAAACTTGCTGATATTGCTGCTCTCTGGATCCGTCTATGGTTCTATTCTGTCCTCTGGCTTTTTATTTCATCTCAGCCAATAACGTTTTTCAAATGGGTGCCATGGCACATAGTGAGTCATAATTTCTCACCAGTAAATGAATCACTCTGCATTCTGCCATGGTAGAAGGAATCTACAAAGTCACTTCACTTTCCTCTGGCTTTCTGTTTATTTTATTAAAATTTATATAAAAATAAACTCTGTTTATTTTATATTCATTTAACAATGAAAAGACCTGGAGAAAGACTAGAAGGTTGGAGTGGGAGTTTTCATCTTCCTGTCATCTACCTACTTTGCCACTGTAATTTTAGCAATGACTCTTTACTCTCAAGGATCATTAGCAGATATATCAGCAACAGATTCTATTTTTACCTTTCAGACAGACTCAGATACAGTTTAATGGGCCTGCTCAGAACATCCAGTATTAAGTAGGTAGCACAGCGTTCTGAGAAGCCTGGATCTTAGCTCCACCAGAATAGACTTCTAAGAACAGAGGTGCCAGGAAAGTAGCAAACCCTTCTTGGTTTTTGGTGTGTCCTTCTTCCAAACACTGTTTAGGTAGTTCCATCCTTTACCTTCATTGTCTAATGGTACAGGAGAGTCTTTCATTTGCTACTTTAGTCTTACCTTAGTCTTTGTATCTTGTTCCCATTTTCGTTCTCCAACTTCCATTGGGGAAAAAAATCTTCATATTCAATTATGATAGTGATGGGCATCACATGTTTCTTTTCATAACCTTATTCTTACTTATATATTTTGTGATGTCACTAATGACTAACATCCTGAATTCTTTAGTTTGAAACACAATGATAAAATGAATAAAATGGTCCCAGGAGGACTTTTACTCAGAGGAGTTCTTCAATCTGATCATGCTTTGAATCTGATCATGCTTCATAGCTGAATTTAAGCTCTGGTAGGTCTTGGTGTACATCTATTTAATATCTTCATTAAGAAGACCACTACCCAGTATCCACAGAGCCCCCTAGGACTAAACCACCAACCAAAGAAAACATATGGTGGGGTTCATGGCTCTAGCTGCATATGTAGCAGAGGATGACCTAGTCAGTCATCAATGGGAGAAGAGGCCCTTGGTCCTGTGAAGGTTCTATGCCCCAGTATAGGGGAATTCCAGGGCCAGGAAACAGGAGTGGGTAGGTTGGTGAACAGGGGGAGGGGGAAGGGGATAGGGAGTTTTCGGAGGGGAAACTAGGAGAGGGGATAACATTTGAAATGTAACTAAAGAAAATATCTAATAAAACAAAACAAAACAAAACAAAAAGCAGAAAACACAAAACAAAACAAAACAAAACAAAACAAAACAAAACAAAACAAAACAAAACAAAACAAAACAAAAAACCTTTCAGTGCTTTAGTGGAATCTCATTTGTAAACATAAGCCCCTCCTTTTGGATGGAGTCTGAATTACATACATTTTACCTGCAGACCTGTTGGTTGTATTTCTATCAATTTGCCTTAGGGATAAATGTATGGACCAACTTCCAAACTTCACCATGATGCTGTGGTATTTCATCTCTAGTCATACTTTCTTTGGAAAAATGTTGATTAAAACTTCCATCTGGCTGTTATGTAATCCTTCAAGCTGAACCGCTAAGAACACAGAATGATTCAGATGCCAAGTTATCTGTGCCTGAGTTCAAGGGAGGTACAAGAAAGGGGTAGAAGCATTTGCTATAATAAATTACAGTTGTGCAGGGATTTATCATTACCACAGATTCAAATTATAATTTCGAAAGTGGCATGGAGATGTGAAGTGGTATTATCCTTACAACACAATAAACTAGTCTTGAACGATTGTGCTAGAAGATAAGGCTTAAATTAGAGAGACTCATATTTTAAAATGTACTTGGGTAAATTACAAAAAATGTGATGTGTCATAAGAAATTAGATACATTTTAATATTATGTAGCATTAATAACCCAATAAGAGCTGTATGATTTTTATTTTCAATTGTTATACTTTTCTGTACTGTACTAATAACTAATATTCACCATTGTGTCTGAATCATTGTGATAATCATACTGTGGAAGAGACAAAGAGATCCTTATGCATATATACATTATGCTATATATACTTTAAACATTACAATAAAATTGTATTTTACTTTAAATGATGTAATTACTCAGTTGGCCTTGTTGCATTAACGTGCTACCTAGTTATCATTATGAAAAATGCTAATATCCCTTTGTATCATAGCCTATCAGAAGGTGCCTTTCCTTCAGCTTCTTTTCACTGATCTCTGAGGATGTACATGTCTAATTGTCTTAATTATATTCCTTTTTCTCCATGTCCCCGAGACAGTAACAACAAGCTAATTACAAAGGTGATGTTTGTTGGCAGAAGTAGAAGCCACATAATTCATATGGGTAGTGAATACAGAACACTATGGCCATTCTACAGAATAGCAAGGCAAGATTCAATCAGGCTAAGGGCATCTGCCCATCCACACAGTAGCCTAAGCACTACACAGGTTCATTTGGAGTCCTGGATCAGTACCTCAGAGTTGGACATAGCAGGGATTATGAGCAAGGACAGCCATAGCGGCTGGATGTGAAATATGAAATTCGCAGATAGAGGTAGAAGCAATCCCCACTAATATATATGTGTGTTATTCATGTATACGCAATGAAAATTGCTTATCTTAAAAAACAGTACTGAGAATAAAAGATTGACAAGTAGAAAATCCTGTATCTTAACATAATTTTTTAAAAGTATTTTCAAAATAATTAAACACTGGGGTAGGAATATAGCTCAACGGTAGAACAATTGCCAGCATTTATGAGGCCACTGCTGTCCCCTCACTATACAATGTAAAAAAAGAATAATAATTTTGGTAACAAATTATTTTTAAAAGAATGACAGCTAAAATTTTAAATATTTTTTAATATTTTCAAATTTCTTTATTGTGGGAAAGGTGTGTGTGTGTGTGTGTGTGTGTGTGTGTGTGTGTATGTGCACACATGCATGCGCACACGCGCATGTGTATGTTTGTGTGTCTGTATTGCTTGTGTGCCATGGCATAGATGCTGAGGTCAGCAGAAAACTTGTAGGAGTCAGTTCTCTCCATACAACATATTTGTTCAAATTCATGACATTCGAGTTGGTAGCAAGAGATTTTTACCTACTGAAATATCTTATTGGCCCAAAAAAATTGAGATTAAAAAAAACCTTACACATATGGATATTCTGACATTCACAAAAAAATTAAATATATAGATTCAAATAGGGTCTTATAGCTGGGTATAACAAATAAATGAGTGAACTAATTGAGAAACAATTAATGATTTTATTCTGAAACAAGGAGTATGAGTAACTGCTTAATAAATAAAATAATGAAATAAAATTGTCCTGTGAACAAACCATTTGGTGAGAACCTCATGAGGGCTAACCTTTAACTGAAAAGTTATTGGCAATTGATAGCTTCTTTAAGATGGTTAGTCAGTTTTCTTCAGGAATATGGCTCTTGGTAGGTTCCAGTAGGGAAGAAGATGGGGGAAGTGTTCCGGTGGAGTTGAAAGAGGAGTGGATATAGATGTGATGAAAACACACAAAGAAATACAGGAAACTAAAGAATGTGGAGAGTGGGAGAAATAGTCTTCCCTAGGAAGAGTACAGCAAATGGTTATCTAATACCAAATGGCCATCCTTAAAAACATATTCACATGTACAGGCACTATTACACAGACTGAGCAGGGTGCCATTTTTATTTATGAATACATATGCATATATTCATATATATGTACATGAGAAAAATTAATGATAGAAGAGGCCATTAATCCAAAAGAAGGTATGAATAAGAGGGTTGGAAAGGAATAAAGGGAAGGGATAAATAATGAACTATATTTATAATCTCAAAAAATAAAAGAATAATAAAAACATGTATATGTGTATGAAATTCCCAAAGAATTTAAATAAAGGAAAAGAAAACAGCAAATTAAATAAATAGACTTTGACTGTATCATGACATTTAATAGAAGAAGGAAGTTATTTTTCCATGATTTCTCTGTGCATTTCATATTTGGTTCCAGAGTTTGGTTCTCTTAATTAAAATATGCTCCTGCTAGTATGAATTTGTTAGATAAAGATAATAGGACTGTAGCTTAAAATATAGTTTAGTCTTTAAGTGCTAAGTTCCTTCCAGTTATTATAAGTAATAACTTCTTTTTAATACTGCCCTTGGATATTATTTTCAAACAGTTTTCCCACAAAACACACAAGTCACTGAGCACAATGTCCAATATAATTATTCAAAGGAAAATTCGTTGGATATTTTCCTTTGGCTTCTTGCTTTTGCGGCGCAGCTGGCATATGATAACTGCCAGCTGAGGCTAGACCCCATTCCTAAGCATTTATTAAGCACAGCCAAAGCAATCCTAATGTCCCTGATTATCATTACAGTGTCTGGAACACAAACATGTTTGTTTCTCCCAGGCTGCCTATTGTACAAATGTGCACAGTGAGGAGGAATGAAGACTAAATGGAGCCTGTGCTCTGTTGTACAGGTTTGCATGGACTTCATCTTACTAGACGGGAAATACCTTGTTATTTATTCAAAGAGGCCCATGTGGACTAGAAGTATCTCTAAAAATGTCTTGCTTTGTCTCCATTCCACCATGCTCACCCCTCTCCTCCTTCCCATCCCTTCCTTTCTGCATACGACCCTACACCACACAGAGGGGAGTTTGTAGTTCCTGGACTGCTCTTCATCCAAAGCCAAGGTGAGTGGGGTCCCCAAATTATAGACTTTTGGTGTCTGAATGAAGGACACACTGTCAAATCCCCTCCTTTCTGTGACATGATTTGTATGTGGAATCTGGAGTTTTGGGCAGAGAATAATTGTTTAGTGGAATTCAGAGTTTCCAAGGAGACTAAAGATTGCTTCTCTCCTGGATATTCTTGAAGGTATAACTTCAAAGATCAAAAGCAATTTGTAATTGTTGGGTTCTATGCCCAAACATAGAAGAAACGACAGAGACAATAAAACTAATTTTCATGATAAAAGACTTAGATCAGGGAGCAGTGATGTGGACACTCAGCCAGTGTCAAGAGCCAAGGAATAATGAATCCAAGCACTGATCTGATCATGCAGGGACTGTGTAGTAGTGTGGATAACGTTAGCAGATGGACAAGTAGGGATTGATACCAGTGAGAATACAAGGGTTCTGAAGTCAATGTCGAACAGCATCTCAGGAGTCTCATAAAGCTTTCAAGTGAAGTGAAACTTTAGAAGAAAGAAGAGACAATGTCATGAGATGGTTCGCTTGACATCTAGAGAGACAAGAAGTATGAAAGAAAGAAGTATGTCCATGGACATCTCGGTGCCAAAGAGGGGTAGTGTAGTTATGCAGTGCTACCTAGATTTAGCTATGGGGGAAACTAGAAAGGACACTTAATTCTACCTTCCTAAAACTACACATACATTTCCTGCACATTTCCATTGATGGGGGACATCAGCACACATAATTGGTTTTAGTTAGATGAAGCCTTTATACCAACTCTGTCTCAGACTTTCCTTTCTCTCCTGCTGTCTCATGGCTCAAAGCTACATAGAAAAGCTAGACAAGAAAGGGGAAAGGAGGAGAGGCACTCCAGAACCTAAACAAATAAACTCTATCTTTGTAGGTTGTAGGCTGTAGTGAGGGGTTATTCCTCCCAAGTTCCCTGGGTGAGACTCATTGGGTAGGGTGAGATAGCTGCATTGCCTTTGAGGCAGTGACTATCTGAGCCCAGTGACTTTTCTAGTAACGTAAGGTAATTGTTTATGGATTCTACTTAAGATAGCTAAATGGATCAAAAAAGGAGTTTGACAGAATATGGCTGAATACAAATATTAATAAATAAAAATTTAACCATTTTATTTTTCTTCTTAGCATTCAAAAGTTTAGGAATAGGGGCACTGTTTCCTGGGTAAGCCTGTGAGTACTTCACTTGGAGTGGTAAGAAAAGGCAGGGAAAAATGAAGCTACTATGAATTTGAAGACTGTGTTTTATGTTGGAGGTCTTCTTCAGATCTATATAGGCATCTGATCACATATTTTTCTTTAGAGGCCCTTTACAGGCATAATGTGAGGGAGCAAAGACCACTTTCACACATCTTGCCATTTGTTTATCCAACTAGAACTTTCCATCACTGTTCATTCAGGACCTGGAAAGAGGTGTCTTATATATTAAATAGATTTGGTGGGAAAAAATAAAGTTTCTTATTTAAAGATATTATAGCGTAAACATTTGAAACTGAACTAGAAGCCAACATTTAACTGATGGCAGATAAACACCTTCCAGGAGATGTAAATGTTATTGGACCAAAAGGCCATCATTAAGCATTCTGAGAAACACAGACAAACCCACTCCACTCAGACGTGGGGAGCTCACATAGCCTGCTCATACAACCTGCGATTTAGCTGTTCAATAGGATTCTTTCTTCCCTGCTACACTTACACAGCATGTGTAGTAAAAGTGCCTTATCGCAGTGTATATGCCACATCAGGACTTTGCATAGAGGCTTGGCTTGGTTATTGTTTAGTTCCCAACAATGCTATCTCGCCTCCAAAGTTGGCACATCAATCTCAACCCTCACAGAGAGAAAAAAAAAAAAAACAAAAAAACTCATTTTCGTTTGCCCGAGATTTCCTGAGTTCCTCACTGGAAGCCTTACGCAGGAGCCATCCATTATAGCTGGCAAAGCTGGATGAGGAGTCACTCCACCATCAAGGCTCTCAGATTTGCCAAATCCTCGGAGAGACTTCAGAACCTAATTTAAATCAGGCTCTGAATAAAAAAAACATATTAGGTTACATGATTATGAAAATAGTGCCCATGAATGTTATAGCATGATAAAGCAAAAAAGATGAGTGATGTGTAGTCAGACATTTGCATGTTGTGTCATGGCCAGATGTTATAACTGAAAGCCTCTAAAGACAGAAGAATAAACTTGATTACCTTGTAGTCTGATGGACTAAAGGAGTAGAGTTCCCAAGAAACAAACAGCAAATGGTTCTCAATTACACGTGAGCATGCTTATCCACATTTACATGAGCGAAATGCAAATTCATACTTCAACACAACTCAGCTCTTACCAACTGGTCTACAGACCAAACTTCGATAGCTTTCTCTATGTTTGGGGCTGTAGGGAGGCAGAGCTCTCAGACTTTGTTGGCAGGGTTATAAAATAAGGTATTGCTTATGGTCAAATATCTAAACAAAAGAGCATACTTCTTTCCCCTTTCCCAGGGTGATTCTACTACTTGGAGTCTACTTTAAAGTTATATGAGCACATGGGAACAGTATTACTCTCAGGCTTATTAGTAATGGCAAATGTTTAGATAGAAGTTTGGAGATGGGGATTAAGTTCTCACAATTGGGGATATCCTCTCAGAGACAAAGTAGAGGAAAAACTGCAATGGGGGACAGGGAAAGAGAGTAACATTTGGGATATAAATTAATTAATAAAAAAGAAAAGATATAAAAAGAAGAGAAGAGAAGAGAAAAGGAAAGAAAAGAAAAGCAAAGCTAAATCTTTAAACCAGAAAGTGAAATCATTTTTTATAAGTGCTTTTAGTAATAGCTGCAGATACATGGACACTGATACTATCAAGAATCAATAAGCACTGTTACTGCTGTGTGACCTAACATTAGGAGAAACTACAAGCTGTAAAAATAGAAGGATTATAACAGGAATAGGTGTAAGAACAATGTCGAAGATCATTGGAGATGCCACACTGACCTTGGGGATTTAGTTCACAGTGATTATCTGGAGTCCCAATCTCTATGTTCTTTCCAGTCTCTAGTTTATATGCTAGCCCAGAATTATATACATATCTTCTAGCTTGCAGAGCTAGCCACATCTGCCTCTAGAAATTTTTGTAGTTGTTTATAACTAGTGGCAGAGCAGGGCCTAGGCTACACATTTATTTGAGACCCTTCAACCCTCATTTTTACAATTCTACTCTCTGCATTTCATTGTGATGATAAAGACCATGCTAAAAAGTAACTTGGGATAACAAGGATCATTTTAGTTTACACTATGACTTGACATTTCAACACTGAGGAAAGTCTGGGCAAGAACTCAAGGCAGAAATCTGTTGGTCACCCCGACATATGAGTCACAGATATCTTTATGGATGCCTTGCTGTGATGGTCATCTTTGTGTTTCCCACACACTGTAACTCAGTAGGAGTGTTAGCTTCCTCTTCCTCTTGGCAGCTTTCACAGTGTTTTCATGTAGACACTAGTGGATGCTAAATTTCAAGCACTGGGCTTTCAGGTCAGTTATACTCCAGCTCAGCATATTGTGCCTAAGAAACCGAGTGTCACTTTAACTCTGCCCCCTGAAGACTGTCATTCTCAGTCTGTCCCCATAATGTCTGGGAAACATTTTGTGTTGCAGAGTGACAACACTTTAGGATACTTAGGATAAAAGGGAAGGCACTATAGAAAATGGATAAAAAAAAAAGCACTTAATATTTCTGAGCTCCTAGATGAAAGCAAATAACAGCACTTACCTACATTCATTGATCTTTTGCATTAAGTCCATTTGCATAGACCTATAAATTCTGTGATTGGCCAAATCAATTTGAGTTCATGTATTAGTATGTATAAATAAAGGCATTTAAATGGATAGTGGAAGGTATGTGATTTCAAGGAAAAAAAATGTATCATTGTAAAAGAGCAGACTTAAATTCAGTTCAACAATTGACTACCCCTTAGGGTTGTCATTATGCTATTCTATACTATATTATCCTCAGCTATAAATGTAACGATAGAATCCTTTCTCCTTTAGGTTATATGATATTGTGAGCATCACATGAAATAATGATTTTGAGTTAAAAACAAAAACCTTTGAAGACTCTGCACTTAAATTGAAGGTAATAGTATTACTATCAGAAGATCTTGAAGCCATCAACATAGTTATTATAATACATTCTTTTCTCCTGCATTGAAAGTGACAGGAATAATTCATCAAGATTTGCACTTTTACAAAACACTCTATGAAGACAAGAGTGGAAGTTTCTAAAGCAAAGAGGATTTCATTAGGCTGCTTAATGTGAGTATTTATAGCCAAATTGTTTCCCAATTGACTCCGCAATACTCATTTGTGATTCATAATTCTTGGTGAATAATTGCAATTATCATATGCTTAATGAGACAATAATTTCCTCTCTCTTCTCTATTTCCTTTTAGACAAACCCCTGCATTCAGTGGTGTGAGTATCAAAAATAGCCAATCTTCCAGAGAGCTGGATGCCTATGTACCCCAAAATACAAGTCCCAGGACATGAATAAAAGTTGCAAGGGTGAAGCAGAATACAAATTAATCTGTGAGTGATCTTCCTTCTCTCAGGTAAGAATAAAAACCAAGATTTGCGTGCTGTATGTTTGTGTGTACACATTGGATACTTGTGAAGTGTCCCCTAGAAAGCCTTAAATGGGGGCTGGGGAGGACAGCTGAGTGGGTAAAGTGCTTGCCTTGCAAACACAAGGACCTGAGTTTGATCTTCAGAAGTCAGTCATAGGGTCATGCACTTAGAATCCGAGCACTATTAAAAAAAGAGACAGACAGATGTCTATCCAGCTTAGTGAGTGAGCTCCAGGCTATTGAGAGACCCTGTATTAAATATAAGCTGAACAGCATTCCAGTAGAAAGGACCAATGCCAAAAATTATAACCTGCCTTCTCACACACTATAAATAATACAAGCAAATAGCCTCAATACATTCTATTTTAAAGCAAGTTCTGTTTTCTTTGACTTCTGTGGAGGTGATTCCATAATGTAGACCCAGATTCTCATGATTAGCCAATAGAAACCGTGCATGTGCCCCACAGACAGGGACCACAAACATGTCCTCCATCCAGTATAATTAGATATATTTAGGTAGGACACACTCACTCTTAGACTTTATACAGTGTGATAAGTGGAGCCTGTGTTTGGATTCATTCTGATCCTGTACAAAATTAAAGCTCCAATAGGTACTAACCCTGCAAAGCTCTAAAGCACAATATCTTAAATTTTAAAGTGGCAGTAGCTCAACTATCCTTTATTTGAAAGATTAAATAAAATGAAAGCCATTGGACACTTTCTCCACCCAGCACCTTGCAGAAATTGGTCACGTTGCCAACAAACAAGGCTTCATCCATGCTTTCATATCTCTCCATTCCTCATATGTTCCCAGACAAGGGGGAGTCTTTCGGCCCTTTATCCTCTCCCAGGTAGGAAAAGAATTGGAGCCATCACTTCCAGTTGCTCTTTCACCTTTTCCTCTAGTGGAGAGTATGAGTGCTTACCTGATGGAACCATGCTGTCAGCAAAGGATTCATGTTAGAGGGCTCTACCTTGTCTCACTGAATTCTCTTAGTGTATGCCTAAAGCCCCACAAAGGTTGACAATAGAAAGTTCTAGTTGTTTCCTTTAGGCAACTCTGTCTGAGAGAGAGAGAGAGGGAGAGAGAGAGAGAGAGAGACAGAGTGAGAGACAGAGAGAGAGAGACAGAGAGAGGGACAGAGAGAGAGAGACAGAGAGGTTAAACAGGGTTGATGTTGTGCTTCAAGTCTGGTTATTTTTGACTGTAAGAGGGAGAATGTTAAAGCTTGTCTTAGCATTGGTACAAAGCTACATTCTTCAACTTCAGTTTATTTAAAACTGGACCTTCAGTCAGCCTGATGTATGGCAAAGAATACATATGAGCGAGCATTCTTGAACATCATTGACCTTCACCTTCATCTTTTCCAAAACTCTTTTATTGAAGTGAGGCAAGTTAGTTGTGTACAGAAGTACCTGGTGTGTAGTGGTTCATTGATAAACAGATACTGTTTTTAGTCTTTACCCACAAGCTCACAGGTGAAATCCAATGTAAGCCAATTTGGTTACCATTGCCCCCCCAAGATTCTCTCAGACCGTTGCATAAAATAAAGTAGATGAACAATGAAGAATTTGATGTTTCTCTAAGGCAGACAGAGAAGGCAAAATTTAGTCGTGAAAAGATTTCTGTCTTTATCGATAGGACTATTATTAGCTTAGGCTACAATAGCTGAGGCCATGGAGATTGTGCAGCAATTGGATAGTGCAGGACTTGACTTAAAGTGTTAAATAATGTAAATCAAAACAAACAAGCAGAAAAGCATATACCTAGAAACAGGAGATGGAGCCGGGTTCGAGATCTCACTTCAAGAACCAAAAAACCACAGAACTCACTCAGCCAAGATACAACTACATGTTTTACACAGACAGGTAACTGTTTTTGTGTGAGTGAACAAAGAAGTAACCAGAAACGGATAAATTGTCTATCCAGGAAATGGGCACAGGACTTTAAAGCAGCTACTGAGGTATCTTTTAACTTGGCTAATGACTAGAGAGAGCTACAGGTGAGCTGGGAGCAGATTTTCCTCCCCCTCTGTAACTTCCCTGATTAGATGTGTTCCCTAGCACCAGGAAATTGTTGAGTGTTCTTATCTAAGATTTAGTGCATCCTTGGATTTTGGATTTTAGGAAAAGGAAAGGCCATAACTTCATGTTTTAGAAATGAAACACAGGAGTCAGCTAAGACTCTGCCCTTCACTCACTGTTTTCTCATTTTAATACACAGACTTGGTGTCTTCCCAGATCAGCTATGTATAGCTATGCTTAAAACAACCAGGAAAAAAAGCTTCGTCATTTGCATTCAATACCTTCTGAGAGACAGAAAGATCAATTTTTTCCAGTAGTGTATCCTGGGGATTTCAACCACATTCCAGGGCAGGCCTCATGCTCAGAGTAGTTGGCCAACACAAAAACTTCATGTTTCTTGTATGCTTTTATATTTGTCTTGGTGGCTTGAGAGAGAGAGAGAGAGAGAGAGAGAGAGAGAGAGAGAGAGAGAGAGAGAGAGAGATCATGAGATTGGGTGAGTTGGAAGGGGGAAGCTTACGAGCTTGACTCCTAAAGACAGATTACTTGGGAAACCCAAGGCAAGAAATGTTGGTTGTTACATTGGCCTATTAAAGATAGTTAAGTGAATAGACTGATCACACAGTAGGAGAGTAATCTTAACTCTTTTAAGTGATTTCAAAATGTCTTATTAAAGTTGGTTTTGAGGGTTAGCAACTGTTACAGTCAATTATAATGAAAGAGATAATTTCATCATAAGCATTGGTACAAACAACATAAACCTACAGAAAAATTAAAATTAAAGATGCAATATGTTAATTATTTCTGTTAAAGCATCAAAGACAACAAACATTCTCCAGGATAACAGTATATATAGAAACTTAAGCCTGTTTCTACTGGAAATGAGAATGCAAAGCGGTGCAGTATAAAGATTCCTTAAAAGATCAACGACGGATGCTTTTTTTCTAATTACAAAGAGTAGACATAAGCATTGGTTTCATTATTTTGTCACAATCTTGACACTTTCTATAACTCCACAATCAAAATCCAGAGCAGCAGCTCTCAGGATAAGCAGCAGAGTTGCTACACACTCTTCTCCAGAACCAAAGAGGACATAGGAAGAAATGGGCATTAGGTAAGATAAAGTAATTGGCTAATGTTGCAATGAGGTTACAAAGAGCATGCACAGGGGATCTACAGATTCAACTGTGTATATGTGTCTTCCTAATACAGAAGCAGCAAGTCCTAAGAGAATCCATCTTGTGCAATAAAGCAAATTGTGTTGCGCTCACTTTGCCCAACCTGAACAATCCTCCTGGTCTCCATTTCCACAGGCATTGGCACTGTGACTACCTGCCTTCCCTAGTTATTATATTACCACTTAAAGATAAATGAATTTACTGGCTTAAAAATAAATAACAGTTTCACTGGTTCTAAAGTTTCTAACCCAATAATGGCAAAATTAGCATTGTTTGAATTTTTAAGGCTTAGGCTGACATAATTATGGGCTAGCAGGAAGTTAAAAGATAGTATAGAGAATTATCAGGTATCTCTCATCCAGTTTCTCCCAATGGTTTCCTCTTCCATAATTACAGTGTGGTATCAAAATGGAAAATCTGGTATTGGAAATGGGCATGCTATTTTGTCACACATGCTTATCTGTAAAATCACTGTGCAATCAAGATATATCTTATCATAAAGATCCTTCCCGTGCCACTTCTTAGAAACCATGTTTGATAGTCTGGCAATCATCACACTTTACCATGATTTTGTCTTTTTTCAGTTTTCAGAATATATTTAAGTGGATTTAGTCAATATGTGTTCATTTGACACTGTGATTCTTTTTTTTTTTCCAACACATTAAAATTGTGTACATAAGTGTTTGAAGTGTTCATTTCTTTTTATTGAAGAATAGTGTTAGATGTAATGTTGATTGTGCAGTATTACAGACTACATGGATGATAGTTTAGTTATGTGGGCTTGTGCATTTGGGGTCCAGCAGCTGACAATGGATGTCTTCCTTAATCAGAGTTTAGTTCACATATTGAGGCAGCTTATCTAACTTGAACCTAGAGCTTTCAATTGGGCTAGCCTGCTCCTTGCAATACTGTCTCTTCTGTCACATGCTGGTATTACAAGCAAGGCCATCATGCCCACTGGCACAAAAGTCTTAACTTGGTCCTCACACCCGCTAACTGCTTTATCAGCTGACCCTTCTCCCCAGTCCCATCTGCATATTATTAACACGACTTTTCGCGAAATAAAGTTTCAACATTTGCTTTGATCTCAAATTAACTGTTTTTATTTTATGGATTGAATTTTGGTGTTAGATCTATGATTCCTTCAAAAAAACCTCTACATCTTAGAGATTTTTTTAAATCATATTTCATGTTAAAAACAGTAAGTTTGCATTTAATTCTGTAATATATTTGAGTTAAGTTTTATATAAAGCATGGGTTTGGGAATAAGTAACTGTTATGGTTATTAATATTCTAGCCTATGGATATTAATTATTCTGATCAAAGTTATATGAAGCCTAACCTCTATTGACATGTCTCATACCCATGTCAAACATGAGAAAAATCATACTTTGTGGTAATATTATTTTAGTTCTCTAATTTGAGGAATAACATATGTGTTTACTTTCCAAAAATTCCATGTACTACTCATTATTACTGTTACATAATTAGCCTTTAAAAAGGAAGAAGAGCCCACCTTAAATTTTATTTTACATATTTATTTATATTCTTATTTATTAGAGACAGGATCAGGTTATGTAACTCAAGATAGCTTTGAATTGACTATGTAGCCCAGACTGACTTCCAATTTACAATTTTATCTCAAATTTCATTGTGGGAATTTCAGGCTTGAACCACTATACTTGTAGCTTTTATGTTTTACCTAGTATAATGTTAGCTGTTATGAGTTATTATCAATATTGTGCAATTTGCATATGTATATCATAGATGAAAAATTATTTTTGAAAACACACACAAAAAATGAAGCACAAGGAAAAGACTGATGTTATTTGCACATTAAAATCAAATTTGTGACAAAAATTACAAATAAGTTTTTAACACTCAACTGATATTATAAAATAATATGTATTTATATTAACATATTAACAAAAATTAATATGTATTTCACATGTCTTATCACAACCAATAAATATGCAAAAATATCTTCCCCACTTATTAAAATAAATACAAATTAAATCTCTAGACACAAAGATTTTCACAATTGTCAATTTAGCAAAGTTATAAATCTGATAATATGTAAATATTGATGAGGCCAGTGTAGCCAGTTATGCACAAATTATGATGATACCTCATAGTGAAGTTACTTTAAAGTATTTAAGGGAATCTTTCATAAAGTTAAAGTATGCTTATCCAAAATGCCGTCAGTTCCAATCTGGGCCGAATTCTCCAGTGAAATATATAACACTTAGGCTAATGAAGACTTGTATGGAAATACTCAGAGCATTACTGCTTCTAATTATTTTTTTAATTGAAAATAACCACAAGAGAGTGGATGTTCACATTTTAAATAAGCATACACTATGATATTATATAGTTTCTGAGATAAATGAGATGCAGAGATAAATATAACATCAACATTTGTTGTTAAAGCTATGTTGTTGAAGATCGTGTATCGAAATATGATACAAAAAATATTACTTATAATTCATACTATGTGTCTAAAAATTCATGTGTCTAACACTAATAATCCTGAAACCTCCCCCCCACACCTTTCTGGTTATATATTTATCAATTTTATTGACTTTTTCTCCAAGAGCTAGCTTTTAATGTTTGTAATTTTTCCATTTTTATGTATTCTATCTCACTTACTTTTACTTTGATGGTTACAGGAACCTTTCTTCTCTCGTTGTGGGATTTATTTTCTGTTCTTCATTTCCATGAAGTGGAAATTCCTCATCTTGTTGCTGTATTTGGCTATTCTCATATTATTCCACAGAAATACATTATTATTATTTTGAATTATATTATTCAATATTATTCAATTAACAGTATTCCATCAATTTTGATAAGCTGTGTTTTCAATGTTATTCTGATTAAAATGTAGTTATTTATTTTTCTTTGATTCATAGGGCATATGATGATATAGTAAGGCCTCAATTTGATACATTTCTAAAACAGTCTTTTATTCAGACATTTAAAATACTTGTACTGTGGATAGGAATTATACTCTCCTTAGTCATATTGTAGTTGTAAGGAGTGACTTTCAGTTAAATTCTGGAAAATCTGGATCATATTGAAGTATTTTACTTTTATAGAAGCTCTGTTAAATACGCTTTATAGCAAATAACTCCCGACTTACCTGTATGGTTTATAGTTCAAATAGTAACTTGCTTCCCAAATGTTGCAGTGTTTTGTGGTTTATTTACCTGGTTCCAATGGGATTCTGCCTAGTATCTGCTCATGGTGTCCATACTGGAGAATTATACTTCTCTTGGCCTGCAAACTCTAGGGGGATAGGGAGAGATGTCTGACTTATAGCAAAGAGGCCTCTTCCTGGAGATATTCCTCTGGGCTGCTTTTGTTGGTCTCACATTCAATGCCTACTGTCATAATCTACACACACAGCAGGTCTTCCCACTGTCTCTTTGGCTGCTAGATTGAGATGGAAGGGAATGTCAGAAGACCTTGGTCATCTATTGCTGAGTGTAGAGCTAGGTGACATCAGTTGACTGAAGATGCATCCACTGCCAGTAGAGGAGGCTGCTATATCAAACAGGAAATTCCAATTTCCATCCTAGCATGTTCCAGCTCTTATCATATGGATACAGTTGGCCATTTGGTATTGCCTAAGAACCAATAAAAGATTTACTTTGCTGAAGATGGTTAATAGTTTTTAAAATCTTATTTGGGAGACCTTTCTTTTGATGGAGATGCAGATTCTATTTGGAATATTCTCATTTGCCATAAGAGACTTCTTTTATGCTTCTGAGGTATAGATCTACTCTTAATGAATTTTCTAAGTTTTTGAGTATCATAGTTATCTATCTACCTTTTCTTTTGAGACGTTGTTCCTGCTTCTTTGTTTGCCTTCCCATGAATTAAAATGGTGTCTTTCCTCTTCCATGTTTCGCAATGTTTCCGGCATGAATGAATTAATTTAGAGGAAGTTTGATGCTTTGGGGGATGCTGTTTAAATCTTGTTGAGGACAGAACTAATCAGGAGCCGTTCTTCCTTCATATTGGTTCAATATGTCCTGAGTACCATCAGACTTCATCCTTCATGGACTCTGAGAGGTCTCCTGCTCTACACGGCTCCAATGTCAACCATCTCTTGTCCAATGGGAACTCACAGACTTTTCTGTCTTCCCTCTGGAGGTTGTTTGTGGCCCACAGTATTGAGTAGCTGCCTCAGAGGTATTCTCTGAAACTAGAAGAGAGGACCTCTGTATGGTTTTAGGACACTGCTGTGTTCATTAATCTTTTGCCTAGTACTCCTCCTTATGATTCTAAGTCTGCTAATGTCCTAGAAAACCCACCACCATCCTAAGCTCGAGACCCGTTTCCTCTTCCGGCTGAAGCTGGTAGCCACGATCTTTCCTTTCCTTTCCTTTCCTTTCCTTTCCTTTCCTTTCCTTTCCTTTCCTTTCCTTTCCTTTCCTTTCCTTTCCTTTCCTTTCCTTTCCTTTCCTTTCCTTTCCTTTCCTTTCCTTTCCTTTCCTTTCCTTTCTTTTCTTTTCTTTTCTTTTAAATTTTTTATTAGGTATTTTCTTTATTTACATTTCAAATGTTATCCTTTTTTTCTCGTTTCCCCTCTAAAAGTCCCCTATCCTCTTCCCCCTCCCCCTGCTCACCAACTCACCCACTCCCACTTCCTGGCCCTGGCATTTTCCTCTACTGGGGCATAGAACCTTCACAGGACCAAGGGCCTCTCCTCCATTGATGGCTGACTAGGCCATCCTCTGCTACATATGCAGCTAGAGCCATGAGTTCCACCATATGTTTTCTTTGGTTGGTGGTTCAGTCCCAGGGAGCTCTGGGCATACTGGTTAGTTCATATTGTTGTTTTTCCTATAGGGCTGCAGACCCCTTCAGGTCCTTGGGTCCTTTCTCCAGCTCCTTCACTGGGGACCCTGTGCTCCGTCCAATAGATGGCTGTTAGTTTTACTTTATTCATTGTTTTCTTTGGACATCTTGCTCTAGCCTGGGCTCTCTAATTCTTAAAAATAAATTTTAATGAACTTTTCAGGTTTTATTATTTAGCTAATTCAATTGAGTAAAACTAGTCCTGATGTTTTTCTGTTTGTTGGTAGGCATAGTTAAATTTTACTAATGATCATATATATATTCTTAATTTTTAATATTGATTATAATTGTTATATATATATATATATATATATATATATATATATATATATATATATATGTATGCATGTCTTTGCATCCATAAATGCATAGGAATGAAGGTATCAAAAGAATCCAGATGTGTCAAATATATGGAGCTGGTGTTATATAGTAAGTAGGTTGTAAGCTAGTGGACTTGGCTGCTGGGGACTGAATTTGGGTCCTCTATATAACCTCTGAGACATCTCTTCAGTCCCAGGTCATTTAACAGTCAGGGTATCTAGTTGTTTCATAGCTCATGTTTAATTATGAATAAAAACTTGTTCTCTTCACTATTTCTATTACATTCTTGATGCCTGTATATACAGTATACTAGTAACTGCCAATTCTCTTGCATTACATTTTTGCATTTGCAAAATATTTTGCAATTACATTTTTTTGAATTAATTTGCATTACATTTTTGTTACTGGTATAAGTATGATTATTAATGGTCATGTGGCATCTTTGTATGTGGCTAACTAAACTAAACTTTTACTGTTACATTGAATATTAAAGTTTGTACACATAGGGTGATAGTATCATTATTTTACTTATTTCTCAAAATCTTATCTCATATGATTGGACACAATATTTTCTCTAGATTATAAGAAACTCCTTTTAAAATAATGCAGGTTTTCTACTCCATGTTACTAAGCATCAGTAAATCTCATCAGGATACTTGTAACTGTTTGAATTATCATTTGCTTTTATTCGTTATGCTGGAATTATAATAGTAATTTTTCTCATGGCAAATTGTATTCCTGGTAAAACCTTATTTATAATAAGTAATTATTATAAAATATGATTGTATCAAACTTAGAGGATTTTCATACATTTATATTATATTGGTCTCTATATCTCACACTCAGACTATGTACTGAAGAAAATTACAGATTTACTTTCAAAGCAAAACACTTTTATTTTGTGTTGTGTTTTGATGATAATCTGTAATTGTGTGCATTTAAGTGTAATCTTGTAGCTTTGCATACCCACTTGCTTCTGAGTCTACTATTCTAGTTTACCCTGTATTAAGATACGATTCTCACCAAAAATAAATAATTGACAAGAAATATATAGGATGATGAATTAAAAGAATACAAGAACCAAGTCATTCTTTTGTTTAAGATTTATTTACTTATATAATTTATAATTATCTGTATAGTGTGGTATATTTGGGCACAGATGGTTGTGAGTGAGATGTCTTGAGAGACCAAAAGAAGGCATAGGGTACCTGGAGCTGAAGTTAAAGGCAATTGTGATATTCTTGATATGAGTGCTGGGAATCGAACTGTGATTCTTTGGAAGATAACACAGGATTTAATATCATCCCTAACAACAATCTGAATATCTGCCCTTCTATCCTCATACTGATGAGTGTGATCCTCAGTCTTCATCAAGAAAAGCTCTCTTTGTAGCAGACAGAGACCATCACAGAAAGCAACAACAAATCAAAATGCAGAGTTGTGGAGCCCATTTATTTCAAATGGATATATCTATGAAGTAGTCTCATATCTAAGGCTTAGAAAACATAGCAAAAGATGATCAGAAAGATGATAAGAACCAGAGGACTGGGGACCTTGCTCTGATATTGTCTCTCTTAGTAAAGTTAGAAGCTACACCCATAAAGTCACTATCATGACTGCCTAACCAGGAGCTGAACAAGTAACCATGGGTGTGCCAAAGTGAACGGAGAAAAGCCCATAAGGTCTCAACCGTACACAACACCCTAGAAGCAACTAAGGAATGCTGACAGCAGGAGAAATAGATTTCTCCAGGGAAAAGCACATCCATTGGCTATCCAGTAACAAATGGTTGGCTCTAAAAGCATCCATACAAGAAGTATGTAGACTGAGTGGGTTATAGTTAGGAGTAGTATGTATGTATATATGTATGTATGTATGTATGATGTATGTAAAACATATTCATATATGCATGTGTCTTAGTCAGGGTTTTTATTCCTGCACAAACATCATGACCAAGAAGCAGTTGGGAAGGAAAGGGCTTATTCGGCTTACACTTCCATACAGCTGTTCATCACCAAAGGAAGTCAGGACTGGAACTCAAGCAGGTCAGGAAGCAGGAGCTGATGCAGAGCCATGGAGGGATGTTCCTTACTGGCTTGCTTCCCCTGGCTTGCTCAGCTTGCTCTCTTATAGAACCAAGACAACCAGCCCAGAGATGGCACCACCCACAAGAGGGGCCTTTCCCCCTTGATCACTAATTGAGAAAATGCCTTACAGCTGAATCTCATGGGGGCATGTCTCCAACTGAAGCTCCTTTCTCTGTGATAACTCCAGCCTGTCTTAAGTTGACACAATACCAGCCAGTATAGCATGTAATAACAATTAACTAAAAAGAGGCTATGAATTTGAAAGAGAACCATGGGGTTTGGAGGAAGGAAGAGGAAGATGCAAATTTATTATTATATATAAAAAAGAACAAATCAATATAGGCTAACCTAGAATGTGCTGAGGAAATTAAAATGTCCCATTATTACACAGACTTCTCCAATCACACCCCAAGATTCCCTATGATATAATTAATATCATCTGCAGAACATATACACTGTTGCTAATTTCTAAAAGTCTTGTCTCATATCTAATTTCTCCTTTATTTCTTTACAATGTTAAATAACAGTAGTTATTAAAATCACCTATGATTTCAATTCCAATTGATTCTATTATTTTATTATTAACTGTGACATTTGTCAGGGTTAAATGGCAGGTAATGTAGGAAAGTCATTTCTGGATCAAAAGCTCTTGTTCTTTCTGGCACATCTTGGCCTCACTTTTGATTTAATGAACCAGAATCATAAAGTTGAGGCTTGAAGAGCAGTATTAAAATATGAAAAACTTTACAATAATTTTAATGTTCTCTAAGAATAAGAAGCAGAGACACAGGTTGTGGTGGCTTATAGCAATTTTTACCAATAATATAGTTATATAAGTAAGCACTGGAGATTTTGTGTGCACCCATTCTAGCAATAAAAGGCAGAATAGCCACGAAATAGCATGCTTTCATCCTGCCACAATGCTAACTTATTTTAAGTGAACTGAGTATATTTACATAATTATGTGGCACTTGATTAAAATTAGTGTTTGAAGAATGTACTGTTCTTCATTAGTAAAGGTTTTGGAAAACTATGAATTCTGATGATGAGTAATTAGTAAAGCAAATTTTAAAATATTAATAATACTTTTAAAACACATTCATCTGAATGGGTATACTTATCAGTTATTTTAAACTTAAAAACAGAAAAAAAATAATTTTCTATCAAATACTACAGTATTCACCTAAATTAATGTTGTAGATAAAAACATGTGGTTAAAAATACCTTACTTTGATATGATTGAAAGATAGTTCATGGTTGAAGTGTGCGAATTGTTTCCTATGGTGCTTTTTAGATTTAGTTTAAATGTATGTTTATCTATCTATCTATCTATCTATCTATCTATCTATCTATCTATCTCTCATCTATTGCATGTGCCTTTGTGAATTCAATAGAGTGTATATAAAGAATCTGAGAACAACTTTCTGTATCCTTTTTCCACCACATGAGCCTCATGAACAGAACTCAGGTTGCCATGATTAAATGCCTTTAACTTCACTGATGCCAAATAAGATTTTTAATCTACTTTTGTGTTTTATGATATCAATAATATATTACATGTTCAAATTAAATTTAGGATTCTTTTTCTAAAAATAATTACTATGTTATTGAAATCTCAGTATTTTTCTATACTTTTTTGGCTCATGTTACCTTTGTGTAATATTGACTATAGGCTTATTTTAAACTTAAACCTTTTAGGATGATTTGAATAAAAAAGTGTCCCTCATAGTCTCAAGTATTTGAATTGATGGTTTCCAGTTGGTGGTGCTGTTTGGGGAAATTCACATGAAATAACCTTACTGGTGAGAAGTGAGTGGGAGTGGATTTTGTGATGAAAAGCTGTGGTCCATACTCTCTCTGCTTTGTGTTTGTGACTCGAGATGTGAGCTTACAGCTTCCTGTGCCTGCTGCCGTCCCCACTGTCTGCTGCCATGCTGTCTCTACCATTATGACTCTAAGCCTATGGAACAGGACACCAAAACAAACTCTTCCTTATAAAACCCACCTTGGTTGTGGTGTTTTATTACAGCAACAGGAAAGTAACTAATATACTTTCTGAATTTTACTCAGTTTGTATAAATTGATACAGGAATTATCTCATCTTTGGTGATATGTCTCATGTTTCTTAAAAAGCAACCTGGCCTTAACCTAGAAGTAGGGGCTAAGATGAGTAATAAAACCAATGCTGTCCTGAAGTTCATTCGTCCACTCAGGCTTCTCATCTATTTTGAATATCCTCTATAAATATTCCACTTGATTTTTTTTATTGAATATTTTTTTATTTACACCTCATATGTTATCCTCTTTCCCGGTTTCCTCTCTGCAAAACCCCTATCCTACCCCCTCGCCCTGCTTGTATGAGGGTGCTCCCCTACTCACCCACCAGCTCCCA
Organism: Mus caroli; assembly: GCF_978045245.1. Taxonomy (NCBI): domain Eukaryota; kingdom Metazoa; phylum Chordata; class Mammalia; order Rodentia; family Muridae; genus Mus; species Mus caroli. The sequence goes on along the minus strand of NW_028227275.1, from coordinate 12,275,870 downwards.
CCAATTGTTAAAAAGTACCATTCAGTTTCCACTTAGACGTTTCCAGATGGTTTATGAATATGTAATCTTTTGATTCCTAATATTATCACACAATTCTTTTTCCTATTATTGAAAATAGATTCTTCTCTCATACAAGACATCCCGAGCACAGTTTTCCCTTCTCCTACTCCCCCCGCACCAGCCCCAACTCCCCTCTCTGCTAGATCAACTCCCTCTCCATTTCCTCTTCAAAAAAGATCAAGCTCCCAAAAGACTACAGCCGAACAAGACATATATATATTCAATAAGACAAGTCAAAAGCCCTCCTATTGAAGCTTGGACAAGGCAAAACAATAGAAGAAAAAGAGTCTCAGGAGAAGACAAAAGAATCAGAGATTTGCCTGCTTCCACTGTCAGCTGTTAGTAGTCTCACAAAACCACCAAGCTACCAAGCTACCAGCCCTCACATACATGTAGAGGACTTGATATAGACTCATGAAGGCCCCTTTTTTTCAAAACGTATACTTTCAAGACTTATAGTTTTTCAAAGCTTACTTTTAATAAGGGTTCTCAAATGCTTTGACATCCCTTCTAGCCCACCATCCAAAAGCAGGGGAGAAAAGATGGTAAACAGGACATGGGGATGTGGGTCTGTTTACAAGGAGTTCTTTAGGACCATTCCAATCTCTGTTAGTCAGGATACCACACATGAATGAGCATTGATAGCACAATCCTGCAGAAACAGTCAGGCCTTCACCAAATTGGCATGAGTCGGTGGGAGTCACCAGACAGCAGGCAAGGTGCTAGGAGAAGTTCTCTGCTGTGCCTCTCTCAATGAAGTGAAAATCGGGTAAGACACAGAACCAATGAAGAGTTACAAGGCTAGCTATGAATGAATGCAGTGACTGTTGAGTCCTATTTATGCACTCTCCACACATCATGTGTTCTTCCATGGGTCTTGCCTCAGCAAGACAGCACTTGAGTCTGCATCTCATGATGTAACCAGAAACTTCCACTTCACCTGTGCTTGCTGCTTTAGGCTCTGTGAACCTATGTGAGCCTTGCTTAGTTGATTCAGTGGGCCATGCTCTTCTGGTGTTCTCCATCCCCTCTCACTCCTACAGTCTTTCTTCTACCTCTTCTGTGGACTTCCCCGATCTCACAGGGGATGGACCTTATGTAGACCTCCAATTTAGTATCTCTCCCTCTCTCTGCATAGTTTCTGGATGTGGGTCTCTGTACCTGCTCCCATCTGCTGCTGGATAATGCCTCTCTGGTAATGACTGGCAAGGTACCAATTTATAAGTATAGCAGAATATCATTAGGAATCTTCACTGATTTCTTTATTCTACCCTAGGTCTCTGGGCTATCCAGTCTCCAGTTCCTAGCCTCCAGAGAGTTTAGGGCATGGGGTCCTTCTCAAGGTGTAGCCCTCAAGTTAAACCAGACATTGGCCACTCCCACAAGTTCTGCATCATCTTTCTCCAGCACATCTTGCAGACAGGGAAGTTTGTAGGTCGAGGATTTTGTGGCTGGATCGGTTTACAGAGTCTCTTTCCATAGCCCATAGAATCTTCTAAGCCAAAGAATGTTAATTCTTAATATTATTTTTTCCTCTTATGTAGAGTTATTCAATTATTTTTCTTTTTATTTTCAAAATATAATGAATACCGCTATTATTTACTTTAATTTTTAAAACATTTATGTCTTTGGGTAAACATGTAAATGTATGCACTCAGTTATGCATGTGTACAATATATCAATGCCCATCTAACACGACATAGTAGTTTCTATGTTTTAAGCTAAGTTACTTTAATACCTAGGTGTATAATGCGTTTCAGTTTATCTGTGCTTCCAGGAAAATGGAAGGAGGCAGAAGCATATAGATATAAAATATCATTACTGATCAAGGTGTAAAAGAAGAGTCCATAAACATACCTTAGGAATAAATGTGTCATTCATGTATTTAGTTCACAGAGATATTAAGTATTTGCGAAAAGGAAATCTTTTAGTGGAAGGTCACAACTGCTTTAGACTTATGTCTGCTAACCAAGGAATTCGTAAGTGACAAGTGTTGACCTTCATTGGCTATGATTAGAAGGGTAATGATAGAACTATGTGCAAAAAGATATTTTTTTAAATCAGTGTTTATATTTATGAAACAAATTTGACATCATATACACACAAATAATATACGTGAATAAATATGTAAATGTTAGTGTATTATATAATCAGAATACCAAAATATCTATCTGTGTTCTTCTTCAACAAATTCATTATTATAAATTGATTTACAAGCCCTTTGTGCCACATGAATACTAAACAATCAAACTCAGAAGTCTGAATAGGAAATAGAAATCAATATCTTAGGTGTTACACAATGTAGAATCCATCTTTTTACAGTCCGTGTTGTAGCAGAAATTCACAGCTTGCAAAGCATTTGTAAGCTGGTGCGAAATTTATGAAATCTCTTTAAAGAAAACAAGAAAAGTGTTTGGGTTGTATGTTTTTAAAATCTTTTGTTTTTTGTTCTGAATATCATGGGAACTGAGGTAACAAGATTTTGCCCAACAGGGTCCCATAAGTGGAACTTAAAAATACATTTTTATGATTGTTACTGACAAGGCAAAAACGGAGCCAGCTTATAATTATCTTCAGGAATATTTGCACCTGTAAGTGATTCTCATATAAGTACTAAACCAGCCTTGTTAATTAGACTGTTAATCATAGAGCAAGCAGGGTTCCGATGGCCAGGAGGGTCGTCTGTGGTTCTAATTGTTTGCCTGTAGAGAGTAACCTGCAAACATTCTTAGGAGTCTGTAAGTTTAGTTGGAATAAATTGATCAACTTTTGTTCCTCTATGGTAGAAAAGTCAACTCCTAAGAGTGTGTCTTGTGTAAAAGAGGCACTAGATGTGTGTTTACAAACAGTTTGATTTATTGGTGCTGAAATAGGAGAGGTCTGAGTCCTATTAGTAGGGCTGCCATGGGGAGGGATGGGGAAAATGACAAAAGTGGCCCTCCTGTTTTGCATGATGGTGAGGAAGTTTGCCCAGGAAAGCACTTGAGCTTGACTTTAGAACTGATTCCCAGAGTCAGCCAGAATCATGACACGCTGAATCCAAGTTTCTTCTATGTCATGTGGTTCCACTTGCGTTGTTCTAAATGACTGCTGCCAATGCAAAGAAGCAATAAATGCACTGCACTTAGATACATTGCTTATCTTCAGTGGAATGTTGCACAGTGCCTATATGTCTCAAAATATCACTCTGTGCCTCAAAAACATTCAAAATTATGGTGTCCCAAGTAACAAAAAAAAAAAAGCTTAATAAAATGACCATAGTTGAATTCTCTTGACCTTTTCTATGGTTGCTTTTCTTATAGCTATAGAAACTTTACCACAGAGCAAGACACTTGTGTATGACCAATTAGATCAGTCCTCACTATCCAATGACTTCCATTCACCCATGAATACATTCTAGCTTGGAGTTTTTCACACTCAGGAATCCCAGGATTAAATCCCAGCCTAAACTTTTAACATTTTAAACATGATAAAGCAAAGATGCTTAAAAGCATGCGATGACCTTGAACTTGTTTCAGATAATCTCATTATTTTACAAAAGACATGAGAAGCCAGAGAAGAATCGCACTTCCTCCGAAGATTAAAAAAAGATCATGTTCATAATAAGTATATTCTCAATAAAAGGTCAAATTATGATTCATTTACATTTTCACTAATGCAAGGCCATAATAATATATCTTACATTGTTCTCTACTGATAAGATAAAAAATATTTTATTTTTCTATTTTGCAAAAGTTTAATTATTCATATTACATTTAGATATAAGGAATAATTTATTTTCCAGTCCTTCTTAGATTGAAAGTAAGTGAACACTTCTCTCTCTCTCTCTCTCTCTCTCTCTCTCTCTCTCTGTGTGTGTGTGTGTGTGTGTGTGTGTGTGTGTGTGTGACACATGTATTTTTCTTTATCTTAAGGGGACTGCAGCTTATCTCAGAACTTGAAAAACTGAATTTCGGATTTTAGGAAAACTCATGAAATATGGCAAATTACAGGCATGTTTTCTCCCTCTCTATGAGTTGTTCCCTGATATCTTTCAGATAACAGTGGCAGAATTAGCTCGCCATGCAACTCTGTTGATTCCTTTCAGTATGTACTGGTCTCTAGAGAGTGTTAACTGTGAAAGGCAGAATGGAATATTTTGCTGAGTAGTTCCCTTAGCAGTGGGCTTTGCACTAATGATCCTTAAAGAAAGCTCCAAGTCTGCCTAGCAATTCTTACTCTCAGGTCATCTTTCTTCACCAAGATGGCAGGCACAATCAATAAAAACTGGTAAGATAGCAGGCTAGGTTGTCTGTGGCAAAAGTTGAAGGTGAACATTTGATTAGCTGAGACAGCAGAAGAAACAATGCAAAGAAGAAAAAATATACTCTTTAGAGTTCGGTTGATTTTTTTTTCTTTTTTAAACATCAGAATTGCTACTCCTTTTAAAGAGAAAGGAAAGAGAGAATGCAAGAAGAAAATATGGAACACCCAAGATAAAATCAGGAGAATCTCTCTTCCTTTCTTCCTTCCTTCCTTTCTTCCTTTCTTCCTTTCTTCCTTTCTTCCTTTCTTCCTTCCTTCCTTTCTTCCTTTCTTCCTTTCTTCCTTCCTTCCTTCCTTCCTTCCTTCCTTCCTTCCTCTCTCTCTCTCTCTCTCTCTCTCTCTCTCTCTCTTTCTTCCTTTCTTCCTTTCTTCCTTCCTTTCTCGCTCTCTCGCTCTCTTGCTCTCTCATCAATGCTTGATGGTGCGTGGGTATGTTCATGTTTGTTGATGTTTTATAATCTTCGCATAATTTGACTGCTATTGGATTTAGCAGTTGGAGTAGGGGAGTTGTTCATTTGTTGGTTACTTCCTATGGAATATTGTGATCCCTCTATGTTGTAATGGAGTCAAACTGCCACAATCATGATATCAACTGTGCCTGCTTTAATGAGTCCATAATGGTTGGTACTGTGTCCTGTTGAGATTCCCTCATAGAAGATGATAGGGAGAGGTCATTGCATCTAGCCACTTTTGATAATTTGTATGTGGTTTAGCCCTATTTGTATTACAGGGAGGGATCTCCATCTACATAGTTATGTGGAGTCAAAACACATGTGGGTAATGAATTTGTAACAATCCTGATTTGCAGTCACCCATGGTCCTGTCACTAACTGCCTATCCTCGTTTTGTAAATAAGCCCAATAAACCCAATAGTTCCTCAGAATGAACTTCAGTGGAATCATACTTAATATATTATTGGGACCTTGGGTAGAATGTGTCGATGTTGTTCACACACACCTAGCTTTTTTCAGGGAAGAAAACATTTAGTGACATCCTTTAGAGTGATGTAAACTGGGAGACTTAGTCTTTAGTAAGGAAAACGAAGAGATGTGCTTGTCCTTTGCTTACAATTGGACAATGTTAAAATGATCTTGATGTGTCTGGGGATGCCCAAGGGGATTAGGAGCCCTAAAAACTAAACAAGAAACCATCCTCAGCAGAGGCAGAGGTGCTGCTGACTTTTCTGAGGCAAAATATTCCCTGCTGAAGGACCAAGTTTCATGATAGGATCTTTGAGCAGAAGGATGGACCATGACTTCTGCTCTAAATCCAGTCTCCTTGGATGAAACGAGAAGCAAGGAGAAAGGAATTGAATCTTTGTGGCTCTCTATGGGGTGTGAGATAGCTGCCCCACAGGTCAGTAAAGAAAATCTTCTGTTAGGAAGCTTCCAATGAAATTTGAAACAATGTATCAGTCTCTTCTAGGTGTTTAACACTTATAAACAAATCTTTTCAAACATTCCTAAATTCTTTAGAATTCATTTATATCATGTATATCTCTTGTGCATGTTTTATTTTTATGTCAGTACTGTATGATATTGTGTCAGTATTGTTAGTGAAGGATAAAATGCATTCATTCACATTTCTCTTCTTTTTTCTCTTCTTGTTTCATTTCTGTTATCTTTCTTTTTCTATTTATTATTTGACTGTTTTTGTTGTTGTTGTTGTTGTTTTGAGAAAGTTCTGTGTCAGATAGGCTGGCCCTGAGTTCATCATTCTGCTGCTTGTGAGACTGCACAATCATGTGACTTTGCCCAGCAATGATATTCATTTTTATAAAGGCTCTGCTGATACTGCCCTGATTTCTTCTATACTGCTAATTCAGCCCAGAAATATATGATTTTGGTATAAGAGCAGAAAGTGACAATAAGTTCAATGATTAAGAGGAAATCAACTTTTCAAATTTCCTTTTCCAAATCATTTTAAGTGTTCTATAGATGCAAAGGTAAGGAGTTGTAGGTCTCTCATTATGACATCTGAAATTACAAGCAAGGTTGTATATGCCCAGGTGAGGCACGTGAGTACAGGGAAAACTTCACAATCCTAGACTTCACTTAGTTTGGATTATACAACACTCCTTTTTTAACATGAGCAACTTATGCCACACACTTGCCTGTATCATAGGCAAGCATCCCTCTCTGCAATCTTGATAATGACCCATTTCTATTCAAACATGTCCCCAACTCATAACAAAATGAAAAATGATGGATCTATCGGGACTAGACTCATTTAGCATGTGTTCTGAGTATGCTATGTCAGAAATATAGACAGCACATGGGTATCTTTGCAGAACACCAGAGTTCAATAGTAAATAACAAAAATTCACATTTCTCAGTGGTTTCAATGACAACAGCTTGTCAGACAATTTTTCTGCCTTAGCATTCTGGCCAAGGCATATGCAGTTTCTCCCCTTCCAGTCTTAATTGCTAATATTAACTCTCATATCATACAGAATTTCTCCATGGATGTATTTGGTTTTTAGAATGAATGTAAGTTAAAGAGGCTGTAGCAGAGTTCAAGTTTGAATTGAGGAAGTTTGTATTGATTATGAAGTTAATCGTTGCCAGTAGCGAACAGAACCTGCTCCTGGAATTACTGAAGTCAGGATTTCATAATGAAGTTTTTTAATCTGCTGCAAGGAGAAAAGCTAGACTCCAAGGGAAGGACACAAGACAGGTTCAGGTCTAGGTAAACAAACGGATGGATGGATAGGTGACTGAGCATGTGCAGTGTGGACTGAAGCACAGGAAACTCCAGGGATAGTCCCGGAAGACTCTACTTATCAGTTCTTGACATCTCCATCCGGAGTCACGTGACAGGCGTGGGTGGGGCCATGCTATATTAGTGTTTGGCGCCCATAGTCTTTGAGGTCTAAATGAGAGAGTTATATCCTTTTCTATGTCTCCTATGTCTGCTAAGCTCTTAGGCCCGATTTCCTCTCATTTTAATTCACCTAAAATTTTTTTGTAAAGTTTTTCCCTTCCTACTCTAAGGAATAAGTCCCTTAGTTCTTGTTTTGGGTGAGACGTTCCTGCTATGGTGCAGTTTGTTTGCCCATTCAGGGACTGCAGCCACACTCCTCCCTTGACAGCATTAAAAGCTGCTGTATAAATCAAGTCAGTCTCCTATGATATGTAAGGGCCATCCTGAAAACCCACTGTTCTATATCGTGGAGAACGACTTGCCTTGTGGCAGAGACTGATCTCTAAGTGTTGAACTTTCATAGAAAAATGTCCATTTATCAGTGATTAAAGTCAGGTGTCTCATAGCAAATGCTATAGGCAATGAACAAAAAATTGTGTAATCTAAGCTTGTGAATCAAAACTCTCAGTGACAAGCCCTGGAGAAACAATCCCCATGTCCTGAATATTCAAAATGTTACTGTCCCAGACAGTAAATTAAATCCTAAACATTACAGTCAATGTCTTGAACACTCTTTCACTCGGGGGCCACCTATACAATCCGGAATGTTTGCAGATTCCAAACATTTGCTATGCTATGCTTTAAATATGTTTTTCTTTTGTATATTCTTAAGCTGTGTGAACCTTTGTTTCAGTGCCTTAAATAGAAGGGCAAGAAGCTGGAAATGGCTAGCCCAGACCCAAACCATTGCCTGGCAACATGGGCAATGAGAGCCCTGAGTTTGAGCTATCTATCCCTGCAGTTCAGAAATCCTAAACTTTCATCTTGACTTCTGAGGTTTCTTGTAAGCAGATGATGCCTTTCTTACTGACTTAGCATCTTAGGCATCAGGTCATTGCCTTCTGTTCTTGAGTAATATAAAAGCACTCTCAGTAAAACACCAACACTTGTGTTTCACTTTCCCACCTACAGCTGGCTCTCATTGAGGCTGACAGGTTTCCCTGATTTTGCTTTTGAATTCAGGGAAAAGCTCTTTCTGTTATATTCAAGTGGCCTCGCATTAGATGTTTCATTTAAATCCAATTTATGAGCTACAGCCATGCTTTTACTACAAATTTTCAGTCATCTCAGGGTCAGTGCCATTTCCAAGGAAGCCCCAGATAGTGTAAACATTGCAGTTTGAAGCACTGTCCTTTGCAACTCACCAGGGTTGAAGAGTGTAATCAAGTCCAGCAAAATTGGCATGATTATTTTTCCTGGAAGGCTTATCAGGGAGTAGCCTGTCCCACAGTGCCAAGTCCCTACAAAGCAATACATAACGCATTTACAAACCTGGGACTTTGCTCTGGTAAAATCTAAATGCAATGTCCTCTTGCACGTGACAAGAAAGCTTCTGGAACTCCTTGGCTCCTTTTGGTAAATTTTTAAGTATTCCCCAGAAGGTTTCCTGACCAACGACCAGAAATAGGTTCAGTGGGCAGAGTACATAGCTGGTATGTGGATATGTACTATACATTGGTCAGACCAGATCTGGGCTTTGTCTAAGCATATATATTTCAAAACTGTACCAGGACTTTCTGCCTTCCTTCTCTTAATACACAAAGTTTCCTTATATTCTCTAGAATGTATTTTATAGTGGTAAAACCTGGGAGAAGGGAAGTGTTAATGTTTTCTGTGAATAACAGACATTTCGTAAATATTTTGTTTAAAGTATCATTAAATGATATGCTAATAAACTGTTTTAGTACACTCTGGTCATCCACAAGTGATTACTGAATCTTTACTATTATTAACATCTAATGATTCTGTAACTTATAAGTTATAAGTAACTTAAAGTCTATAACTTTTAGACTTATTAGATAATAAGAAGCTGAATGCTCAAGTTGTGTAGATTTGAAACAAAAAATAATTGAACATAAGAAAAGAGGCCTGCAACATGGCAGAAGAGATGATCTTTAGGGTGAACTATTTTTATTTGTTCACTATTTTGGACATTTTTGCTCTGTGTCCTATTAAACTAATAACACTTTTGGCAGCCTGGCTAAGGTTTGTCTGTGGCCACCACACCACCTTGAGATTTTTAAATTAGTATTGGTTATTTTATTTATTTACATTTCAACTGTTATCCCCCCTCCCATTTCTACTCCACGAATCCCAATCCTCTCCTTCCATCCCCTTCCTTCTAGGAGGGTGTTCCCCCACCCACCCACCCACCCACTCCTGCCTCAGAGCCCTAGCATTCTCCTACACTGGGTCATTGAACCTCAACAGGACCAAGGGACCCCCCTCCCACTGATGCCAGATAAGGCAATGCTATGCTACATATGCAGCTGAAGCCATGGGTCCCTCCATGTGAACTCTTTGTTGGAGCTTTGAGGGGTCTGGTTGGTTGATATTGCAGTTCTTCAGTCCTTCAGTCCTTCCCCTAACTTCTTGCCATTTGGGTCCCAGAACTCAATCTGATGGTTGGCAGAGAGCATCCACATCTGTATTGGTCAGGCTCTGACAAAGCCTCTCAGGGCCAAGCTATACCAGTCTCCTGTCAGCAAGCATTTCTTGGCATCAACAATAGTGTCTGGGTTTGGAGTCTGCAGATGGGATGGATCCCTAGGTGGAGCAGTCTCTGGATGGCCTTTCTTTCAGTCTCTGCTCCACTCTTTTTCCCTTCATTTCCTCTAGACAGGAGCAATTCTGGGTTAAAATTTTGGAGATAGGTGGGTGTCCCCATCCCTCTACTGGAGGATTTATTTTAATGCTATCATTAACTGTGTGATTATTCCATGTGCCTGCCATGTCTTTCTTTCTAACTCTTCTAGATGAAGTGTCTTTGACACTTTTTAAATAGTCATCACTATCCCCAGCCCTCTAGAGGTGGTTCTGGTACTGCAGCTGGGACAGTGTCCATAAGGCACTGACATGCCTACAGCATCTTAGAATGCTGTTAGGATAATATATAAGGTATAAAATAAAAACCCAGCAGAACCAATGAGTTTACACCATTAGCCTGAGTAAGCAGCTCAGCACTATAAATGCTAACAAGAGATGCTCCGCTGAAAAAGTTTTATGGCCAAATGCATTTTGAAAATGCAGAATTACGATGCTTGGCTTTGGATGAGGTATGGAAGAGATCTGAGGAAAATCTGTTTTAAAAACATCAGTTTATTACAGTGAATGACAAGCATATCCGTGTTGATTACCTCCACTGTCCTTTGTGCAGAGTTCACCTAGGAAAACAGTGTGAGAAAAAGCCATGCATTCTTTTTCAAGCCCCATAAAACCTCTGATGCCCCTCCTGGAAGTACTTAACAACCCTCATCTTTATATGACAGGCTTTTCTTGTTTGAGCCACAGACTTTCTACCTAGTTCCTCCTCCCACACATCTGTGTTGTGGGTCAGGTCAGGCCTGTTTCTCACATCTTCATCTTTTTACTCTGTGGCTGATCTCCATAGACACCAGCCATCTAGCTCAGTCTAGCTAGTGAGGGATAGATGACAATGGTCCTTGCATAAAGAGAGCCTAAGTGGTGTAACTCTTCCCTGGTGATCTTCCTGCTGGTCAATGCCTTGTCAATGGCTCAGGCTTCTTTCAGGACCTTAAGCTCCCATCAGTTGGCCCCCTCTTTGGGTTTGATGGTACTTCCTGCTTATGTCTTTATGTTTGGCATCAATAGTCATGGGACACACCCTCCTCAAACTTCCTCAGAATCCAAGGGCTCCAGAATTCTAGTAATTTTTCTTCTCATCTTAACTCTTCCTTTCACCCTATAGTTTGTCGCCTGTTAATACTCAGATTCAACCCTCTGGTCCTGGTTATTTATTACACAAAACAGACAAACACACTTAGTTTCTCTAATTTTTGTTGAGCTTGGAGTGCCCTGGCACATGTTCTCTCTCAGTCTGCTTGAGCACTTACCACCCAGCCCAGTGGCTACTTTTTTTTCTCTTTCAGCATTGTTACGTGCAAAAGTCAGATTTACTGCCCATTCCTCAGTTGAAGTACATTTCCCCCAGGCTCCAGCAATGGTGTATCTTCTCTACACTGTTCAGCACCGTACATTTTCATTAGCAAGTTCTCCGGGCTCCTTCAACTGGAGATGAGGATTGCATGTAGCTAATAGGACAACATGGAAGACAAGAGCTCTTTCTTTTTTTTTTTTTTTTTTTTTTGGTTTTTTTGTTCTTTTGGAGACAGGGTTTCTATGTATAGCCCTGGCTGTCCTGGAACTCACTTTGTAGACCAGGCTGGCCTCGAACTCAGAAATCCGCCTGCCTCTGCCTCCCGAGTGCTGGGATTAAAGGCGTGCGCCACCATGCCCCGCAGCTCTGTCTTTTCAAATTTGATGCCTTTCATGACCTCAGGTGTGGGTTCATTCATAGTCATGCATTCGATGGCAACAAAAGTTTTAAGGCCAAATGGCCTGCCAATCGAACACTTTAGAAGGAACAAATTCATCACTTCTTTCAAGAATATTGTTAAAAGCAACATTGTTTGTATACGTGGGCATAAAGGGATGAGTGTAAGTGTGGGTAAAAACTAAAAAAAGATTAGAAAGGAGACTAAAAAGTTAAAAATAGATGTTAAGGAAGTGGGGGGGGGGTGCTTATTTAAAGATCCTATAACAGGAAAACAGAAAGGAAACTGAGGAAGAGTTTGCAAGGGAGAAGAAGAGGGTAAAGCAGATGACTAGGGAGAAAATCTACCCAAGCGGATTTGTTCAGAATTGTGGCGCAATGATAACCAATTCCCTTGTAGGGTAATTTAAACATAAAAATTACTAGACATTTTTAGAAATTAAATTACTCTGGACTAAGCCATCACTTTTCACTGAAAAAAGCCCAGTATGCTTTGGGAAACTAGTGCTCCTCATGCAATACGACTCCCTTACGGTCCATGCTATGTCCGATCCACTTGCTCTCTTAGAGCCTTCTAGGATATGAATATTGACAGAATTAGACAGACAGGTTATTCAACTATAGCTGTTCAAAATTATCAGAGGACTTAAACAAGTCTATCAGCACCCTACCTAAGATGTAGCCAACACATTATAGAAAGTGTTTTAAATGCTTGAAGATTTGTGACGTACTGAGGTGATATTTTTAATTTTAGTTACATTTCTATAGATTATATTTTAGTAACAGGACCCCCAAATCATTAGATTAATATATCACAGTCATTCCTTTTAAAATTTAAATTATTTTAGTTTGTAAATAATGCATGGAATTGTATAATTTATGCATTTCATGCATTATTTTGGGTACCATGCAGTTGCGTAACATTTTTGAACATATAGCATATTATCATTTACTCTACTGTTGAACTATTACCTAACTAGGCCTGGTAGTAGTCATTGATCAAACTGTCTGCATCTTTCACTCCTCACTTTTCTTACCAGTTACCAGTAAAACCCGTCTAGTCTCAGTTTCCATAGAATTGATTACATATGAGGAAGAACAGATAGCTCTTAAAAGTGGAAAATATCTGGGTTTTTTTGGAGACTCAGTTGTGGCATGTGATGTTTTCTGAAAGGTGTCTGATGAGAGGATCATTTTCTGAAGAAGATATGGGGTATTTTTTCTGGAAGCTGTCTTGTGAAAGGGAATGCGGTGTTTTCCTAGAGCAGACACTTGAGAGGGTGTGTGATGTTTAGAAAGAGTATAAATACAACCCCACAGACAGTGAGAGGAGGGTGCTCTTGCCCTGATTAGCCTTGGGGAGAAGAGGGTGCTCTTGCACTATTAGCCTTGCAGCTCTTCACTGTTTTTTGTTGATGATGCTCTTGCATTGGTTCACCTTGCAACGTTTTGCTGGCCTTCTCTGATCTTCAGTTGCTGTGACTTCCTGCATAAAAAAGCACTAAAGAACTTCTTGTAGTATTCTGTATTCTGGCTGCTTCCTGCCACTTCCGTGAATCATGACAATTTGGCAGAGCCTCATGGTTTCTTTTGGAATGAGCCACCACTACGATTTGGTGTTTGGTGTTTGCTAACTGGACTAGACTGCTGCTACTGATTCATCTATGGAATCAACCCAAATATCCTTTCTCCAGTAAGTTCTCTTATCAAAGTTCATCAAAGTCATTTCTTTGTAAAGTATAAATTCCCTTCTCTGCTCTCTAGTCTGTCCCACCATTTTAGACTCTTAGTGACAAGACTGTTGTGTTTATTAAAATTTTGCAGTGTACTTAGAATCCAGGGCAGTGTCTCTTGATTATGTCTATTTGATCAGTATTTCTTTGGTGTGGTGTGTGTTTGTGTGTGTGTGTGTGTTTGTATTTAGAAAAGATTTTTCTGATACTATGAAGTATCATTGGTATTTTTATGCAGATTTCATTGAACCTGTACATTATTTTGGCTAGTATAGATATTTTGACAATGTTGATTTTTTTCGATTAATAAACATAAAATATATGTCCAACTTTCTTTTCAATTTTCATTACCAAGTTCTTTTTAGTTTTCACTGTAGAGACATCCTTTTTTTATTATTAAATTAAGTCCTTAGATTTGTTTCTTTTTTGGTTTTGCTATTGGAAATGGGGTTGATTTCTTGATTATTGTTTTAGATAATTTAATGCTGGCATAGAGCAAGGCTACCGATTTATCTATGCGCTAGAGAATTCTAAGCAATTATCCAAGTGATGATGATGGATCCAGTGTGATTAGGCATTCTGTTAAAGACTTACAACACCAGGACACATCTTCTTGTGCCTATATTGCTGGTAAATAATGCCAGTCTAACCATATTTGAAAATAACATGATGAGCTCTGATAGTACCAGCCCAATAGCATGTCACTTTCTCTGGTGGTATGTTGAGCAAAGCTAGTGACTTTAGTGTCTCAAGTTCAAGAATAGTGTCTATGAGTATTACTCCTCTTCCACGGCCTCTAATTTTTACATTCAATACCATGACTATGTAGAAAGAGCCCAACGATGAAAGAGAAACTAGTGAAACCCAGACTTGTAATGACATTTTTAATTTAATATGATAAAATAATGCCCCAGCGGTAACAATGATGCTATAACATCACAGGGCACCCCAAAACCTAACCAAACCAAACAAATGAGAGGTATGCTTATATATCAATTGCCCCCTTTCTCTCTCTCTCTCTCTCTCTCTCTCTCTCTCTCTCTCTCTCTCTCTCTCTCTCTCCCTCTCTCTCCCTCCCTCTTTCTCTCTCTGTGTATGTGTATCTTTTACACACATAGAATAAAATATACTCAGCCACCCTCTTGCGTATGAGCTGAGGGTGGAAAAAAGAAAAATAAGCTGAGAAAACCAATTTTACGACTGTCACAGAATTAATGCTATTCTTATAGAAACTTATCTATTGTAGCTTTCTGGTCTGTCTTGTAAATAAATATGCAAACTGCCAGAAGAAATAGATTGCTTCAGGTAATTATAAACCAAGAAAAAAAAAGCTAGACTCACATCCTTCTATAATCAGGAATCATCTATGGTGATAAGGTATATTTGGCTTCTAGCTTTATATGCTGCCAAAAGGAATTATAGGCAACTAGCTTTGCAGTGCCATTGGAACCACCTTAAAGAGTATTTAGGTCCTTTCAGATAACTTTTTAATGGAATTTCCAATTCTTAAGGTCATATAGAAATGGAATCTGGCCTTATTGAGGGCCTCCTATGTCTCAGGCACTGTACCAGACTATTTACTTAATTCTATATGCTATATATTACAGTAAAACAATGAGTTTTGTAATATTAGTATTTCTCTACAAAAATCTGAACATGGTCAGACAACAGTTTCATAGTTTGGAAAAGACTAGAGAGAATTATAGCTCAAATAATACAAATTAATAATTTGTATGCAAAATTAAATTGCTCCTAAATATGCATACTTTGAAGGTTTCTCTTAATGTGTCTCATGAGTTACAAATTTCATTCAGTAAAATCCATTTAAAAGTTTTATGTTTTGACTTTAAAAGACAGAGTACAGTTTTAAAGTAAAAGAAGAATAAGTAAAAATGCTAGTTTCTTCCCTAGAGTCTCTTGGAAAAAAAATCACCTAATGAATCCTAATAGTGAGAAAATATGAAAAGTAAAATGGAAATTGGCAAGCTCAGGTAGGAGATGATAGAGTCTCATGAGCTTGGGGTTGTTTTGGTAGATGTGAAGCTAAGAACTCCGTCATTTGATGAAATAAGTTACCGGAATTCCTGCCTACCCACGCAGCATCAGGACTTTTGGCAAATTAATTAACATTCTGATTCTTGGGTTTTCTTACCTACACATGGAAACAATGATACCGTTAGTTGTGTTTATTTTGTAGGCTTATAATGACTACTAAATAAGATGATCAATTAAAAGGCCTGCCTAGCATAGTACAAAGGTTCATAGAATTCTGCCTCTTACCACCATTATCATAGTCACTGTAATCATCATTAGAATTGTCACAGTTGACTCTAAGCACTTTGACTGAAGCCACTGACTAACTAGAACCAATGCCAATCTCTGAACATATGTTTTAATTCCTGTAGTATGGCTGAATTCTAATTATTTTATCATCAACTTTTTGTTAGGTCTTCCTTCCTCTAATTTTGTAATTGAGAAAGGAAAAAAAAAAAAAAACAGTGATTCAAAGTTAGGCACTTATGCTAATAGACTATAATTGTAATTTAGCAGGTAAGAGCTCAAGCCTTTTGAGACAGAAGCGCGGCATAATTAGCACATTGGTTAGGATTTTGGACAGTGCTGTTCTTGTTGGGTAACACATCAAAGAACATAAATAACAAAGTGGATCACCCCATGCTATTTCCTATAAACAAAATGCCAGTGAGTGTTGTTTATAGGTGGCTTAAAATTCTAGCTTTATTCATCTACAAATCCATTTATTTGCTTGGAGTGAGAAGCTAGGCAATTAAACCAAAAGAGAAAGAAAATAAAGATGTGTCAGTGATAATGTGAACCAAGCAGCAGTAAAGTTTTGCACAGCAGCTAAGGGATTATTTCTTTGGAGGTGTTCTTGCTATGAAGTTGTGGTGTGTGGCTCTTCTTCCTATTTGAGAGTTGAGATTCCATTTCTTCAATCATCTCCTTTTGTTCCTTCCCTTGTTCTTTCTTTTATGGAGCAGGAACCATCAAATTGCTGGAAAATCATGTTTCCCTGTTATTTGTAATCAGTTACATAGTGATGAGTAGCAGAGTAAATAGGCAATTATCCTATAGATGAGTATTAAAGGAGAACATGCTAGTAAGCTTATTTCTGACATGAGTTGGTGGAGAATCCATCCATTAGGAAAAATTTCTTTAAGGACTGGGCACTAAAAGTTTGACCATGCTCCAGTGAGTATGCAAACAACACAAATTGGATTTGATTCCTCCTCCTCCTCCTCTTCGTCCTCCTCTTCTTTTTGGGGAGTGTGAGAGAGATCATAAGGGTGGGTATGTACTTAAGAGAACAGAGAAGTGAATATGATCTGGGTTCATAATATGATATCCCAAAATGATACTGTGTATGAAATGTCATATTACAAAATGAAGTGTATAAGAATGAGAAAATGTCCATCATGAATAGAAAAGAGAAAACATAGAATACTCTTGCAAGTGCAGTTCGAGTTTGTAGGGAAATAGAGATGAAGGTTAGAGAGGTAAGGGACATTTTGAAAGGTCATACCTTTGTTATAGTCATATATTCGAAAAAGATCTTTTCAGCTACCGAACAAAGAATGAATTTGAAGTTATGATGCAAACTTAACAACAGGAGAACAAATGAGTAAACCATTGTAGGAATTCAAGTAATAAATAGGATGACCTAAATTATGGTAAGCGACATAAGAAATAAACATAGTTTTATAAAATAAGACAGGAGCATCCACAGAATTTAGTGGTTTCATGTGAGAACGTCATGTTTGCCTAGTAAGAATTCAAGAAATCTGATCTTTGGCTTAAGAAAATAGATAAAAACCACTTTTGGGGAGCAAGGAGCCCACAAGAAGACACATTTGTGGTGAACACAGAACATGGAGGACATCCCACAAAAGGTGAGGTGGGGCAAAGCTGTGTAACTGAGCCTGAGCATGCAGGGGCAAGTGATGTCACAGATGAGCTTGAGAGGGGCTTTGGAAAGGGGACGAGTTGCATGTGAGTAGATTGTTTAGGAGTAAATGCAGTGAATCTGCTAAGGGGTCAGGATAATATGTGAAAGCAGGAAGAGCAGATGCCAATGATGTTTTCCTCCTGTGTGGTATGCAAGAGCATGAGATGTCTAGCATAGTACTGAGTCAGAGGGAAGTGTGTGTCTTCCAAGAGAAACCCAAGGAGGGGGCAAACTAGGAAAGCAAAACTTGTAGAGAAATGAGCAGAGATTGTTCACAGCTCAGAACAAATTCCTATTATTCATAGTAGTAAATAAATACTTGGGTATGTGGTGAGAGGGGCAGAGGGAGGAGGAGAAGGAAAGAGAAGACAGAATTGAGAGAGAAAGATAGAAAAGAGAAGGAAAACTAGAAAGAAAAGAGAGAGAAGAGGGAGAAAGAAAGACAGAACTGAAAGAGAAAGATAGAAAAGAGAGAAATAAGAGAAAGGGAAAGCAAAGGGAGGAGGGAGACAGAGGAAGGGAGGGAGGGAGGGAGGGAGGGAGGGAGGGAGAGAGAGAGAGAGAGAGAGAGAGAGAGAGAGAGAGAGAGAGAGAGAGAGAGAGAGAGAGAGAGAGAGAGAGAGAATAGGGAGCATTGCTCTGAACTAAGAGGCAGAATTGTGAACTCCCATGGAAATACTTTAGCTAAATGTTTGGTCACTGGTATTGCTTTCCCAGGATAAAATTGAACCCCCTGGCTTGCTGCTTTGGGAGATCAGCATCTGGGTTGGCTGAAATACTTGAAATGATTTATCTCCAGGAAACCTGGAGATAAATGCTCTAAAGAAGTCTGTCATTTTTCCCCAAAAAGTACACAATTGTCTGATAGTGATGCTAATGACGGTAATGATATTCATAGCCCTACTAATCAATTTTAATCACATTTATTAAATACATTACTATGGTTCTACAATGCAAAGGATTTTATACGCATTGGTACCCAATGTTTAAAACTTCCCCAAGACATAATTACTATCATTAGTTGAATTTTACAGATGAGAAGGTAAGATTGAGGTTCTGAGATGCCAGAGAACTTGCTTGAGCTTACAGAACTGGTCCAGGCTAGAATGAGAGGGGAATTTAGCTTAATATATAGGAGATACAGAAAGATGTAAACTAGGTCAACTTTAAGATAAGAGAGTACAAAATGAAGGCCACTCAAACAGTTTGCATTCTTACTACAACATTCCTTCTGTCTGTCTTTGCAACTTGTAACACATGCATGTTAAAGGAAGGCCCTGGCTCTTCCTCCCAGCCCCATGCTCCCAGAAATAAGACACAGAACCAAAATATAATTACAAATATCTTGGCCACATAGTTAGGTTTTAGTCTGATTGCATTGTAACTAAAGATAACCCATTTATTTTAACCTACATTCTGTCATCTGGTTGGTTACCTGTGCTCAGATACCATGTGTCATTCTCCTCATCTCCTTACATCTTTCTGGGTGAATCTCCAGTCTCTGTTTATCCCAGAATTCTTTCTGCCTTCCAGATGTCCCACCTTCCATTTTCTGCTCAAGCCATAGGCCATAGGTTTTTGAAATGACAAGTAATGCTATACTAAACACAAGATATTCTCTCTACATGTGCGTTCTTGTACTACATTTAGGCTTTGACATGTGATGGGAAGAGCTCGATTGTTCTAATAAAACTACTATGGGGCAACTAGAGAAGTAATTGTTCTAAATGGCTTATACCCACGATTCCATTAAGTAATAAAAACCAGACAAGGCAGGCACTATGGCATACACATTATATAAAGCAAAACTCAGTAAGCTCATAAAACTTGTATAATGTGGCAGAACTATACACTATCCAGCTGCCATTTTATCTAGATTGTCTAACTCTAAATCTAATACACCAAACCACTTCTCTGCTTCTTACCTGCTGGCTTATGCTGTCTTTGAGTGAAGAATGCTTGGATCCTGAATTGGTAAAATGTAGGTACTATGTTGCAGTTAGGAATCAAGAATTGTGTGAAGCATTTGGATGGTTTTGTTGTCTCTTAAAGCTGACCTACAGTTCTGATCCTTCTTTATGTACTTAAGGGATATGAAATGGATTTGTGTAGGATCTGAGCACCAGTGTATATTATTCCAAGTGCTTGACTTTAAAGGATGGAGTGAGAAAGCTCCCAGGGAAGGTGAAGAAATCCTATTCCTTGTATTATATTCAGAACCATTTCTTCAGTTGAAAGTTATTTTGGGTTAGGCATGTAATTCAAATAGGAGGCTGCTAAATCATGTCCAGTTCTAACTTTGATTCTAGAAAACAACCATCTAGGTTGGTAATTTGGGTCAAAGAATGGTCCTAGCCTGTAAGGAGCCGCCTTCACATTTGCCATTACAAGATGGCGCTGATGGCACTGACACCCGTGTTCTAAGTAGTAAACAAGCAAGCTGCGCATGTGCCGGGGTAGTTTTCCACGCCATGTGCTCTGCCTTTCCCGTGACGACAACTCCGGCTGATGGGCTGCAGCCAATCAGGGAGTGACACGTCTGAGGCGGAGGACAGTCCTCCATAAAAGGGAGGGGGCTCCGCCATCTCTCTCTCTCTCTGGCTCCTTTCTCCACTGGCTCCTGATGGGGTAAGCAATAAAGCTTGTGCTGCAGAAGATTCCGGTTGCCCTGAGCGTGTTCTTACCAGGGGAACAAAAGCGGCGGGCAATAAATGGTGCCGGAACCCGCGAGCTACTGCATCACGGAGAAGGAGCGGTTAATGAAGTGTTCCCGGAAACAGACTGTTGAGAAGGATCCGGTGTGGGTTCAGAACTCTACAGCTGGGGAACTGTGGTAATGAAGTGTTCCCGGAAACAGACTGTTGAGAAGGATCCGGCGTAGATTCAGAACTCTTCAGCTGGGGAACGGATGCGCATTCGTTACAGCTTTACAAGGTATGTCTGGTCTTGAACTTTCTCTAGTGTTAAAAGCCCTTTTATTTCTTTTCATATGTCAACAAGCAGTTTAGACAGGGTGGAGAATTCTGGACAAAATTCAAGACAGTCTATCAGAAGTAAAGCGGGGAGAGAGAGCAGGAAAAAAGAGAAAGCATGGCGCGCCAAATAAGTATACAGGCCTTTCCACGGGTCTTGAGCCCGAGGAAAAGTTAATGTCAGGGAAGAATACCTGGGGAGAGATTAGAAGGAAAGAGGAGAAAAAACAAAGGAAAAAAGAAAAGTTAATGTCAGGGAAGAATACCTGGGGAGAGATTAGAAGGAAAGAGGAGAAAAGAGATGAGTTTAAAGAGCCAGTTCTTAGTAGCTGTGAATCAGATGAAAAAATTAGCTCTTCTGAGAAAACAGACTTGGAGGAGGGAGCAGCTCGTTATGAGAGAGAAATTCGAGCTTTTAAGTCAAGAAAAAAGCCAAAAGCAGCTGGCAAAGGCCAGCTTGCTGCTTGGCCTCAGGGCAGTCGGCTTCAGGGTCATAGTGCACCTCCGCCCTATGCAGAGCCCCAGCCCTGCATAGTGCGTCGGCTGTGTGCAGAGCAGCAGTGCGCAGACTCGTTCATTCCAAGAGAGGAACAAAGGAAGATGCAACAGGCATTTCCGGTCTTTGAAGGAGCTGAGGGTGGGTGTGTCCACGCTCCAGTAGAGTATATACAGATGAAAGAGCTTGCTGAATTGGTCCGTAAATATGGAGCCAATGCTAATTTTACTTTGGTGCAGTTAGACAGGCTTGCCGGCATGGCACTAACTCCTGCCGACTGGCAAATGATTGCAAAAGCCGCTCTCCCCAATATGGGCAAATATACGGAATGGAGAGCTTTATGGCAAGAGGCTGCACAAACGCAGGCCCAAGCAAACGCTGCTGCTTTGACTCCAGAGCAGAGAGATTGGACTTTTGACAGGTTCAAACCTTGGCAGCCACATCCAATGATTGGACAGTTTTAGTTACCTCCTTTTCAGGACAAATAGATAACCATTATCGAAAACATCCAATTTTACAGTTTGCCCAAAATCAATCTGTTGTGTTTCCACAAATAACAGTAAGAAACCCACTTAAAAATGGGATTGTGGTATATACTGATGGATCAAAAACTGGCATAGGTGCCTATGTGGCTAGTGGTAAAGTAGTATCCAAACAATATAATGAAAATTCACCTCAAGTGGTAGAATGTTTAGTGGTTTTAGAAGTTTTAAAAACCTTTTTAGAACCCCTCAATTTTTAGAAGTGGCTGGAGTGATTAAGCCTTCCAGTAAAATTGCCAATATTTTTCAGTAGATACAATTAGTTTTGTTTGCCTCTCCTTTAACTGGAGAAAAGGTCTCACATGTGATTCAACATTGCCTTGAGGCATGGAGTGCTTGGGGGAAACCCAAACTACTTAAGACTGATAATGGACCAGCTTATACATCTCAAAAATTCCAACAGTTCTGCCGTCAGATGGACGTGACCCACCTGACTGGACTCCTATCTAATAAAACAGAAAGGGGGAGTCGAGGAGGCTCTACCCCGAGTACCAAGAGTGTCTGTGTCTACAGCACTTTTTACACTCAATTTTTTAAATCTTGATTCTCATGGCCATACCGCGGCTGAACGACATTGTTCAGAGCCAGATAGGCCCAATGAGATGGTTAAATGGAAAGATGTTTTAAGTAACAAATGGAAAGGCCCGGATCCTATTTTGATAAGATCCAGGGGAGCTGTTTGTGTTTTTCCACAGAATGAAGACAACCCATTTTTGGATACCAGAAAGACTCACCCGAAAAATCCAGACTGACCAAGGGAATACTGATGTCCCTCATCTTGGTGATGTCCAGTGCGATAACAACAAAGGGAGAGCAGCGTTGGGAGATACAGAATTGGACGGCTAAATTTGAACAGACCCTTTGAAAATTGAGACTTGCCCCACGCACTTGGACCTGTCCCTGACTTAAGGACTATCTTTCCAACATTTTCCTTCTTTAAAGAATGGGTGGGGGTGGAATTATTTGGAGCTGTTCTTTGCTGTGGATTAGTGTTGCTTCTTTGATTGGTCTGTAAGCTTAAGGCCCAAACTAGGAGAGACATGGTGATTATTTCCCAGGCGCTTGCAGCACTAGAACATGGTGCTTCCCCTGATATATGGTTATCTATGCTTAAGCAATAGGTCGCTGGCCACTCAGCTCTTGCACCCCACGAGGCTAGTCTCATTGCACGGGATAGAGTGAGTGTGCTTCAGCAGCCCGAGAGAGTTGCATGGCTAAGCACTGCAGTAGAAGGGCTCTGTGGCATATATGAGCCTATTCTAGGGAGACATGTCATCTTTCAAGAAGGTTGAGTGTCCAAGTGTCCTTCCCCCAGGAAAAACGACACGGGAGCGGACCAAGACCCCTTTGGGTGATGAGCCTGGGAGGAGGTTTTGTGTAAAGCCCCTATTTTACACACTGGGGATTTGACCTCTATCTCCACTCTCATTATTATGGGTGGCCTATTGCTCTTATATAAAAGAAAAGGGGGAGATGTAAGGAGCCGCCTTCACATTTGCCATTACAAGATGGCGCTGATGGCACTGACACCCGTGTTCTAAGTAGTAAACAAGCAAGCTGCGCATGTGCCGGGGTAGCTTTCCACGCCATGTGCTCTGCCTTTCCCGTGACGACAACTCCGGCTGATGGGCTGCAGCCAATCAGGGAGTGACATGTCCGAGGCGGAGGACAGTCCTCCATAAAAGGGAGGGGGCTCCGCCATCTCTCTCTCTGGTTCCTTTCTCCACTGGCTCCTGATGGGGTAAGCAATAAAGCTTGTGCTGCAGAAGATTCCGGTTGCCCTGAGCGTGTTCTTACCAGGGGAACAAAAGCGGCGGGCAATACTAGCCAAGCATTTAAAGATTTATATTTTGTAACTTACTTGGCTAAAATTGATATAAACATTTATTCTCCTTTAGGAGTGTTTTGGTCATAAAGAACTAATCTCCACAGAAGGAAGTTAACGTTCTCCTAACTTTCAACCTTTTACTGAGAGCACTTATAACTAGGCCTGTGATGTTTTTATCTAGAAGCTTAAGCCAGGAAAAGAAAGTTTAAAAAAAACATTATCATACAATTTACATTGAATAATACATGTAGGAGGGATTCTTCATGGGTGCTTATTATAAGTACTGTCAACTTGTGTGCTAGGGAGTCCTGTGAATACAGATCAAAGTTATTCTCTGTAAAATAGTGACAGTGACTCTGTATGCCCATTTTGGTATTTCCATCCCTCACACCATGCACAAGAGTTAAAATAACGGACATTCACTAAGAATGCATGTTAAGCTCCCCTTGAACTTTAAATAAAGCCATGTGCAATGTGCATGTACACACACACACACACACACATACACACCTGAAAATAGGAAAATAAAGGCAACAAGAACAATGACAGGGCATTTCGCCACGCTTTCTCCTGATTTGTTTTCTGCAATTCAAATGAAATTTATGGAGCACATTATCCTGATCACCCACTCACTAGATGTTATGGGTGATAAAATGATGAATAAGATATGGCCCTTAAACTCAAGGAGTTTATAATTTATTGAGGTAGAGTGTATACTTTTTCATAGCACAAAGCAGAGTGTGCCAGTTGTTATTCTAATAAAGGCACAAGTAAGACATGTCGGGAGCTCAGAGGATGACAGGATAAAAATTTAATGGATTAGTAGGTTGTTAAGAGTTTTGACCCTATGGCACTGCACATTTACGAATTCTTTAACCTTGAGAAAGTTCTTAACTGCTTTAAATTTTTGATTTTTCTAACTTGTAAATGAAGATAATAAAACAAACCGTTTCATTGGAGATGACATAAAAACTCAGCAGTTAATTAATATTAGAATAATTGAGAAGCTTTTCTTGAGGTTTGTTTATTTGACCTCTGAAAGAAAGGAGTGTTTTTGTTCTGGACACTGGTGTGATCTTGATTTCCAATATGAGTGTTCAACAAGAGTATTGCGTTATAGAGATATAGGTATAGATATAGGTATAGATATAGGTATAGGTATAGGTATGGATATGGATATGGATATGGATATGGATATAGATATAGATATAGATATAGAGATTATATATCTCTTTCTATATAACATTATGCAAGAAGCTAAAGGCTGCTGTGCTCTCTCTAGCCCAGACTCTGCTAGAGTTAGAATCCCTTCCCTAGTCCTATGTTAAATGACAACTTCTAATCACCACAGTCAAATCTGACACCCAATATCTAAAAGGAGCACAGTTTTTTTTTATTTTGAATTACTTATCAGTCATTTTCTTACTAACCACTTTATTCATGCCCTCAAATGGAGCTATTGCAAGCAGAATGGGGTGTGAGTAAAACTTCTTCATGTTAGTTGGTTTTCTATTGTGACAAAATGCCAAAAGCAACCCGAAAAAGTGTTTATTTTGGTTTACAGTTCCAGAGAGGTTAGTCCATCAAGGTATGCGTGGATGGCAGAAGGCAGGCATTGCTGCCAGTGTGATAAGCTAGAGCCACACCCTTAAACGGAGAGGGGGGAGTGGACTCAAAGTTACATGAGGCTTTAAAGCCTCAAATCCTTCCCCAGGGACACACTTCCAGAGAAGCAGTGCCTTATAAACATCCCCAGACAGCGTCACCACTGGAGTCCCTTGCATTAGTTGTCTAAGGATCTGGAGGACATTTCTTATTAAAATCACGGTATGCTGGGCCAGGAAAGTTGCCTGGAGTTCAACAGGTGAGAAAGGACAGAGATGTGAAATCTTTGTCCACAGAGGGGTGGGTGTCAGTGTAGCACGATATCTGTACAAACTGGAAGAGCGGCCAGAAGGGAAGGACGATTGTTAAGTTGACAGAACCCAGCATCTCCCAGGAAAGGATCCTTTGAGTGTGCCTGTGAGGGGTTTCTAGACTAGCTTACCCTCTGGCTTTGCTTGAGAGAATCTTTTGGTTAGGCAATTGTGGTAAGAAGACTCAAACTCTAACAATAGGTAGCACCATTTCCTGGGCCAGCACACTAGACTGTGTAAAAAGAGGATTGTGATCTGAGAATCACTAAAGAAAGACTCCTCCAGATTCAAATAGCATGCCAAAGGAAAGAATGTTTATTATTCAGAAACAACCAGCATGCAGGGGTCAACGATTCATCAAAATGGTGACCAAGAGAGGAGCTCTCACATCCTTTTTTTATGCAGAATTAGAGGAATTTTCTAGAAGGGTTAGATAATCTCGAACATGGTTAGCAAGGCAGCGGCTGTTGCATTAGTATAGTTTCTGATTGGTTGGTCTATTAGTTTTACCATTTTTTTTTTTTTTTTTTTTGGTTAGGCTTTAGAGAATTTCAGGAACTGTCCCAATTTGGGGCTTGCTATCTCTCTCAGACAGATGTGCCAGGAACACTCATCTCTGGGCTTGTACTCCCTCTCTGGCCAAATGTCAGGGTCATTATTGACTACCAACCCATTGTCCATGGCTCTCCAGAGAAGCCTTGCCTACTTCTTTGGGAACCTGAAACTTAAGGTCTAGCAAGGCTTCCTCTTCTAAAAAATGGAGTGGGTTAGGTTCTGTCAGGTGATAGATAGCTGAGCTTTCTGCTTCCTGACTGTAGTTTTAATGTAAGCTCTTGGT